>NC_044397.1:52155669-52468669 GCF_006542625.1 Nomascus leucogenys | reverse complement strand
TACAGGTCACAAAAAGTAAACAAAATAATAAAATAACACTTGCTAATATTTAAAGTTTGGTTAGATTCTAGTCCCAGGGATTTATGTGTTTTACCTCCCCTCACATACACTATTTCTGTGAGGGAAGCACTGGTATGACCTTAACTTTATATTTGACGACACTGAGATTGAAAGAGTTTATGCAACTTTTCTAAGTTCTCACTTAGACTAATCTAAAGCTCAGGATTATAATCATGATCCCATCGTGATTCCCTTGGCTTAAATTTTAAATTTAAACAATAACACTTCCATCATCCTGGTTTACTCACTAATTTCTTCTTGTGTTCAGGCTTTTAATTGTTCACTCACTAAGTTTAGCATGATCAGTTATTGGGGCACCTCTGCTCTTCACCCAGCATCCATTGTTGCAGGTTTTCAGCCATATCCACTGCTCACGAGCAATCTACCAGGAATAATTGTCATGTGGAGAGCCAGAGGGGCACAAATATGAAGAAACATGTATTCTGCCCTTTGTTTCTCAGAGGCAGACACACGCAAAACTCATAACGTGGCTGACATGGCCAGAGCCACAGGGACGGGGAGGCTGAGGTGCAGTGCAGCGTGAGAGGATTGGACCCCCAACGAGGCGGGTGGGGAAATCTGGGCCTGCAGCTGCTTGCTGTGTAATCAATATGCTTTTCAAAGATTTGAGGGTTGGAACTGGGAAGAGGTCTGTGTAAAGAGAGAATTCATTCTCTGACCAAAAAAAAAAAAAAATTCCTCAAAGACAGCTGGGTAGACAAATACATTTTGTGAATGGTCATTTTGATTACTTTACCAAGAACTAAAGGAAAAAAAGTCGACTATTTGTATATAAATGGAAAGTGTATGTATTTCTCAGCCTTGCCTCTGTTGCTAACTTGGCTTCATTATTATTATTGTAATTATTATTTTATCCAACTGTCATGCTTCTTTAGAACATCAGCCATCAGATATCCAATATTCATTGTCACCTGGTGAAGTTCCTACAGTGGTGGTGTATAAGTCAGGGTTCTCCAAAGAAGCAGAACTTATAGGATATGCATATATCCTGTAAGTGTGTGCATGTTTATATGTATATAGGATGTGTGTTTATATACATATATGTAGAGAGAGAGAGATCATAGGAATTGGCTCACAGGATTACGGAGCATGGCAAGTCCAAGATCTGCAGGCTGGAGACCCAGGAGAGCTGATGGTGTGTGGAGGCTAAAGTAATGCTATTCCGGATGCTCATCCAACATGTTGACTTCTGACTAACTCTGGTTTTGGGAATGCCTCTAAGATTTCTGTGCTATCCATTGTTCCTTGTGTAAACATGTACTTACCATAAATCTTGCCCTTAAGCAATTGTCCTACACATCCCTGCTGAAGCATGGACATTCTGTCCCCATGGTGCATAAGCCCTAGGTCTTGGGGGTAACTCCATGGAATCCACCATCCCATCTTGTGGCTGTCCAGGGCATGGTTCTGTCTGTAAGTCCCCGTTTAGTGTTTCTGAGAAACTGGATATCTCAGACTCTGTCTCTGGCCTCTCAGCTTCCTCAGCCTTTGGGAGTAGGTTTACATAGACATGCCCACTGTGGAACACGGTATGAATTTCATTCCAAGGAAAAGCTGATGTTTCAGTTCTAGTCTGAGGGCAGGAAGAAGCTGATATCCCAGCTTCAAGGTACTCAGACAAGAGGAATTTTCCCTTACTTAGGTGGAGTTAAACTTTTTGTTCTACTCGGTGCCTTTACCTGACTGGATTAGGCCTTCTTACATTAAGGAAGGCAATCTGCTTTATTCAGTCTTCTTATCCAAAGACATCCCCAGAGAAACATCCAGATTAATGTTTGACAAAATATTTGAGCACCCCACGGCCCACTCAAGTTGACATATGAAATCAGCTATCACAGGTGGTTCTCAGAATGTGGTACTGGGATTGACAGATAAACACTATCTGGGAATTGCTAGACATCGACATTTTGAAGTGCTAACCTAGATCTGCTGCCTCAGAAACTCTGGGGATGGGGCACAGCAGACTGTGTTTTCAGGAGCATTGCAGGCAATTCTGATGCAAGCTAATGATTGAGACCCAGTGGCAACAGGATTGCTCCTGCTTCTCTCAGATGTTACTCACTCACATTGAAACTTATCTGTTTGGAGAAGAGAGTTATTATTTCAGGGTGCTTCCTGCGGTTCACATCTGCACTGGGTGAACTCCGTGGCCTATTAGACCAAGGAGTGGAAACATCTATTACTTGTTAAGGATAATTTTCAGAGTCCAAAGTGCTAACCATTACATCATGGGGCCAGATATGGTAAGGATAGTTTTCAAGGTGTACATTTAATATGCTACTAAAAGGAAGTTGTGAGGACTGTCATTAAGCTATAGTATTAGTACTCTTCATGGTGCAGCACACCAGTTCTGGACTACGAATCAAAACACCAGTGGTTTTGCACCAAGGTCAGCACACACCCAGCTGTGCTGCCTTGCGGCATGACTTAAATACCTCCAGCCTTGAAGTCTTTAGCTGTTACTTGCACAAATAATGCCAGGCCTGTCTACCTCAGGTGTTTATTGGAGCATAAAATGAGAGAAAAAATGAACTAAAGCTTTTGGTTGTGAAACACTGATCAAACACATGGGGAGAGAAAGGCTAAGTTTGATGTATTTTAAAAAGCAGCGTCAAAAATATCAGTGGGAGAGAAAGTGTCTGTCTTACAGAAAGCTGAAGAAGAGGAATGATGTGTCCTCTTGCTAATATTTCCTTCATCTGGAAACACCCATCACTGGGAAACTGAGGTAGCAAAGGAACAAATAGCTAGGCCTCTCCGTGGTCTGAGTCCTAGTAGTTCACACATGAAATCGACAAGAAGCAAATAGATTAGACGTTGGCAAATTCTATGAAAATCAATCAGGGGATTAAAAAAATAAGACTTGCTTTCAATGATTATTCAAATTTAAAGAAATCTGATTGTTAACGAAGCCACACACACAGAACTTGGTGTGGAAACTGAACAGCTCATACAGGGTATTTCGCCCTAGAGCTCAATGAAGATGTAGTTATGGTTGATAGTGGACAAGGGAGCTCCTCTCAGAGCACAGAGCCTGAGTCTCCCAGAATAGATAATGATGGCCTCAGCAACCCATACGGAGCAGCCACAGTGGGGATGCCAGCTGCAGCAGCGGAGGTGTGGCTGGGACTGTGCACTCCGTGGAGCAGGCAGGGGCCAGGGACAGGAGGGAGCTCTGCCCTCTTCTTCTGAGTTGGCAGGTCAGGAGCCCTGCACTCCCAGGTGCAGCTGCCTCCACCCAGCCATGGTTCTGCACCCAGGCATCCCTGCATTCTTGGGAGCCCAGGAATCCCCCTGCCCAGGCAGGCTCAGAAATGTCTGTTCCCACTCCTCCTCACTCTTAGCACCTGCTATGGAGCAAAGTTAAGGCCAAACTTCGGTGCTGTCACTACCCAGCTGGTTGTGCACATGCTTTGAGTGGCACTGACATGCCAGCTGCCTGCTGCCTCAGCCCTCTCCCGACTTTGGGTGCCAACAAGCACAGGAGGGAGGCTGAGTGGGGGTGAGAGTGGTTCAGTTTGGGCCTGCAGGCACCCCTTGGCATGAACTGCCTGGGCAATAGATGGCATGTTGATGGTGGCAAGAGGTAGACAGACTCCTGGGTGGAAAGAGACAGGTCCCTGGTAAAACCCCACCTTCAAGTCAGGGACAGCCTGAAGACTAGGGGCCAGGCTGCCAGTTATGAGTACAGAGTGAGAACTTGTGGTGCTTTCTCTGGGCCTGCCTGTGGCATATACTTTCCTCCGTCTGAGCCCGTAAAAACCCCGGACTCAGCCAGACTCAGATGGCAGGACTACCAACTGCAGAAAGTAGCTACCCACTTCAGGTCTCCTTGACTCTGTGAGATGACCTGCCTGCAGATAGGAGCTACTCACTCCAGTTCTCCTCTCTGCTGAGAGCTGGACCATCATCGGGACCACCTGTCTGTGGAAAGGAGCTACCCACTTCGGGTCTCCTGAGAGCTGTTCTGTTGCTCAATGAAGCTCCTCTCCACCTTGCTCACCCTCCAGTTGTCCACATAGCTCATTCTTTCTGGATGTGGGACAAAAACTTAGGAACCTCCAAATGGCAGGACTGTAAAAGCTGTAACACAAACAGGGTGAAACATGCCCCCACCACTTGCCATATTGCGGGCGATGAGAAGGACAGAAGAGCTGCAGTCCTTCAGAGATCCCAGACCTAGGGATTGCCTGAGCTAGGGCTACGTCACCCTCTTTGGGGCTCTGTGGCTCCTGGCATCTCCAGGATTCCTGGTACCATTGCATCCCCTCGTCCAGAGGCAGATGCCTGCAGCGGAAGCCATGTGCAGTACATCTGGTCCTGCTGCAGCCTCACATAGAGCTGGCACCTGTGCTGGCACCTGCAGCTGCCTGCCCCACCACAGCAGCTAGAGTACCTGGCTGTCTGCAGTGGACAGACCCCATGCTCACTCACCCACACACCTCTTCCTGCTCTATACCTCGCTTGCCCTTGGCAAGTGTGGGATCCAGGACACTAGTGTGAGCTGGATGCAGCTACCAGTCTGAGTGGGTGGAATGAGCCCAGCAACTAATACTCAGGCAGAAAGTGCCTCCAGCCACAGACATTTCTGGCTGGTGAAGTGACTCCCTAAGGATCCCATGATAATAACAAAGCACTGGATCTTCTGTTAGGGGTTAGAGTTTTTCTTTTCCTGACCAGCAGGATTATCATGTACCATGGATGCCTGTTTTCCATTTTTTATTCTTAATGGGAATTTTGTTGTAACTCTTCTATGTGTGCTCCAACACTGCAGAGACAGATAGGTTATCACTGAGCTTGAGACTTGCTCAAATCACAGATAATAGATTACAAACTGATGGTAATCCAGGTGACTTTTGATGTTACTTCTTCCTTAAAGATGTGAGTATGTTCCATGTGGAGGGACTGAGATTGTTCATGGGCAACTGTTAGCCTGTTTTCTGGACTATGACAGACAAACTGAAATGCAACTCCCATCACAATCCACTTTTCCCAAGTTTTTCTTGCAAATAAAGGTAACTATGGCATATACATCTATCTAGGGAGTTTTTGTGGGTGAGGTATGTATGTGTCTCTTTAAGAACAAAAAGCAAAACCCTACTAATAGTAATTTTTTTTGGTCATTTTCCCAATCTCCTTCACCCAGCTTGGAGTTTTTTGTGATATTTGAAGAAGCCACAGGTATCTGCTAGCCATGCAGATGAAACATGCAACCAGTCAACCCTGGAATTCTAACCTCTGAATTTTTGACATAATGAACAAATAAACCCCTCTGTGTTCAGGTCATTTTGGACCAGTTTTCCTGTTATTTGAAAATGAGTACATTACTACATCATAAATGAAAAGTAGAAAAAATAAATCCACCCACTGCCAAAAGGAGATCATGCAGAGTCTTTTCTATCTCAGTCTGGATTTGGCAAGAAAAATATTTTTCAGTAAAAGTCCTTAAATGATGCTCTTTCTAAGAAATTTGATGTTCACACTTTTAATACCTGCACAGCCCAGTCATTTGTAAGCAGATATTAGGGTAAAATGTAGTTGGAGGCTGATTTTGCCACTGGAATACCTGAAAGAAATGTCCAACGCCAAATGTAGGATTCTTCTCGATAAGATCTTTTCAAAGATGTGCTCATAATACAAAATTAGAAATTAAAATACAAGGACACTTGCATTACAATGATGAAAATTAAATGGACCAAACAATATCAAATGCTGGTGAGAACCATGAGCAACTGATACTCTTGCACATTGTCTGTGAAATAGAAAATAGTACAGCTACTTGGGAAAACACTTTGGCAGTCTCTTATAACATTTAAAAAGGCCTGCACAAACATCCAGCAATTCAGTTGATAGGTGTTTACAAAAAATTAATTAAAGCAAATGTCCTTACAGAATTATATTAGAATGATCATCACAGTTTATTCACTTTAGCCAAATCTGGCTGTTAGGAATAAGCATATTGAAGTGTACTCATACAATTGAATTAATACATAGAAATTAAGGTAAAGAAAATATGGACACATGCGGCAACATGAATGAAGCTAAAAATTAAGTTGAAGAGAAACAAAGCAAAGACAAAAGAGTACATGCTTAAGATGTATATTTATGTAAATCTCAAATACAGGCAAAACTAATGTATGGTAAAAGAAATCAAAACAGTACTTACCTCTGGGTAGCAGTTAATTGGGGCTGTTTGTAAAGAAAATTTCTTAAATAATGATGGTTGCAGATTTGCTGATTTATTAAAACTCAGAAAACTGTGTAAGTTCTATTCCGTTTACTGTGTGTAAATTATACATCCATTAAAAGTGATCAAATGCACAAGCACACAGCACATGGGTCTAGTGCCAGCATGTCGTGGGTAAACAGTAAGCAGGCAAAGTAACAACAGATTAGAATTTGGGTAATTTAAGATAGTCAAACTGTAGGTGAAAACTACAAAAACATCTGAAATGATTAAAGGCATTACAAAAGGAAATAATAGAAAGATATGAACAGTGAGTAAGAAGCAGGCATATTTGAAAAAGAACCAAACAGAAGCCAAATGTCTGTCAAAACCAATAGCCTAAAAGATTAGATCGTGTACAACTTGAAGATGAGTTATTAAATTATAAGATAGAGATGCAGAAACTATCTAGAATGCACCACAGAAATAAAAGATAGAAAATATGTAAAAGGATATAAACAGACACTTCTCAATAGAAGACATTTATGCAGCCAACAGACATATGAAAAAATGCTCATCATCACTGGCCATCAGAGAAATGCAAATCAAAACTACAGTGAGATACCATCTCATGCCAGTTAGAATGGTAATCATTAAAAAGTCAGGAAACAATAGATATTGGAGAAGATGTGGAGAAATAGGAATGCTTTTACACTGTTGGTGGGAGTGTAAATTAGTTCAACCATTGTGGAAGACAGTGCGGCAATTCCTCAAGGATCTAGAACTAGAAATACCATTTGACCCAGCCATCCCGTTACTGGGCATATACCCAAAGGATTATAAATCATTCTACAATAAAGATACATGCACATGTATGTTTATTGCGGCACTATTCACAATAGCAAAGACTTGGAACCAATCCAAATGTCCATCAATGATAGACTGAATTAAGAAAATGTGGCACATATACAACATGGAATACTATGCAGCCGTAAAAAAGGATGAGTTCATGTCCTTTTTAGGGACATGGATGAAGCTAGAAACCATCATTCTCAGCAAACTATCACAAGGGCAGAAAACCAAACACCGCATGTTCTCACTCATAAGTGGGAGTTGAACAATGAGAACACATGCACACAGGGCGGGGAACATCACACACTGGGGCAGGTCAGCAGGTGGGGGACTGGGGGAGGGATAGCATTAGGAGAAATACCTAATGTAAATGATGAGTTGATGGGTGCAGCAAACCAACATGGCACATGTATACCTATGTAACAAACCTGTCGTGTACATGTACCCTAGAACTTAAAGTATAATAAAAAAAGAAAAAAAAGATAATGTGTAAAAGAAGGGAGAAGATACATGTGTGACAGGATGAGACAGTAAAACATATTCCTAATTTGAGAAAGATAAAGTAGAGTGACTGGAAGAGAAGCAATATTTGAAGAGAGTGGCTGAGAATTCTTTTAATAGTTGAAGGATATGAATATTGATATTCAGGAAGCATTAAATTACCCAAACCATATGTATGAAGTAATCAAACAATAGGATGCTGAGTTATAGGATATGTTGTCAGCCTAATTGTTATTTTTGTCCAGGCGATCTATAGTTTTTGGCGGTATTAAGATTGCCTTTTTTTTGAGATATGGAGGTGTCAAGTTGTGGATTTATTTTTTTAAATTTCGCTTGGACTCAATATGCCCCTTTTATATGAAGACTTACCTGCTTATATAATTCAGCACTCAACAAAGTGATAATATACATTTTTAAAGCACCAATTTAGAAAAAAATGAGCCTGTGTAGGTCTCAATACATGTCAACAAATGTCTAAGAATATACAAAGAATGTATTTTCTAACCATAACCAATCATATTTAAAATAAAAAACTATGTAGTAGTAAAGCAAATAAACAAGCAAAACTGGAAATAAAAAAAAAAAACCTAAATAACTAATGGGTTTAAGAGGACATGATAATGAATATTACAAATTTTTAAAATTAACCAAAAAATAAAATAAGCCAAAAGCAAACTTAGGGAGTTTATTTAACATGGTACTTGGAGGGGAAACATATTTATCTCAGAGTGTTCACCTAGAAACAAAGAAGATATATATAATTTTGTTACGTGTTCAATACGGGAATTCAGAAAAAGTAAGAATAACTTTTTTTAATTGAAGAAAAAAATTAATTTAAATGTGGGAAAATAATGAAAAAACTGGCAAAATCAAACCTTAGGTTTCTGGAAAGAAACAAACATACAAAAAAAATACATGAACCATGAAGAAAAAATACATACATATAAAAATGTATTAATCATAGTAGAAAATGTAAAAACATAACAACTTTGCTCAAATTTGAAACCTCAGCTTAATAGATAATTTTTTAGAAAACATATACAATATTAAAAATATTATTAGATATACAGGACCTGAATATTATGGCAAGTATACTACTGCTTGTGTTTTCAGAGCACGTGCAATGTGCGTCTGCATATCTTTCTTTTTTCGACTTGCTCTTCTCTTTGCTGAATTCTGTAATCTCTACAATATATCTTCCGATTCAGTAATCATTCATTTCAATAATTCTTTCTTCACCACTATCTATTGTTTAATCTATGCATTGAGCTTTTTTAATGACTACATTTTACATATTTAATGTTTCTAGTTAGCTGTATTTTAAACCTGACATCCTTCCTTTCTTTGTGATTATGTTGTCTAGCAGTTGATACAAAAGAGAAAGTGCAAGGTCTTCAACATATTACTTCAGTACATGCATAACATAAATGGCACCGAGACAACCTTTAGTGCTTCTCAGCAAACACTGCCTTTGCCTCCTCTCCTCTTGGGTGCATTCATCGTTGCTTTGCTTTTCAAAAAATATAATGTTACCATACCAATGTATATGTTATTTCAAAAGTTTTTCTTATACTAGAGATTTATGCAAAAAAAGCGTATATGTGTATATATATATATATCTTAAAATATTTTTTCAATATTATGCTTCTACCATACATCCATATTGTTTCACCTACACTATGAGTATTTAATATATACTACATGCCCATTCTATATTCCTAATCTCCCTGATGAGCATTTGAGATATTTCCAAGTTTTGCTGTCAAAATAGTGTTGCTATAAGCATTCATGTGCCCATTCCTTGACAGTTATATGTAATGGTTTGTATAGAAACTATATCTAGAAAAGTCAAATTGCTGCAGGATTCTAAGGAACAGGCATGTTTATTTGCAAAATAAACTCTAATTTTTTTCCAAAGATAACAGCAAGTGCAACAGCAAGTGACTGCTCATCTCTTCAAATTTTTGCCAAAACATGCTCTGACAAATCCTTAACTTTGCAAATCCAGTATAATCGTATTCTGGAGATTTAGAATGAATATTTTTTACTAAGTTAAGGAAGATACCTGTCTATCTATCCATCTACATCATCATCATCATCTATCTATCATCTATCATGTCTCTATCTCTCTATCAATCATCTATGTATCATTTTTTATACTATAAATGGATACAGTACTATGTTAAATAATCTTCTGCATCTAGTAACATGAGGTCAAAAGTCTTCCAATTTGTCTATCTCTCTCCGTGTCTCTCACTGTCTCTCTCAACTGCCCTCACTCTCTTCCTCCTTGTCTGTGTTTCTCTATTGGAAAAAATGCCTAGCTTTATATAATGCCATAGAAAAAAGGCCTAAAATTTTTCTATAAATATTTTGGATTATCCTGGTTAAATTTGTTCCTAGGCATCATGTAACTTATGGCTACTATGATTGTTATTTTAAAAAGTTTAATTATCTAACTCCTGATTGTACATAAAAATGCAGTTCATTCTTATATATTAATCTTCTATCTGCACCTTTATATATTGCTATGTCTACATCTTTTAATGAAATATAATACATTTTCTATAGATTCTCTTGAATTTTCATTGTAGACAATTATATAATCAGCTATTTTCATTACGTTTATTTCTTTCAAAGCTCACCTTGTTATTTAAAACAAATTTACTGCATTGGCTAGGAAATTCTATAACATGTTTCAAGAAGCTGTGATAGTTGGCATCCTTGTCTTTTCCTTGATTTGTTAAATAATTATTTTTACAGGTAATCTATGAGAAAGATATGTTCTATAGGGTTGGATAGATTTTCAAATATATAGAACATGTTTTCAAATTCAGGAAGTTCTCTTCTAGCTACTTAATTATTTTTAAATTTTACAATGAATGAGTGTTAATTTTCATCTTATAGTTACTCTACATATTATTGAAATAATCATATTAATTCATAAGTGGTGAATTACATCAATTTGATTAATGCTTTTTCTGTTTTTCATCCACACATTTTTTAACAGCAGAAAATTAGCTATGTACATGATGATTTGTCTTATATGTTAATGTACTTGGTTTAGTCATATAATGTTTAGGATTTGTACATTTCCATTCATGAGTAAAATTGAATTGCATGTTCCTTTCTTTTTTTTTTTAAAGAGAGGGTAATTTTAATCACCCCATTTTCAGTGTGGTAAGTGAAGCACAGTAAGATCAAGCAATTTATGGTAACTCTTATCACATTACTGATAATAATTCAGAAGTGTTGCTTCCTAATTCTAGAGTCTCCTCTTTCTTATTGTGGTGATGTTTCCAGCTAACACAGGAGAGTCACATAAAATTCCTTAAGTACAACTTCTGATCTGGCACTTACATCCCATATTTTAAAAATTTCCAGTGTTAATTATATTTTCTTTTTATTTATTTATTTATTTTATTATTATACTTTAAGTTCTAGGGTACATGTGCACAACGTGCAGGTTTGTTACATATGTGTACATGTGCCATGCTGGTGTGCTGCACCCATTAACTCATCATTTACATTAAGTATATCTCCTAATGCTATCCCTACCCCTCCCCCCAGCCCACAACAGGCCCTGGTGTGTGATGTTCCCCTTCCTATGTCCAAGTGTTCTCACTGTTCAATTCCCACCTATGAGTGAGAACATGTGGTGTTTGGTTTTTTATCCTTGCGATAGTTTGCTGAGAATGATGGTTTCCAGCTTCATTCATGTCCCTAAAAAGGACATGAACTCATCCTTCTTTATGGCTGCATAGTATTCCATGGTGTATATGTGCCACATTTTCTTAATCCAGTCTATCATTGATGGACATTTGGATTGGTTCCAAGTCTTTGCTATTGTGAATAGTGCCGCAATAAACATACGTGTGCATGTGTCTTTATAGCAGCATGATTTATAATCATTTAGGTATATACCCAGTAATGGGATGGCTGGGTCAAAATGGTATTTCTAGTTCTAGATCCCTGAGGAATCGCCACACTGACTTCCACAATGGTTGAACTAGTTTACAGTCCCACTAACAGTGTAAAAGTATTCCTATTTCTCCACATCCTCTTCAGCACCTGTTGTTTCCTGACTTTTTCATGATTACCATTCTAACTGTCATGAGATGGTATCTCATTGTGGTTTTGATTTGCATTTCTCTGATGGCCAGTGATGATGAGCATTTTTGCATGTGTCTTTTGGCTGCATAAATGTCTTCTTTTGAGAAGTGTCTGTTCATATCCTTTGCCCACTTTTTGATGGGTTTTTTTTTTTTCTTGTAAATTTGTTTGAGTTCTTTATAGATTCTGGATATTAGCCTTTTGTCAGATGAGTAGATTGCAAAAATTTTCTCCCATTCTCTATGTTGCCTGTTCACTCTGATGGTAGTTTCTTTTGCTGTGCAGAAGCTCTTTAGTTTACTTAGATCTCATTTGTCAATTTTGGCTTTTGTTGCCATTGCTTTTGGTGTTTTAGACATGAAGTCCTTGCCCATGCCTGTGTCCTGAATGATATTGCCTAGGTTTTTTTCTAGAGGTTTTATGGTTTTACGTCTAATATTTAAGTCTTTAATCCATCTTGAATGAATTTTTGTATAAGGTGTAAGGAAGGATCCAGTTTCAGCTTTCTACACACGGCTAGCCAGTTTTCCCAGCACCATTTATTAAATAGGGAATCCTTTCCCCATTTCTTGTTTTTGTCAGGTTTGTCAAATATCAGATGGTTGTAGATGTGTGGTATTATTTCTGAGGGTGTATGTTCCTTTCTTACATGAGTCATATCTTTTTTATATGTTTAGGTTACATTAGCTTCACAGGAAGAGTTGGAATGTAAATTATCTTTTTTTAGTCTGGTATTATAAGATTTTTAAATTACTGGTTGAAATTTTAAAATATAGGATTCTTCAGATACTTATGAATCAATTGTGAGAAGTCACATGGTTAATTTTATATAGATGGTTTATTATATATATATTTTCAAGTTTATACATTAATTTTGTAATTGAAATTTTCTAATTAACTTTATAATCTGTTTTATCCTTAACCGTATTCCTATTTTAATTTTTAATTTTTATTTGTGCCTTCTTCCCTTTTTAATTTATCTCTGATTAAATTTGTCAGTGTTATCTTATTTCTTTATACTTATTCATTCATTCATTTAAAAGTATTTATACACTTTTTGAATTAGAGTTATCAAATAATAAACTTCTGACTTTCCATGCTTTCTACTGTAGGTTTATAGTCTGTTTTATTAATTTCTGTAAATATTTTATTTATTTTCTTACTCTTATATTCTCCATTACATTTCTTTGTGCTCGAGTAGGTTTCTGGGCTTGTTTATTTTCGGATTTTATTGTTTTCTGATAAAAAAATATTTACAGAATATACTTTACTCTTTCAATAGCAGTTTCATTGCTACCAGAATTGCTATAATTCTACTAGAATTGATATGTAGTGTTTTACTATTCATTTCTGAGAATTATTTGGTTTTCCAATGTGACATATTCTTTTTTCATAAATTACTTACAAGCATGTTTTTAAATCTTCATTTTTAAAATCTTTACTATAGTACCCATGTGTGGATATAAACATTTATGTATTACATTAAATCTCAACTGTACATAAAAAGGTTATATGTAAAAAAACCATATATTTTAAAAATGCTCACTAGAAGAAATTATTTGTAATCTTCAACTTATTGTTTTGTCTTTTACTATGTTATTTTTTAATAAATGATATAATCTTCATTATTTAAGGAAGACTCGTTATCTGAATTTTTCTCATTTTATTTTTTATTATGCAAATTCATTTAAGTGGATTAATACCTCTTAGGTCCTTAATATTTTCTCTTTTATACTGAATTTTGGGTAGATTATAGCTATTAATATGAGTCCAATCATTCTAGAATTTACTTTACATTATGTGGTAAACAGTAAAACCCCTAGAAAGCCATCACCATTAGATTCGTTATAAATGATTTACCATGCCTCACTCTGGAATAAAGCTGGCAATAGATTTAATATAGTGATTTTTTACCTCTTATCGATTAATCAATACCACCCAAAGGCCTTCTTTATATGTTAGTATGAAAAGAAACGTTATCTTTTTTTTTAACTTAACAATCAGTTATGTTCATACCCCAACAGGTAGTTTACTTTTAATTCCACAGAATCTATACCATGACATCATAGATGGTTTGGTCTTGGATTATTTTTATTAGTGCTATTCATTTGTCTTCTATACCAGGAGAAATATCTTGTTTTAATTTGTACTGCTTTAGGGGTCCACCAAGATACTTTATCAATGAAACATGATTCCAAATAAGACACTGAATTAACCTACAGGATGGAATTTTTTAGTGTTGATGTAGGATATATTCTTCAATTTTCTAGTAATTTTGACTTTGGTGTTGTAAAATCTACTTTTTCCTTCTAATGACAATGAAATGACGGGTGCAGATGCTTCTTCAATTTTTAATTCATTATATTAAAATAAGTTATCCACTTTGAAAACTATTTCTCATTGACATGAAAGAAGACATCTGTCTATTTAAAACTATTGTGGAAGGCATGGAGCTTTGCTCATTGAAGTCCAAGAAAATTTCATTTTATTTTCATTATTTAGGATACATTTTTTGAATATTTAAGACAGGCTCTTGATCTTGGAGTTTTGCTAAAATTTAAAATGCAGAGGGAAATGTGGGTTGCTCTCTATGAAACAAAACCATAATGCATGTTCTTACTTCATTCTCAGATAAAACCTGAAGGTGAGAAAAGAGCAACTAGCACTGTGATCCCACCTTTCCTTCAGGTGCACCATCAACTTTATTGTACTTAATCCTTATTATAGCCGTTTTAGAGTGGTAATATAAGTATCTTCAAGATTAGAAAAATATTGAGAAAAGTTAACCGTCCTATCCAATTCACAAGACTGATAAGTGGTGGAACTGTTATTTAAGGCAATACTTTCCATGTTTCAAGTCTGTATCCTTCTTTAAAAATTCTGCCTTTCAGCCAGGTGTGGTGACTCATGCCTGTAATCCCAACACTTTGGGAGGCTGAGGTAGGTCGATCGCTTAAGGTCAGGAGTTTGAGACCAGCCTGGTCAACATGGTGAAACCCCGTCTCTACTAAAAACACAAAAAATTAGTCGGGCGTGGTGGCACACACCTATAGTCGCAGCTACTCAGGAAGCTGAAGCAGGAGAATCTCTTGAATCCAGGGGGTGGAGGTTGCAGTGAGCCAAGATTGTGCCACTGCACTCCAGCCTGGGTGACACAGCAAGATTCCGTCAAAAAAAAAGAAAAAAAAAGGCTTTCTTTCACTCAGAGTCTAAGAATGTATGTTTTTGTTGCTCTTAGTGTGCATTAAAATTAATTCTAAAACTGTCATGAGATTCCTGCCTTTCTCAGAAAAATCTAATGGAGAAGTTTAGAACAGCTTCCCCGCTGTGAGAATTAATGGTGATTCACCTTCCTTGTGTAAGATTTGTTGCTGACTCCTCTCTTTAAGCATTGCAGTGGCTTCCCAGAAGCCACAAAATTATAGCTTTTAAATTGCCAATGTCACATTAAAAGAATCAGTAGTTCTGGAAATGGCATGCCAACATTTTCCCAATAATTATTGATAATTATTTTATTATTGAAATTGTTTTCTTTGGGAAGATATGAACCTGTGATTCAATTTAATTATTAGGAAGAGTTTTTTTCAAGTGTATGCACACACATATGGAAACATATACACATGAATAATATTTACATATACTATGGCTCTCATTTTACTATGTAGTGATTATTTGATAAAATAATATTCTACCTGGTGCAGATTTTATTGAGATTGCTTCACTTACTCCCACATCAGAAATTTTCTCTTAAAGTACTCAAAATATTGAAAATTTCTTTAGACGTTGCCCCCAAATTATTCAAGCTAACTAATCTATAGACTTGTAGCAAGCACATTTCCTTTTTTAAAAAAATCACCATTTCATTTTCTAGTATTCTAATACGTTACAAATTCTCTTTAATTCCTTAAAATCCATCAGTCTCACAATCTCACCTGAGTTTGTCTGAAAGGGCCCTTCTTATTATTGAAAGTGATGTATCCTGATCCAAAGGCATTGACTGATTTAACATAGAAGAATTCTCTTGAGTTTTCTTAGAATCAGTCACTCAAGTTGTGAAGCCACTTCCAATGTCAGCTGCTATCTGCAAAGTTTGAAGTCCTTCCACCAGGAAAACAGGGGCTCTTAGGTTATGGACAACACACTGCTTCAATTCATGGGCTCAAATTAATAAAAGAACTTTCCTAATGTGGAACAGAAATCTATCTGCAGGACCACTCAACATGCTATTACTCTTAGCCTTTATAAAATAAAGCTATCCCTATGTCTTCATGAATGCCTTTTCATTTTTAAAGCCAAAATTTGTTTCCTAAATAAGAAACCTCAAGTGGTATTTTTGTATCCTTAAAAATAAAATAATTCTTTTTCAATCTTATTCCTGAAAACATGACTTTATTTCTGCAATTCTCTTATTCCCTCCTTCTCAATAGGGATTCCCTTATACCTATATGCTATTTGTGGAGGTCTTAGGTTTTGGCATTTTTGAATGTGTGTACTATTTTCTATATAATAATATTTAGCACTAATACATGGTATCACTTGATTTTTTTTCTAAACTTTACGCTTTGTTGTATATATAATATCTATTTTAATTTTCGCAGCATTCCTTTGAGTAACCTTTTATTGCCACTACATCTAACTAAAAAGGAGAAATTAGAACATGGAACAGAATGATCTGTAATGTATGACAAATGTTTCTTCATAATAACCTAAGGGTTAGGATACAATTTACATTTTTGGACTCCCTGTATTGCCCCAGCCAGGACACCAAATCTTTCTACCTCCAGCTCTATCCAACGCTGCAATTTGGGACTCAGCAGTACAGGCACTCCAGCTCTGTCCACACCCATGCCAACAGCTTCCTTAATCTATGGATCTGTAAGTCGTACTGTGGTCCAACCTAGGTTAAATGGATCTGGAAGAAGTTTCATATCAGCCCTGGAATGAGCTTGGAGCCTTTTAGTTATGGCATTTTGGGGACATGTTTAGACACGAGAATGTACTTTTTATAGGTCTGAAAATTACTTAGAAAATTTCCTAAATTCAGAAGATATGTCATTTTAAAGACAAAGCTCTTCTAAGCAGCTTAGTGCTTAGTGCCCAAGGCACAATAAGGTAAGCAAATTTGGAAGATATTTGGCCTACAATCTGCTTAAGAGTAGTTTCTTTTGAAAAGGCTTATGAAGGTTGTCATTTTAGGACTAAATTTTAATGGAATATGAAAGTATGAACTCTTCCCTTTTATGAAAATAATCTTAAAATTACTAAGAGATTAAAAATAATTCAGTGAAAAAAAACAGTCTGTAACAAAGCTTGTCAGGGCATAGGATCTAGCACCTCTAACAAAGGCTAAACTGATTTGGTGGATAGGATTCAAGACTCTGGCATACTTGACAGCAAACATTGCTTCTTCTCCTTCTTGGCAGGGATGGACATAGAACTACTCTAGGAACTTCCTCAAACACTGCCGAGGACTTCATGGCTGAAAGCCAAATATTCAGGTATTTAATAACACTGATTTCTTAGCTAGGGTTAAACCCTGTGGGTAGATGATTGGAGTCAGCATTTTCTCTTTTGGTTTCTAAATTGTGTTTTTGTTATTTCTGTCTCTGAATTTAGTCCCCCTGGGATAACAAGAGTGTTGAAGAAATGTTATGACACATTGGAACACCGCGAAATACATGGACACTTTCAAACCATGGAAGACTCTCAAGGTAAGACACCTACTTGGTAGGATAGTCTTCTTGTCCACCTTGCATCCCACAAGTTAATTTTCACTGGACCATCTACTATAACTTTGCAGGAATAGCTGTCAAAGATGGCAGGGCTATGTTTTCTAGGAGCTACATCAGTTGTTGCTGATCATCAACAGAATTTTACCTCTTAAGATCACACACTTCGTGGTCTCCATCATCAGGTGTAGATTGCTGGGGCCACTGGCCATACCATTTAGCTCTGAGTTGACCAGAAGAAAAAGCCATGAAGCAGGCAATACAGAATTCTGGAGAAAAAATGGAGAAAATAAAGAAAATAGCTGTGAATATTAGAACATTGAAAAGCATGCCTAGAAAATAAATAATGAGAAACTTATTGAAAACATAAAATGATACTAATAATTTCACGGTAACCTTGATATCTCGAGCATGCAAAACATGAATAAAAAGAGAGTTGGGAATCTCAAACTTTAATTTTCTGGTCCAGGTCTCTTGTAGCAACATGGATTGTTGAGATCTACCAAAAGAAATGTTGACTCAGTAGGTCTTGCATGGATGCGGGAATGGGGTTTCCAAGCATCCTGAGTCACCCTGACACAGGTGGTCCCCATCATACTCTGACTAGCAATGAAGATGTGATTGGAGTTTGGTGGTGAAACATAAGGCCAGCAGATATATGGAGGGCGTATCGGTCACTTCACTCACCCTATTTCAAGTGACTGTCTCTTCTCATAAATGACCCTCTCCTTTTTGTGTGCCAGGGCAACTGCTCTGTGGAAATGGGGGACAGTGGGCATCCTATTTGTGTGGACTTCTTCTTGCACAGCTCTTGAGCTCCGTGGGCAGGGGCTGCTCTGGTCTGCTCTCTGGGCCTCAATCAAGTGTGACCAGTGCAGCCTTATGTCCCGAGCCAAGCAGCTCTCTTGGGGATGCTGCTGGTTCAATACATGTTGGCCTCAACTGTGCAGGATCTGGCTGTATCCTGGGAACAGTAAAGCATCTTCTGTCGAAGAAGTCCTCTGAACCAGGTGGAACTTACATGCTATAAAACCTGATATGCACTATTTTCTTCTTAATTTTTTTCCAGATATGCTGCATTTGGGGTATTGATTTTGTTTTTCAAAGCAACAAAAATATTAAGATGACAGTGATTTGCCAAGCATTTTCATTTTTTGTTGTTGTTGGTTGTCTGTTGTTGTTGTTGTTTTATTTTGGTTTGAGACAGAGTCTTGCTCTGTCACCCAAGCTGGAGTGCAATGATGTGATCTGGGCTCACTGCAACCTCTGCCTCCTGGGTTCAAGTGATTCTCCCTCCTCTGTCTCCCAAGTAGCTGGGATTACAGACGGACACCACCATGCCTGGCTAATTTTTGTATTTTTAGTAGAGACCAGGTTTCACCATGTTGGCCAGGCTGATCTTGAACTCCAGACCTCAAGAGATCCACCCACTTCAGCCTCCCGAAGTGCTGGGATTATAGGTGTGAACCACCATGCCCAGACTAAATTTTTGTTTCCATTTTTGTAGTTATAAAAAATATTACTACACTGTTGTAAAACAAGTGTCACTTGCATCATACTTTATGGAATGTACTGTGGTGTTCCTAGTGACCTAATATAGTCTTTGCAAAAAGAAAAAAGAAACAATGTAAGTAATTTTGAATAAAACATACTCTTGCCATCAAATTAATACCACTTGTAAAAGGGTGGCTTCATAGAACATCTCCCAAGCTATTGATTTTCTCAGAATGCCTCCTGAACTCTTAATTCAAACATGATAGAATGTTGGAAACTATAAATATGCTTTTCAACCAGTGTTGATATAGGGAGACTTATAGGCAATACACACTTTTCAAAGCATTTTATACAAAAATCACATGTAGTCATACAAAAGAGTAAACCTGGAACCCAAACTTTTACAACCATATACAAGATTTAACTCCAAATGCATCAAACACTTAAGTTTAAGATCTAAAATGATAAAACTCTTAGAAAAAAATGAGAGGTAATGTTCACGACATTTGATTCAGTCTTTTTAAATTAGATATGACACTTAAAACACTGAAACAAAAAATTAATTGAATTGGACTTTCTAATTTTTTTAAAAAAACCCTTCTACTTATCATGGGGTGCTATCAAAAGAGTGAAAAGACATTCCACAAATAGGAGAAAATATTTGTAAACCATATACAAATGACATGGAATTAATATCCAGAATATAGATGGAACTCCTACAGCTCAAGAATAACAACAACAACAAAAAAACGCAACTTAAAAATGAGCAAAAGACTGAATAGACATGACAATAAATACATAAAAATATGTTCAACAACATTAGATATTAGAAAAATAGACATCTAAACCATAATAAAAGACTACTTCACATCTATTAGAATGACTATTACTTAAAAATATAGAAAATCAGTGTTGGTGGGGATGTGGAGAAATTGGGATCCTGCTGTATTGCTGGTAGCAATATCAAAAGGGGCAGCTGCTGCAATTTGGTAATGAAGGCGGAAATAAAGATGTTCTTTGAAACCAACGAGAACAAAGAAACAAGATACCAGAATCTCTGGGACACATTCAAAGCAGTGTGTAGAGGGAAATTTATAGCACTAAATGCCCACAAGAGAAAGCAGGAAAGATCCAAATTTGACACCCTAACATCACAATTAAAAGAACTAGAAAAGCAAGAGCAAACACATTCAAAAGCTAGCAGAAGGCAAGAAATAACTAAAATCAGAGCAGGACTGAAGGAAATAGAGACACAAAAAACCCTTCAAAAAAGTAATGAATCCAGGAGGTGGTTTTTTGAAACGATCAACAAAATTGATAGACTGCTAGCAAGACTAATAAAGAAGAAAAGAGAGAAGAATCAAATAGATGCAATAAAAAATGATAAAGAGGATATCACCACCGATCCCACAGAAATACAAACTACCATCAGAGAATACTACAAACACCTCTATGCAAATAAACTAGAAAATCTAGAAGAAATGGATAAATTCCACAACACATACACCCTCCCAAGACTAAACCAGGAAGAAGTTGAATCTCTGAATAGACCAATAACAGGCTCTGAAATTGTGGCAATAATCAATAGCTTACCAACCAAAAAGAGTCCAGGACCAGATGGATTCACAGCCGAATTCTACCAGAGGTACAAGGAGGAACTGGTACCATTCCTTCTGAAACTATTCCAATCAACAGAAAAAGAGGGAATCCTCCCTAACTCATTTTATGAGGCCAGCATCATCCTGATACCAAAGCCTGGGAGAGACACAACCAAAAAAGAGAATTTTAGACCAATATCCTTGATGAACATTGATGCAAAAATACTCAATAAAATACTGGCAAATCGAATCCAGCAGTACATCAAAAAGCTTATCCACCATGATCAAGTGGGCTTCATCCCTGGGATGCAAGGCTGGTTCAACATATGCAAATCAATAAATGTAATCCAGCATATAAACAGAACCAAAGACAAAAACCACATGGTTATCTCAATAGATGCAGAAAAGGCCTTTGACAAAATTCAACAACCCTTCATGCTACAAACTCTCAATAAATTAGGTATTGATGGGACGTATCTCAAAATAATAAGAGCTATCTATGACAAACCCACAGCCAATATCATACTGAATGGGCAAAAACTGGAAGCATTCCCTTTGGAAACTGGCACAAGACAGGGATGCCCTCTCTCACCACTCCTATTCAACATAGTGTTGGAAGTTCTGGCCAGGGCAAATTAAGCAGGAGAAGGAAATAAAGGGTATTCAATTAGGAAAAGAGGAAGTCGAATTCTCCCTGTTTGCAGATGACATGATTGTATATCTAGAAAACCCCATTGTCTTAGCCCAAAATCTCCTTAAGCTGATAAGCAACTTCAGCAAAGTCTCAGGATGCAAAATCAATGTACAAAAATCACAAACATTCTTATACACCAATAACAGACAAACAGAGAGCCAAATCATGAGTGAACTACCATTGACAATTGCTTCAAAGAGAATAAAATACCTAGGAATCCAGCTTACAAGGGACGTAAAGGACCTCTTCAAGGAGAACTACAAACCACTGCTCAATGAAATAAAAGAGGATACAAACAAATGGAAGAACATTCCATGCTCATGGGTTGGAAGAATCAATATCGTGAAAATGGCCATACTGCCCAAGGTAATTTATAGATTCAATGCTATCCCCATCAAGCTACCAATGACTTTCTTCACAGAATTGGAAAAAACTACTTTAAAGTTCATATGGAAGTGAAAAAAACCCGCATCACCAAGTCAATCCTAACCCAAAAGAACAAAGCTGGAGGCATCATGCTACCTGACTTCAAACTATTCTACAAGGCTACAGTAACCAAAACAACATGGTACTGGTACCAAAACAGAGATATAGATCAATGGAACAGAAGACAGCCCTCAGAAATAATGCCACATATCTGCAACTATCTGATCTTTGACAAACCTGACAAAAACAAACAATGGGGAAAGGATTCCCTATTTAATAAATGGTGTTGGGAAAACTGGCTAGCCATATGTAGAAAGCTGAAACTGGATCCCTTCCTTACACCTTATACAGAAATTCATTCAAGATGGATTAAAGACTTACATGTTAGACCTAAAACCATAAAAACCCTAGAAGAAAACTTAGGCATTACCATTCAGGACATAGGCATGGGCAAGGACTTCATGTCTAAAACACCAAAAGCAATGGAAACAAAAGCCAAAATTGACAAATGAGATCTAATTAAACTCAATGGCATCTGCACAGCAAAAGAAACTACCATCAGAGTGAACAGGCAACCTACAAAACGGGAGAAAATTTTCGAAACCTACTCATCTGACAAAGGGCTAATATCCAGAATCTACAATGAACTCAAACAAATTTACAAGAAAAAAACAACCCCATCAAAAAGTGGGCAAAGGATATGAACAGACACTTCTCAAAAGAAGACATTTATGCAGCCAAAAAACACATGAAAAAATGCTCATCGTCACTGGCCATCAGAGAAATGCAAATCAAAACCACAATGAGATACCATCTCACACCAGTTAGAATGGCGATCATGAAAAAGTCAGGAAGCAACAGATGCTGGAGAGGATGTGGAGAAATAAGAACACTTTTACACTGTTGGTGGGACTGTAAACTAGTTCAACCATTGTGGAAGTCAGTGTGGCAATTCCTCAGGGAGCTAGAACTAGAAATACCATTAGACCCAGCCATCCCATTACTGGGTATATACCCAAAGGACTATAAATCATGCTGCTATAAAGACACATGCACACGTATGTTTGTTGCGGCATTATTCACAATAGCAAAGACTTGGAACCAACCCAAATGTCCAACAACGATAGACTGGATTAAGAAAATGTGGCACATATACACCATGGAATACTATGCAGCCATAAAAAATGATGAGTTCATGTCCTTTGTAGGGACATGGATGAAGCTGGAAACCATCATTCTCAGTAAACTATCACAAGGACAAAAAACCAATCACCGCATGTTCTCACTCATAGGTGGGAATTGAACAATGAGAACACATGGACACAGGAAGGGGAACATCACACTCCGGGGACTGTTGTGGGGTGGGGGGAGGGGGGAGGTATAGCATTAGGAGATATACCTAATGCTAAATGATGAGTTAATGGGTGCAGCACACCAACATGGCACATGGATACATATGTAACAAACCTGCACATTGTGCACGTGTACCCTAAAACTTAAAGTACAATAATTAAAAAAAAACTTAAACATAGAATTGCTATCAAATTCAGTTGTTTCACTTCTAGGTGTACAGTGGAAAGAATTGAAAACAAGCATTCACACAAACGTGTACACTCATGTTCATAGCAGCATTGTTCACAGTAGCCAAAGAGTGGAGGCAGCCCAGTTTTCCTTCAGCAGACAGTTGGATGGATAGATGCAGTGTGGTATATGCATGCAATGAATACTTTTTCCTTTTAAATGTAGTGATGTTCTGATACATGCTACAATCTCGATGAATTTTGAGAACATTGTGCTGGGTAAAATAAGTCAAAAGCATCTGTTTTGTAAGGTTTGACTTCTATCAGCGCCTAGATTGGGTGAATCCCTAGAGACAGAAGCAGAATGGAGGTTGCAGGGGCCAAGGGAAAGGGGAAAGGGCAGTTATCATTCCTTGGTGGGGGCTTTTATTTGGGATGTGAAAGTGTTCTGGAGATGGATGGTGGTGGTGATTGTGCAACATTGTGGGTGTGTTTGGTGTCACAGAATTGTACACTTGAAAATGGTTAGGATTCTAAATTTTATGTTGTTTTACCAAACTAAAAGCAAAAATGTCAGAAAACTTACATTCATATTCTGAATATGATTCACGGAACATCACGATCTCACCTAGATACTAAAAAAAAAAATGTGTGCACCAAGTGCAGGCAAATAGAAAATGTTTGTGGACAGTGACGTTCACTAGAAGAGGCTTTGCTGTGCCCACTTATTAGGAGCCATTCTCTACTGTTTACTGCACTAGTCCTAAAACTGCTTCCACTATGACTTTCTGACAGAGCCCTTGTTTTTGCCCAGTATTATAAACTGAGTTACATAAAGGCAGAGCAAATGCTAAAGGAAACTGTCCAGAAGGAAGGACAGTAGTAAGTGGAGAGATGTTATTGCAAACAAGCACCTGGTAACAGCTGTGTTAGTTGGTAAGTGAAAAGGAGCTCATAGGCAAAGCCTGTTACACCCCAGCATGGCAGCTTGCTGCTTAGGTGTGGGCTTTTTCTGTTTTTGTTGTGCCACTTACTGTTAACGGGTTGTGTGTTTCTAACATTTCTCATTTCAATTTATGGAAAATTGTTACCCAATTACCAGTTTTATGCAGAACATCTGATTGGCAGGATCAAATGGTCAACATTAAGCATGTGTATATCATTTTCGACCATCTCCCTGCTCCAAAAGTCTACTTAATATATTTTCCTGGGATAGAGGATATACCAGATATTAAACTGATGAAAACAGATTCTACACTTGGTCTTAGCCAAAATACCTAGAAGGGATTCTCTCTTTTAATCTCTTGCACCTCAGATCCTTTAATCTCTTGCTTCTCAGACTTGGTAGGAGAAATTTTGTCCTAACATTCCTTAGCTTTGCTGAAGCAAGTCTTACACATGTATTCTTCATTAGCCTTGTATTCATTATATTCTGATCCTGTTTTTTATGCATAAAAAAGAGAGGTAGGTTCTAAATAGTTTGTTTTCAACTCATTTTTCTAATAATCAGTTCTATCAATTCAATTCTCTCCAAAATCATTTGAGACAATGAACTGGAACAAAAATGAACTTCAGTATTTCAAAAGAAATTTAATATGAATTTGCTCTAATCTATGCCCATTTTTGGACTAATTCCCCTTTGCTTTTTGGAAATTCTCTGTGTTAGCATACAGTATATTTTGCTCCAAAGGTTTGCATACCTAAAATTCAAACTGGAATGCCAATTCTTTCTTTTCAGAAAAGGCTTATTTGTGTTTATTTAACTTACTCTGGTCAGTGATAGCCTAATTAACTCTAAATTTTGCTCTCTCCTGCTTCTTTTTTTACCTTCAGGATGATTCTGTGGGAAACAAAACAACAATATAAGTTTCAGGGGAAAAAGTTAGGGTGTCTCAATAGCTGAATGTGTATCTGTCATTGTCCAAGTTTCTGATATTCTGTAGTGCACATCTAGATCTATGTTGACATGCTTAAATTCTTTTGTTTCACTTTTCTTCATAAATGACATTCTGATTTGGCTCACTCATATCATATAACTAAGTTTGGAAGAGATATTCACATTGTTAGATATTTAGGGAGATCTATGATGACTCCTAACATCCTCCCTTATTTCAGGCCAACGTTTACACTGTCAAGTACATTATTTACAATGTGCCTTTTTTGGCTGTTTCCTTATTTAATTGAAGATATATATTTTAGTGTCTTAGTTGATTCATGCCGCTCTAACAAAATTCCTTAGATTGGGTAAATTATAAGTAATAGAAATGTATTGCTTATAATTGTGGAGGCTGAGAAGTTCAAGATCAAGGTGCCAGCGGATCTGGTGTCCAGTGAGAGCTCCCTGCTTCACAGATGGTGCCTTGTTCCTGTGTCCTCACCTGGCAGAAAGAGTGAATGTTGTGTTCTCACATGGCTGGAGTGCAAAACGTGCCAAACTTGCTCCATGGCACCCTTTTATGGGAGCACTACTCTCGTCCTGAGTGCAGAGCCTTCATGGGCTAATCACCTTCTAAAGGCCTCACTTTTAATACCATTGCATTGGGGATTAAGTTGCAACATGAATTTTGAAAGGGACACAAATATTCACAGTGATGTATTTTTGTTTTGGTGATTTTTAAGGGAAGGAGGTCATAGGTAAAAATGGTTTGATTGGTTCCACCTTTCTTGAAAGTATTGGATTTTTCAATGAAGTATTTGCAAAGAGTAGCACATGAATAGTTATGCAGAAGCAAATTCTTGATGATTTTTTTCTCTAGAATTCACAAAATTGTGACTAAGGCCTTAATCCCTCCATAGCCTGGTTCATCTTTCAATTTCATTTAAGATGGATTGTATGGAAATATGAATGAGCAATGTCCATGTCACCTTTTAGTTTTACAAAAGTTGTGCAGCTAACCTCACATCTGCTCATTGACTATGTTACTTGTGGAGTTTATCATATCTACATGCATGAAAATTTACTAGTGCTGACGTGTGTAATCACTAATTCCAACGAAGGGAAGACTGGTCAATGAAGAGGTGAGAAATGCATAGAAAGCTGCCTTCTTTCCTCTGCCTCCAGCAGCCTGTGTAATAGCCAGGTTGTTAATATGAAGGGAAATGGTAAAATCCCTGCAGTCTCTGCATTATGGTGAGAGTGAGCGGAGGGCAATCTTGGAGGCTGGTGTGAAATGACTTTGTAAGAAGTCAATGAGAAGCCTAGCTACATGCGAAAGGCACAGAATGAATTTTTAAATTTGCTTATTTCTTTTTCAAGCTGTTAATTTCATTTTTATCCTTTCTCTGCTTTTAAAAAAAGGTCTGATTACTTACTTTAATCTGTCTTTCCATTTAAATTTCTTTGTATATTCTCTTGAAAATCTTTCTTTTAAAGAGGTGTTCCTCACTCTAACTTCATAGAATGAGAGAAGAGCAATCAAGAGCTTCACACTACTTGCCTAGAACCCCAAGTAGAAGAAAACAAGACAGATCCACACTAACAGTGTCCATGCCTGTGGAGGAAGGCCTGCCCTTAGAAAGTGTCTTTTTGAAGCATCCTGGTTTTTCTTCTGACAGTACCTGTGGTAAACAGTGAAGCATAGATTCATAGCTGGAGAGGGACATTCGAGGGAAGAAGATATTCTCCTATTTCCATAAGGCACTTGGTAGTCTCTTGGAGTGGAGAATACCGCCTCATTGTCTGAAATAAGCCATCCACGAACATTCTTTCAACAGTGATGCTCTACTCATTCTTCAAATCTCATTTCCAGGGTTTCAAAGAATCTCTCCAGCACCCTTCAGACCAGGCAAAGGAAGGACTCTTACTCTCCTTCCTGGCAACTTCTGGTGTAGCACTTGCCATGGAGTGTCCCTTAGGAATGAATTTGGAAATTTTCACTTCATGTTTGTGGCTCATGCTGGAATATAGTCACTATGAGAAAGAGATCTATGATCTTTTATTTGCAGTTTTTTCTTGCCACAGTTAAACGTGGTATCTTGAATAACATCTGCTCCAAAATAATCGTAACTAATTTTCCCCACTGCAGGAATATTTTTAAAGCTGGGAAAGACATTCCTCTCCTGAAGTTTTTACAAGTATACTGTGGCCTCCACCTACTTTCTCCTGAAGATCCTGCTTTCAGGGATGGGAATCACTCAGATATTTATAAACAATGGATACTTTGCTCTTGGGGGAAAGCAAAAAGATCATTCAGGGTGTGCACAGGACTGGGAAATCAGAATATTTTTCTAAGCTTCTATTCACAAGAAGAAATGCGTATCATTAAATTTGGCTTACAATCAAAAAAGCTAGAAAGCAGGAGAGCATTCTCAGGTATTTCAAGGAAGGTGGTGTGAAGTGCAAGATCCAAGGTGAAGGGTGGCTCTTCTGTGCTTGAAAGGGTCTCAAGGATAGGCTAGGTTCCCTTGCAGTGGCTGGTGGGTCCCCAAAACAAAAGGAAACTGACATTGTTTCCTCAGGAGGGTTACAAGCCCAGGAGAACTGGGAGCTTTCTGCCATCAGCTGGCTATGCTAAGGGGTGTGGATGCGAAGAGCAGAACTACAAGAAGCAAACAAATGTGTTTGTGAGCACATGCCAAAGGTTTATGTAACTCATTGTGAACTAATCATGGGAAAGACAAAGTTCAAAGAGAATTAAAGGAGCGCGGCTGGCAAGGGATGCCGAAATGCCATTACTATCTAAATTCCAAAACTGGTTCTTGTTCTCCAGGGAACTAAAACTCCAGCTATTAAGGTCATTTTCCCTAGCAGACTGTAAAACTAGGATGACATCCATGTTTATATAGATTAACTTCTAACTTGATAGGGTTGTAAAATGTCTGAACTCTTGCTGTTGAGAATTGTTAGTTAAAAAGACATTCCCTGAGAAAATCATAATGGTCAAGTGAAGTCATGCCAGTTTATCAGAAAAGACTCAAATCAGCTTACAGAAAAAATCTCTGTCTCCCTCTCTCTCTCTCTGATATATCTATGATATATAGATATGCTACCTATGTGATATATATATATGATACCTATGATATCCATATGAGAGAGAAAGATATAAATACATACATAGATGTAGATAAATAGATATAGATACATATAAATATGCAAGCCATCACTATATTTTCATGTTTGGATAAACATATTTTAACAGAAATTTGAACAAGATATCTTTGAGACCCTAATTGACTTCAATTTTCCACAAGGCAAAGTTTTTGAAGGTACCTATTTTTAACTAACGGTATGGTCATCTGATTTCTGGTATTTCTCCTGGAAATGTGGATGCCTCTCAGTAAAACTAACAGGAGGAGTTGTCACAACTGTCACTGTGCCCCTTGCCCCACATGTCAGTTATA
The DNA here is from genome assembly GCF_006542625.1 of Nomascus leucogenys. Classification (NCBI taxonomy): domain Eukaryota; kingdom Metazoa; phylum Chordata; class Mammalia; order Primates; family Hylobatidae; genus Nomascus; species Nomascus leucogenys. The sequence goes on along the minus strand of NC_044397.1, from coordinate 52,440,155 downwards.
AATTTACAAGTAATTCTATTTAAACCCACTATTAAAGCAATATGTCAATCAGAAACCTGGTTCAGGCTGTTAGCACCTTCATGGGTAAAGCACTTAAAATCAGAATTGATGACCTAGGGAGAGAGGAGGCCCTGCAACCAGGCTTTTTCCTAACTGCACCTGAGGCTGGGACCTGACTTGGGTCCTGTCACAGGACCTGATGGAATGCAAGCCATCATGTAAAGACCACTGGACTTTTAACACTAAGTACTTTTAGCAAAAAGCATTTGAAAGGCAAACATTTTATTCACATATATTTCCATCATCCCTTCAAGTTTCCTGTGTGATTTAAGATATAGACTTTTATTTAAAATTTTTTTCTGGCTTTGGCTCTGGTTGGTAGCAGTGAATTGCTGCTCAAAATGAAGACTATTAGGCTGCTTTCTTTTTTAGCCCACCAGGTATTTTTGAAAAAAGTACTCTGAGGAAAACAGAAACTGCAAGCGAGACAGCTACCGGGATTAGGGATTACGGTGACTTCTACCATCACTGGATACTCCCAAAAGGGTTCTCGAGAGCAGCTGTGTCTGCCCTGCTTTGGTGTTCTTTCCTAGGCATGGCGACCGTAAGTCAAAATGTAATCCTTATCTGGTCATACAAGCCCTGTCATTATTCATATATGCAGATGATATTTTAAATTCTTCCAGTTTTTTTTTAGGGAGGAGTATTAAAACATGAGTAAAAATTAATTTGTGGGCTCACTGAGAACGGGGTTTAATTTGCATTTTTATCCTCATTGATTAGCACCAAGCCCAGGAGAACTTGTGTTCATTAAGAACTTGTTGATTGAGCAGCTAGAAAGGGGCTTGTCTTCCATAAGGAGATCTCTACTCTTGTGGGTTTTACTCTCTAGCAGAGGGACATGGGCAACAGACAATAACATAAATGTTACATGGCATATTTGAACAATATAAATGCCACGGAAATGAAAAATAAAAGTGCAGAGCAAGGAAGAGAGATGAGAAGGCCAACTGAAATCTTAAGTGAAGTGGGGATGGTGGGCCTCACAGAGAGAGGAGATGACATGCTTGAAGAAAGTGAAGGGGCAAGCACAGATACTATCTGGGGAATGTGCATTCCTGGCAGGACTATCAGTGCTAAAGCCATAGGTGGAGGTGTGCCTGGCACTTGCCAGGAATAATGAGGAAGGGGAGGTGGTGGAGGAGACTGAGATGCCAGAAGAATGGCAAAGGACATTGGAGGGTTGATGAGGTCCAGATGACATGTGGCTTCACAAACCATTGCAAGGATATGGCATCTACTCTGAGTCAAATGGAAATTTATAGCAGGATTTGAAATAAGAGTGATGGCCATGTCCAGTGGCTCATGCCTAGAATCCCAGCACTATGGGAGGCCGAGGCAGGCAGATCATTTTAGCCCAGGAGTTTTAGACCAGCCTGTGCAACACGGTGAAACCTCGTTTCTACCGAAAATACAAAAATGAGCCAGGCATGGTGGCACATGCAAATAGTTCCAGCTAATCAGGATGCTGAGGTGGGAGGGTCACTTGAGCTCTGGAAAGTGGAGGCTGCAGCGAGCTGAGATCACCACCACACTCCAGTCTGGGCAACAGAATGAGATCCTGTCTCAATAAAAAGAAAAAAACGTTGATGTGGTTTGGCTCTGTGTTCCCACCCAAATCTCATCTTGTAGCTCTCATAATTCCCACATGTGAGAGGGACCCAGTGGGAGATGACTGAATTATGGGAGCCAGTCTTTTCCATACCGTTGTCATGGTAGTGAATAAGCCTCATGAGATCTGGTGGTTTTATAAGGAGAAACTTGGCATTCATTATCTCTTTGCCTGCTGCCATGCAGGTAAGATGTGAATTTTGCTCCTCCTTGACGTCTGCCATGATTGTGAGGCTTCCCCAGACGTGTGGAACTGTAATTAAACCTCTTTCTTTTGTAAATTCCCCATTCTCAGGTATGTTTTATCAGCAGCATGAAAACAAACTAATACAAGCATGATATAATGTGGATTTACGTTTGAAAATACTTGAGACTACTCTGTGTGTGGATGGAGGTAGAGAAGGGGAAGGAAATGGAGATCCCTAGGAGGCTGTCAGTAATACAGGTGAGATATTGATGACCACAACTGTAGTGGCAGCCAGGATCACAGACCAGGTGGAGCAGGGAAAATAGTCAGACTATGGATATTGTTTTGATGAGAGAAGCAACTGCATATCCTAAATATGGATTTGGAGAAGAAGACAAACTGACAAGTCAAGGTTGAGGTTGAGGTTGCAGGCATGAACAAGTAAGAATGAAATTTCTATGCCTGAGAATGGGGAAAGCTGCTGCTGGAGCAAGTAAGGGGGTAGAAGAGGGAGTGTGGGGGTAAAATCAGGGTTTTTTGTTTGCCCCTGTGAGGTTTGAGGTGTCAAGTAGATATCCCAATGGGAGTTTCAAGCAAGTTAAATATTTGAGGTCAGTACCTCAGGGAGATGTCTGAGATTGAGATATGGATTCTGCTGTCAGTAAGTATTTCTTCAACAGAAGTTTGGTATTAGGGAGAAAAGGAAAAACCTGGATCAGGGAAGCAGGGGGAGAGCCACAGTTCAACTTCATCTCATTGCAAAACAAAAAGGATGCAATGGGAAGTGTACATGGGAAGTAAAGTAGATTAAGACATTCTTTTTGATTTCACAGTCCTTTTTTTAAACTACATTTACCTTCAAATAATATTTTAAGTGTTCAATAACCTTGTAATAATTTTTGCTAAGTGCAGCATTTCCAACTGTCATGTTTACCAGTGACTAACCTAAGTATATAAGTGGGATTGAGTTTGCATATTTACTGTCATGCATTACTTCTGTCAATGCTAGCTTTCTAGTTCAAACTATATATTTTATCTTCAATTGATTATCTATTACATAATCAGACAATAATAAATACCATGTGATTATTTCTTTGGAAAACTTAATCTAACACAAAGTATATTCTGCTGCTAAATCTGGTGAGAAACGATGCATTTGGTGAACTTAAAGCAATTGAGAAAAAGTAAGAAAATATGGTAGACACCGTTTTGTGGACCGTGCATTTTTAAATTTGCTACCATATCATTGGATTGCATAAATTGGAGAGCTATAAAACCTAAAAGTGTTTGTTTTTCCTAATAAAGTGCTGCCAGCTCTGTACTGTGATCTGCACACATCAGAGAATGGAGGCTTAAAAAGCAGCTAGAGAATGTAGCTCCTCAGAAAACAGAAATTCCTTCTGAAAGCTTCATTCCCCCTCAGAGTGGTGAGGGTCTGCCCCTGCCTGTCAAGTAGTTTGCAAGGCAGAGAGGTGTCTTGTGTAGTACAAAGACGTGTTCCTAATCGTGGCACCCACCGTTCCTAGAATATGCCTCAGAGGCCCCAGAGCTGAGTGATGGTAAGTGGCTAGCACCAGGAGTGAACAAGAGTTGAGCACATACTGCCATGAAGGTGAACTTGTCCAAGGAAATACTTGCTTGTGGTGACGTTTTTTTTCTGTGCAGAGAGGCATACCTTGTTTCTGAAAAGAGCTGAGTGCTTGAAATTTTCTTTGAGCAGAATGTTTGAAATCATGCAAACTGAAGTGGCAAATAAGGCAAAACCATTCCCCACATGTAGAAAAATCAGCAGAAGCTTTCAAACATATGAGTTATGAAACAGCACAGCTGGCATTCTTTTTAAGCAATGTGTCAAGTTATTATTCAGAGCACTGAAGATGTGTTTTTGCTTCCTGCTACATTTCTCTGAAAAGCAGTTGAAAAAGACTGGCTGCCTTCAAAATGTGGAGAGAAACATGAAAAGTGGTATATGCTACTCAAGCAGGCATTTCTTTATTTTATTGAAACATTAGCATTTGATATTCATCAAAATTACAATTAAAACACTGCCACTCAGCCAAATTATTGGTTATCTAGGTCATTCTGTGAAATGCACTGGTAGGGGACATAGTAAAATAGCATGATGGAGGGAATCCTTGATTTCAGGTCAGAAGACTTGGGTTGCAGTATTTGTTCCACAAGTTTCTACATAAGAGAAGTGAATTTTCACAACTTTAAAATGGGGATATAAAAACACATACCAAAAGTATAGGTGTTTTATGATGAATAAGTGACAAAAGGTTTGTGAAAATTACTTTTTATTTTACTAATTATTTTAATATTACTTGTAAAAATGTAATCTCTCACACCCACTAGGATGACAACAAAACCAAACATACAAAAGCAGGGAAAAAATTGTTGGCAAGAATGTGGAAAAATTGGAACCCTTGTGCACTGATGGTAGGAATGTAAAATGGTACAGCTACTGTGAAAATAATTTGGCAGTTTCTCAAAACAATTAAAGATAGAATTGCCATATGATCCTGCAATTCCACTTTTGAATATATACCATAAAGAACTGAAAGCAGTGTCTCAACAAGATGTTTGTTCACCTATGTTCATAGCAGCTATTCATAATCACTAAAACGTGAAAACTACCTGAAGTGTCTGTAGACAGACAGAAGTTTGGATTAAAAAAAATTGTGATGCATTTTTAGTTTTTCAGCCTTAAGAAGGAAGGTAATCTTAAAACATGCTACAACAGAAATGGACTTCAATGACATTACACTAAGTGAAACAGCCAGCCAGACACACACACACACACACACCCTCCCATACACACACTCACATGCTCACACACAAAAAATATGGTATGTATGTTTTCACTAATGGAAAGTACTTATAGTAGCCACATTCATAGAGACAGAGAAGAGAATGCTGGTTACCAGGGACTGGGGGGAGAAGGGAATAGGTAGTCATTGTTTAATGGGTATACCATTTCAGTTTGGAATGATGAAAGTTCTGGAGATCGATGGCAGTGATGGGTGCAAAACAATACAAGTGTACTTAATACCACTGAATTTTACACATAAAATACTTAAGATAGTATATTTTAAGTTATGTGGATTTTCTTACAATAAAAATTAGATCAAAGAAGAACCAAATAAATGGAGAGTCACTCTATGTTTATGAATAGGAAGTTCAATATTGTCAAGATGTTAATTCTCCCCAACATGATCTATAGGTTCAATGCAATCCCAGTCAACATTCCATCAAGTTCATTTGTGAATATTGACAAGCTGATTCTAAAATTTATGTGGAAAAGCAAAAGACTCAGAATAGCCAACACAATTTTGAATGAGAACAATGAATTTAAAGGACTGACACTATCTGGGTTCAAGACTTACTATAAACCTATAGTAATCAAGGCCTTGTGGCATTTCTGAAAGAATAGACAAATAGATCAAAGGAACAAAACAGAAAGTCACATATCTATATAGTTAACCAATCTTTTACAAAAGAGCAAAGACATTCAATTGAGAAAATATAGTCTATTCAACAAACAGTGCTGAAACAATTGGACATTCACATGCAAAAAAGGAGTCTAGACACAGACCTCACATCTTACATCTTTCACAATAATTAATTCAAAATAGATCACAGAACCCAATGTAAAATTCAAAACTATACAACTCACAGACGATAGCACAGAAGAAACTCTAGATGACTTGAGTTCAATGATGGCTTCTTAGCTGTGACACCAATGGCCCAATCTATGAAATAAAGAAACACAATGGAAGTTTCTCCTCTGTGAAAGATACAGTCACTAGAATGAAAAGACTAGACTGGGAAAAAATATTTGCAAAATAAACATATGACAAAAGACTCTTGTCCAAAATATACAAATAACTCCTTTTTTTTAACTTAGAAGAAACTTTAATGAGAAGGAAACAGGAATATTCAATGGACTCCCAAGACAAGAATATAGATGTAAATCAGAAGCTGAGCACTGAAGTTGCTACTAGAGTCTCCCCGAGCCTTTATTGGATTCCCACTTCAGGAGCTGCTTCCATTATTTTGCCTCTCAGTTTCAAAATAGACAAAGAACTCAACACTCAACAATAAGAAAATGAACAACTTGGTTGAAAAATGGGCCAAAGACCTTAACAGACACCTCACCAAAGATGATAGACAGGTAGGAAATAAACTTATAAAAAGATGCTCCATGTCAGATGTCATCAGAAAAGTGCAATTAAAACAACAATGAGACACCACCATGCATCTCCTAGAATGACCAAAACCCAGAACACTGACACCAAATACTCTTGAGGATGTGGAGCAATTCTCATTGCTGATGGGAATGCAAAATGGTACAGTCTTTTGGAAGACAGCTTGGAGATTTCTTATAAAGCTAAACTTGGATTTACCATACCGTCTACCAGTGGTGCTCCTTGGTATTTACCCAGTGGAGCTGAAAATGTATGTCCCCACAGAAAAACAGGCACATGGAAGCTTACAGAAGTTTTACACATAATTTCCAAGACTTGGAAGCAAAAAAGATGTCCTTCAGTCGGTGAATGGAAGAATAAACTGTGGAACATCCAGACCGTGGAATATTGTTCAGTGCTGAATAGAAATGAGCTAAGAAAGCCATAAAAAGACATGGAGGAAAAGTAAGTGCATATTGTTAAGTGAAAGAGTCCAAAGGGCAACGTACTCTATGCTCCAACTTTATGACATTCTGAAATCGGCGAAACTATGGAGAAAGTAAAAATATTAGTGATGCCAGGGGTTAAAGGAAGAGAGAAAAGGATAGGCAAGAGAACAGAGGATTTTTAGGGCAGCGCAAATACTCTATAATACTATAATGGTGGGTATACAACTTTATACCTTTGTCCAAACCCATAGAATGTTCAACACCAAGACTGAACCCTAATGTAACCTGTGGACTTTGGATGATAGTGATGCATCAATGCAAGTCATAAATTTGGAAAAATGTACCTTTCCTGGGAAGGAGTTGATAACGAGTGAGTCTATGCATGTGTAGGGGGAGGGGTTATGTGAGATATTCGTGTACTTTTTGCCAAATTTTGCTGTGAACCTAAAATTACACTAAAAGTGGGCAAAGGACGTGAACAGACAATTCTCAAATGAAGACATATATGCAGCTAACAAACATAAAATAAAGCTCAATGTCACTGATCATTAGAATATTGCAAATCAAAACCACAATGAGATACCACCAGATGATTATTAAAAAGTCAAAAAACAACAGATACTGGCGAGGTTGTCAAGAAAAAGGAATGCTTTTACACTTTTGATGGAAGTTCAACCATTGTGGAAGATGGTGTGGTGATTCCTCAAAGACTAGAGGCAGAAATACCATTTGACCCAACAATCCCATTACTAGGTATATACCCAAACAAGTACAAATTATTATATTATAAAGACACATGCACGTGTATGTTCATTGCAGCACTATTCACAATAGCAAAGACATGGAATCAATCTAAATGCTCCTCAATGATAGACTGGATAAAGAAAATGTGGTACATATATACCGTGAAATACTATGCAGCCATAAAAAGGAATGAGAGTATGTCCTTTGCAGTGACATAGATGGAGCTGGAGGCCATTATCCTTAGCAAACTAATGCAGCAACAGAAAAACGAATACTGCATGTTCTTACTTATAAGTAGGAGCTGACTGATGAGGACACATGGACATATTGGGGGTAACAACACACACTGGGGCCTGTGGGAGGATGTGGGGGGTGGGAGGATGGGGTGTGGGATGCTGAGCTTAATACTTCAGTGATGGGATGATCTGTACAGCAAACTACCATTGCACACATTTACCTATGTAACAAACATGCACATCCTACACATATACCCATCAACTTAAAAGTTGGAAATTTTAAAAAATGAGATAAAAATTGCTCTACAAAATGAAGTCTTTAAAAAATGGGAAAATTGTAATCTGTTACTGATATCGCAGTTATTATGCATCAGTTCTCAGAACCTTAAGAAGATTATTGCTGAAAATAGGAACCAACACATTGTTTTTGTTATTGATCAGAAAGAATTAAGAAAGCTTAGGCTGGGCACAGTGGCTCATGCCTGTAATCCCAGCACTTTGGGAGTCCAAGGCAGGTGGATCACCTGAGCTCAGGGGTTCGAGACTAGCCTGGACAACATGGCAAAACCCTGTCTCTACTAAATATACAAAAATTAGTTGGGCATAGTGGTGGACTCCTGTAATCTCAACTTCTCAGGAGGCAGAGGGAGAAGAATCACTTGAATTAGGGAGGCGGTGCTCCAGCCTGGGTGACAGAGCAAGACTCCATATCCTCCATGGCCTCCCCCGCCCCCCCCAGAAAAGAAAGGAAGTAAAAAAGAAAGCTCACCATCTTTGTGGCACAAGCCAACAAGGTTGAAAAAGCCAAAGATGCCAACATCTACTGTTTTTTGATTTTTTGATTATGGCCATTCTTGCAGGAGTGAGATGGTATCACATTGTGGTTTTGATTTGCATTTCCCTGATCATGAGTGATGTTGAGCATTTTTTTGTGTTTGTTGCCCATTTGTGTCTCTTCTTTTGAGAATTGTCTATTCATGTCCTTAGCCCACTTTTTGATGGGGTTGTTTGTTTATTTCTTACTGATTTGTTTGAGTTCGTTGTAGATTCTGGATATTAGTCCTTTGACAGAAGTATAGATTGCAAAGATTTTCTCCCACTCTGTGGGTTGTCTGTTTACTCTGCTGATGGTTCCTTTTGCCATGCAAAAGTTCTTTAGTTTAATTAGATCCCAGATATTTATCTTAGTTTTTATTCCATTCGTGATGAACAGGGAACCCTTCTACAATGCTGGTGGGAATGTAAACTAGTACAGCAACTATGGAAAACAATGTGGAGATTCCTTAAAGATATAAAAGTAGAACTACCGTTTGATCCAGGAATCCCACTACTGGGTATCTACCCAGAGGAAAAGAAGTCATTATTGGAAAAAGATACTTGCACACACAGGTTTACAGCAGCACAATTCACAATTGCAAAATCGTGGAAGCAACCCAGATGCCCACCAATCAATGAGTGGATAAAGAAACTGTGATATATATACACACAATGGAATACTACACAGCCATAAAAAGGAATGAATGAATAGCATTTGTGGAGACCTGGATGAGGTTGTAGACTATTATTCTAAGTGATGTAATTTGGGAATGGAAAATCAAACATCATATATTCTCAATGATATGTGGGAGCTAAGCTATGAGGACGCAAAGGCATAAGAATGATACAATGGACTTTGGGGACTTGGGGGGAAGAGTGGAAGGGAAGCGAGGGATACAAAACTACAAATATGGTGCAGCATATGCTGCTTGGGTGATGGATGCACCAAAATCTCACAAATCACCACTAAAGAACTTAGTCATGTAACCAAATACCACCTGTACACCAATAAAACATGAAAAAATAAAATTTAAAAAAATCCAAAGACAAGTGAATGAAAGGAATATTTGATGGCCATGATTTCCAAGTAGATTTGCTGGGTCAAGGTCAAGTTCAGGGAAAAATTTACACACTGTGAATATTTTTTTTTATCTGCACTGAAGTTGAATAGAAAATTTGAATTCATACTTATGGGGTAACAGTATGTCTAATTTTAAAATAGTTGCATATGCTCTATTAAATTCATTTAATTGTCTTTTATTTTATTGTGTACAATAAGCATTACATACACAGGGTAAGGAATTAAGTAGCTATAAAATAAAATAGGAGGAAAATTATGCATTCCTCTTCTCCATTTTTTCTAGAAACAATGTTAAACCTAAATGATTTTAAAAATACAGTTACTCATTCTTAAGGTATTTTTTTCTATTTTTCAGTAGACTATTAAAAATGTTTGTAAAACAATCCATTAATAAATCACATAATCTATAGGCATAAAAAAGAAAGAAACTATGTATGGGAAACAAAATGCTAACAACAAAAATTTGAACCAAAATACCAAAAACTATATGTATGTATATATATATATGTGTGTGTGTGTATACATATATATATATATATATAAAATCCACAAAATGCTACATCATGTTCATACTTTCTTGTTACTCTTAATTAGAAAAACATGTTGGAAATCAATTAAGCAATAAGTGTCAACACATTTGTTAATAACCTCAATGCAATATTACTAAAATCCATACTTCTGAGTTTCTATTCTATGAGTAAAATCTATAATCTATATTAATATAATAGTATTCATTAGAGAAAATATTAGAAACCAATTAAATGCCCAGCATTCAATCACCGAATATGAAAGTTACCATCTTTCAAAATCTCAGGAAAATATATAGCCTTAAAAAAGTGGTTGTGATGATTTCTTTTAAAAACATCATTTATTACTTTTCTATTGCTGCATAGCAAATGATCACATTTAATGGCTTAAAATATGCACATTTTTCTTAGTGGTACTGGGTGCGGAGTCTGTCCATGACTGGGTCCTGTGGTCAGGGTCTTGCAAGGCTGAACTCAAGGTAGTTACTGTGTTTGTGCTTCTTTCTGGAACCCAGTCTTGTCTTCCAAATCTATGCCTTTGGTCCTGACTTCTTACTGGTGAGCACCTTCCTCAGTCCCAGAAGCTGCCCAAAATTCAGCCAGGGGCCCCAACTGTAGGCCTTCATTTCTTCTCCAAGGCCAGCAGCAAAGTTTCTCTTTCTAGATAGGATTTATATTTTCTAAAAATGCTACGTTATGTGTGCTGTTTTGTCACCTTTGCTATGTTCTATTGGTTAGAATATTCTATTGGTTACTATAGTCTATTGGTTAGAAATAAGTGGCAGTACTACCATCATTCAATGGGAGGGCATGACACATGGATCACTGGGAGTCACCCGAGGGCCCATCCACCACAACAGTAAAGGTATATCTTATGATGGTAAATGAACAAAGTAGAATATGACTTGAATATATAGAATAATGTAAATAATAAACAAATGGTCATGCAAAAGAAAGTATTGGGCTGAAATGAATCAATCATCAACTTTTTGGAAATAATATATTTTTGAATTAAAAATTACTTAAAATAGAAAGGAAAGCATTCAAGAAGTCCTGAAGTGAGTCTTAGTGGAAACAAACAAATCAGTTGCTCTAATTGCTATTAAGCATACCCAGAAAAGTTAAATAGGTTTAAATATATATTTCCCTCATATTCTTAGCACAGCCTCCAAATCTCAATTTGGAACTTTATATTATAATCCAATTTGCACGTATCAAATATTAAATATAGTTTCAGACACCTTAATATAATATCAGAGTAATTTGCATTATATGTATGTCCAAGATTTTCTGATGACCTGATCCCCCTTTTCAATTTATCTCTATATCTGAAGAAATAAAAGTCTCAAAGCAAAGATATGGTGGATTCAGAATGGTTGAAAAATTTCCTGACAACCCATCTTGCTTATCACAGTTCTTTTATATTAACCATCATACTAGATATGAATGTAAAATGATTTATCCAGATTTATTAGAAGACCAAAAAGAACATAGGGATCATGAGACAATCCACTTACTTGGGGTTCATCCAACAGAATTCAGTGGAAGAATACTAATTGGAATACAAATGAATTCAAGGAAAAAAAGGAAAAAGGAAAAAAGCCTATGCAAATTACATCTGTTACAAGAACATTTTGTTTTAGCTGGAATAATTTCAGTGATGGAAAATTAGTCCTTTTCTCTCTTGTTCTCTTTTGGGCTGAGCATTGAAACCTGAACTAGATAAAGTATGCACGTGGCACTGTAAACATAAGAGGAAGAAACGTTAAACTATGAAGGCACAGGGGTGTTTCTCTGATTCTTGCCCCCTGTGAATGCAGGTGCCTGGCCTTTAGTTACATCCTTATAAGCATTTATGTGACTATGGGCAGATCAGGAAAGCTACCTGCTGCATTCCCCATTCACTGGCTGTTCGTTCATCTGCTGATTCTCAACATTTCACTCTGCAGCTTTCCTTTCACCAAGCAATGGTAAGCCACAAATAGCTTGCCAAGAACCATTATCTCTTTTAAGAGCATCAGTGTTCTCATTATGTTGGTGATAAAATGAGGATTTTGATACTGCTTTTGCCCACCAGAAGTTAATAGTGCAAAAGCGTGATAAGTGTGAAAAGTTAAATATATCTTCTGGGCTAGGGCATTAATAGCAAGGCCAATTCTGTTCATAGTCTCATTTGGTACTTATGGCATCCCATAAGATAAGCATAATTGCAACCCTAGTCAAGAAACCCCGTCTCTACAAAAAAAAAAAAAAAAAAAGAAAAAAAAATTAACTGGACTTGGTGGTGCATGGCTGTAATCCTAGCTACTTGGGAGGCTGAGGCAGGAGAATCTTTTCAGCCTGGGAAGTGGGCGCTGCAGTGAGCTGAGATCACACCATTGCACTCCAGCCTGGGCAACAAAAACAAAACTTCACCTCAAAAAAAAAAAAAAGGGTGAAAAAATTACATGGTCTTCAGATTCTAATATTATAAAGTCAACAGAAACAACAAAGGTAAAAGGAGAGATGAACAAACAGATGATAATGCTGAAATTTTATTTTGGGAAAGTTTTCCCTCAAGGGGAGCCTGAGAAGTGTCTACGGATTCTGCTGAGGCATCTACCACAAGAGGTGGTGCAGTGCTTCTCAAACTAGCTAGAGTGAATGACCTTTCCGTTGTTATTTGTTAGTTCCAATACATTGTAGCTGATGTTTTTTGCAAGACACAATAACGATGAAAGTAAAAATATTAAAGATATATAAAGTCTCATTTTTATTATTATAATCAACAGACATAAAATTACTTTATTCCACAAACATTGGTAAATGCTTTACTTGAATTTCTTTCCTTTTCTAGTCATGGACCAGTAACAAGATTTCGTAGATCTAAACTTATGTGCAGACTACATTGTGAAGAGTAACAATTTATTGGACAAGTTTCTTGACTTGACTGCTAAAATTTATGTAATGAAGAGATTCTAGAGCTATTTATTGTAATGTCCCTTAAGATAGGTTAATTGAATAATGCCAAATCAAATTTCAATAGCATACATTCTATGAAGGACTAAATTATTGTCCAAAGGAACCATTCTTGAATATTGTAGATTTAACCTAAGGCTACAATTTAGAATACTTGAGAAAATATTTTACCATACATTATATCAGAACATTGTCTACAAATATTATTTCTCTGAAATTATTATTAATAAGGATTAATAAGCAGATGGTTTAAGATTACATTTCCTCTAAAGAGCTACTTCAGATAGATTAACATGGATTGTCAACCAATCAACAATGGAAATTTCGAACATTCCTAAGAAAATTAAGATACATAAATAGACACATTCTTAAATAACCACTTTATCTCTACAAGGAATGAAACAAGGGCCTGTGGAAAGAAATAGGATTTCATTTTAGATTGTCTTTAGTAATTTGCAAATGATAACTGAATAACTAAATTTTTGCATTATCAAATTTTTAATATTACAATTGGTGACTTCTGATTGAAATTGCACATTACAGTCAAACCCACATACATGCAAACTGAATTAAGCCTATGGGCAATGTTGCTAAGTAATTTCACTTCTTGGTGAACTACAAGATGAATTATTTGATACATTCACCTACATATAACTTATGGATTTTGTATATTTTATGCACTTGTTGGAAAAAAGCCAATTAAATATTGGCTGACATCTGCCAAAATAAGTATTACAATTTAAATATATTTGACATTGTGCCACTGTACCATTCTTTCTGCAATTAATGAGGTTGCAGAGCTAATTGTCTGTTGAGTCCACTTATACAAGACAAAAATAAAACCTTTATACTTAGTGCTGAAAGAAGCCTTATAATTTTCTACCTAATAGCAAGAAGGACCCTTTAAATTCATTCAAAACTGGGTTTAAGTCATTAAAGTAGGCTTAGACTATTAAAATATTATAAATATAATTAAAATTATAAAGTAGGGTACAATGTATTATGTTAAAATATTAACTCAAGTATTTTGACCCATTTTGTTAAGACACAAATTCTTTGTCTCTATAAAGATAATTTAGGAGATCATATAGATTTGCTACAGCTTCTCCCTTATTGATTTGTGTAGACAGAATTAAAGCTTGAGTGATGAATGACCATTTTGATCATACAGATGCTTCACAGAGTGACAGGACATAGAGCTATGGCCTATAAAGGAATAGCCATGCCCAGATTTTCCTGCTCCATGTGGATAATTATAACCTCAGCACCCACATGGCAAATTTATCAAGAATTAAACTACTATACATTTTAGTGTGAATAAAATAATCTGTATTCATTTGGGAAAGAAGGCTGGCAGGTTTCTATTTCTTAAAAATCAGATGACCAGTTAAGAGTGCATTTATCCTTGGCTTACTGAGGTTAGATCTATAGGGAACTAAAGGCCTCTGTTTGGCAAAACAGACTTTCACATGGGAGAAAGTGTTTTATGAAGACTAGTTGAGATGAGGTGACTTTCATTTCATCTCACTCAACATGTTTTTTTTTTTTTTTTTTTTTTTTTTTTAGTGAAATGATGAGTTACATGTGACAAATAAGAGAATTAAAGGCACCTGAATTTTTCTTAAATTTTAACGCTGAGGGAACAATGCATCTCATGCCTTAATCAGCATCTGTCTTTGGTATTTTACATGGTAACTTCACTTTGGTTTAAGTTCAGAAATTTGGCCTTAGGAAGGAACAGGTAGACACTAGAACCCAGGGACAGTTACTTCTATTTTTGCAAAGACATCACCTGGGGCTTCACTTAGCTTAGCCTAGGCTCCCCGGAAAGCATAGGCTGATGCTAATATTGACAGCATTATAGCCAAGGAACACACAGAGAGACAGAGTGAAGCAGGAAAGGAGAGACAGCTGCCTTAGAATGTATCATCAAGTGGGCCAAAACTGAGTGCAACTGATTTTTGTTCTATAGAACATTTGCAAAGAAGCCTCATTACAGGCATCTTCAGATCTTGTATGACGATGAAAAGAAAGGGAGAAAAAAATTATTCACCATCCCACCTCTCATTTTCCTCACGGGGTTCCTCCAGTTACAATTGCATGGCAACCTAGCAGGGGGTTTCTAGCAGCAGCACCACCAAGAGCACTAGAGCAACACCTGGAAGAAGAGACGCATACAAGGATGACACACTCAAGTGTGCGTGAGAGGCAATTTCTCCAATTGTACAGAAGCTGTCAAATGATAAACTAGCAGCAAAAGATAACATTAAAAACTGCTACAAGATTATTAGATTGTAAATATGTTTTTGTTGTTTTAATTATGCTAGAGTTATTTGTGTGTATAGTCTCTATATTAGTGAATGAATTCTGATTACTATTTCAAAGAGGGGTGTAAGGTATACAAGACAAGACTTAAGTATGTATCTCTATTTGATTGGAAACATTTTTTTTATGTTTGAAGTTGGTACACAGATGGGTTTATGAAGTAGTATCAACAAGTGATACACTAACATTCAATCAAATGAAGGTTGAATTCCTCTATGAAATCTGAAAATGATGAGTTGAGGCAAAAATATGTAGAAAATAGAAATATTTTGCCAGGCACGGTGGCTCACGCCTGTAATCCCAGCACTTTGGGAGGCCGAGGCGGGTGGATCACGAGGTCAGGAGATCGAGACCATCCTGGCTAACACGGTGAAACCCCGTCTCTACTAAAAATACAAAAAAGTAGCTGGGCGTGGTGGTGGGCACCTGTAGTCCCAGCTGCTTGGGAGGCTGAGGCAGGAGAATGGCATGAACCTGGGAGGCGGAGCTTGCGGTGAGCCGAGATTGCGCCACTACACTCCAGCCTGGGCGACACAGCAAGACTCCATCGCAAAAAAAAAAAAAAGAAGAAAATAGAAATATTTTTAAAAAGTAATACAGGGAACTGAATTTTGCTCTGACAAGAAATAGTGCAGAAGTCAGCACTCCTGTTTCTATAATAAGTAAATGCTGAACAGATAAGAATCAGCAGCTTTTCTTGGATCCATCAGACACCGGAATTGGCAGAGCCAACAGTCACTCTAAACTCTGGAGAGTCAGGAAATTCCAAAGGGTGGCATCCTGGGCTGCTTTTGTGGCTTAGAAGATACCGAGACCTTAGCAGGAGAAGGCATTCAAATGGGAATTTTGGCAAACTGCTGGAGGAGGCTGAGTGTGGACTAACATGATAGAGAAAGGCTTCTGGGATTGTTGTCTTAAAAGGAGCACCACTTATTCATGGGTTTTATGTCCAAGATCCCAACATGTTCTCATGAAGAAGAGCTGAGAAAGTTCTTCTGACTCAAGCAGGGGAAGAAAAGTAATGAAAATTTCATCATTGTGAAATTTGCTCAGAGCATTCTGCAAAACAAAAGCCTCTTCCCAGAAAAATTCTTTTTTTTGCCTTCACATCTCAAGAAAGAGTGGTTTGTGTGCACATGCATGCATGTGTATGTGTGCATGTGTCTGGGTGTGTGTAAGTCTATATGTGTGTGGGCTATACCACTGGAAAAACTTTTATAAAGGCCACAGCACAGAAACACAGGCCGATTCAAAATCTGAGGTTGAATAGTAATATTATAGAATGCTTCCCCTCCATCACACCTTACCATCACACCAGCAGATTTTCAGTATAGTAATAGTAAATTAAAATTAAAAAAGCGATGTAAGCAGACTCTCTCTGGGGAGTACTTAGAGTAGCCCAAAGCTGAGAGGGAAAACAAGCAAACAAAACAATAGTAAAACTTGACGACTTTGGCACCTACAAGAAGGGCAAAGAGTAAAGACCAACTCCTGGGAAGAATTATATAAATCCAAACTCTAAAATCACTTTACCTCTCTTACCCTACATAACATGTCTAGCTGACAACAGAAACCTAAACGGATATCCAATGGCAAGTGAAAACAGTCTGAAGAGAGAAACAAAAATCAAAAGCAGACATATGGATGACACCAACATTGTAAATATCAAAGAGGGAATTGATCTGTGATTAATATGTTAGCAGCGTTAATGGCATAAGCAGAAAATATAAGCAAAGAGAAAATGTGTTTTTTAGCTTGGGCTGCCATAAAAAAAAATGCCATGCACTGGGTGCCTTAAACCACAGAAATTAACTTTTTAAAAAGAGATATGAACACTGGGAAGTCCAAAATAAAGGGGATGGCCCATTTGGTTACTAGCAGGGCTTTCTTCTGGCTTGCAACTGCACTTGCGAGAGAGCACCCTCTGGCCTGTCTTCTTATTGGGTTATTAATCCCAGCATGAGCGCCCCCATCCTTATGAACTTGTCTAACCCTGGTTATCTCCCAAAGAGTCAATTTCCAAATACATCACACTGGGGGTTAGGGCTCCAACTTATGAAATTTTGGGGGACACAAATTGTTAATCTCTAACATTCTGCCCCTGGCCACCCAAAATTCATGTCCTTCTTGCCTACAAAATACATATATTGCATCTCAACAGCCCCCAAATTCTTAACTCATTCCGATAGCACCCTTAAAGCCTAAAGTCCAAATTCTCATTTAAATATCATCTAAATCGGGTATGGGTGAGGCTCCTGGTAGAATTTATCCTGACATAAATTTTATCTCCAGATGTGAACCAGTGAAACCAGATGAATTTTGTGCTTTCAAAATATAATGGTGAGATATGCATTGGGTAGACATTCTCATTTCAAAAGGGAGATATAAGAAAGAAGGAAGGGGTAACAGGACTCAAGCAAGTCCAAAACCTAGCAAAGCAAATTACATTATATCGTAAATCATGAGAATAATTATTTTGGCTTGATGTTCTGTCCTGTAGTCCAGCTGAGATTCGGTGTCAACTTCTGTGCTCACTAGGACCATGGTCCTGCCTCCATGGCTTCATTAAGCAAGGGTGAAAACCCCAAGGCTCTATGAGGTGGAGGCCAGGCCCCAAGATGCTGGGTGGCCGAGCTCCAAAACCCGCGAAGGGCTGTCCCACAACCAAGCCTCCTGTTAATAGCAAGGTAGTGGCCCTGGTAATCTCTGAGTCACATTTGAGGTCATTTTTTTTTTTTTTCTCTTGAAGAACAGTGCACATTTGCAGCCAAATGGCTCTACCGTCACATCCTGTAAAATCCAAGAAGTCCAACAGCCTTCATTTGTTTCATTCTGTCTCCATCCGCTTCAATTCAGACTAGCAGTGTTTCTGCTCATATAATCCTATAAAATATTTATCAAGTAATAGTGCAGCCACATCCTTTGGTGATCTTCAGGATAGGCTTTCTCTCTCTCTCTCTTTTTTTTTTTGCTTGTGATATTGATGGACAGAGAATTTTTGAAATCCTCAAGGTCTGTTCTTTTTTTGCTTAGCAATTTTTTCTTCAATCCATCTTACTACCCTCATGCTTTATGACAACCATCCAGGAGGAACCAAGTGACTGCTTCAACACTTTACTTATAATTTTTCTTAGCTAAATATCTAATTTCGTCACTTGCAAATTCTACCTTCCACAAAACACTAGAATACAGTTCAGTCAAGTTTTTTAGCCATGTTATAACAAGAATCAACTTTCCTCAAGTTCCCAATAAGATTTTATTTATTTCCATCTGAGACCTCAGCAGAATCACCCTTAACATTCATATTTTTAGAATTCTTGGTACCTAAGAACCCTTTTAGTTTCTAGTCATTATCCATTCTAAAAAAAGTTGCACATTTTTAGGCATTTGTTGTAATGCCTCGCTCCCAGTACAGAAACCTGTGTTAGTCTGTTCGGGCTGCCATAATAAAATACCATAGACTGTGTGATTTACACAATAGAGTTTAATTTCTTACACTTCCTGAGGCTTGGAAATCTAAGATAAATGTGCAGCCAATTAAATTGCTGGTGAGGGTTATTTCTATCTTGCAAGTGTCCTCTGTGCTGTGTCATCATATGGTAAAGAGAGAGAGAGAGAGAGAGAGAGAGAAAACAGGCTCTCTTGTGTCTCTTCTTATAAGGATAATAATCCCTGCATGAGGGACCCACTCTTATGAATTCATCCAACTCTATATCTCCTATAGGCCCTGCTTCTGAATATTATCATATTAAGAGTTAGTGTTGTAAAGTATGAATTTTGAAGGAACACACATTTAGTCCTTAACAGAGGAAAATTCTAAGAGCAGAAAGAAATGCTTTAATGGCTCATAAGTGGGCTAGACAAAGTTAAATAAAACAATAAGTGAGCTTGATAGTAGGTCCACAGAATCTACCCCAATAGAAATGCAAAATGAAAATAAAATGAAAAACAAAAAGAAAAAAACCTTCCAAGAACTGTGGGGCAGTTTCAGAAGATATAATTGTGGGATGTATTAAAAACAGTGCTTAGAGGGAAATGCATAGCACCAAGAGCATATATTAGAAAAGGGAAAAGATATAAAATCTATATGCTAATTTTTCAATTTAGGAAACTAGATAAAGAAGAGCAATTTAAACCTAAAGCAAGCAGAAGAAATCAAGTAATAAAAAGGAGAGCAGAAATCAATAAAATAGAAAATGCATCAAGAAAGTCAATGAAACCGAAAGCTGCTTCTTTGAAAAGATTGATAAAATTAGTAATTATGCCAGACTAACCAAGAAAAAAAAAAAGAAAGAAAGCACACATTACTGTTAATAATACCAGTAAGGAAAGCGTGTCATCATTACTAAGACCACTGGTATTAAGAACATAATAAAAATATATATTATGAACTCCATGGAGACAAAAGTGATTCTGTCTTGGATGTTAATATGCCATGTTGACCTCTAATTAATTCCATAAATGCCTCCTGATTCCTACATTATTTACTGACCCTAGTGTAAGAACAAAGCAACCTTGATGTTATCACACAAATTACAGGCTATGAAGCTCATAGCACTCTTGCCTGTTCTGGAGGGTCACCTTTAATTGTATCTCTAGAGCACATACTCTTTTCCTATGGTATATGAGCCTTGTCTGGGGAGTGACAGTGCAGAGATCTACCTGCCAGATGGCTGCCCAAGAGCATGCTTTTGTCTATAAGTTCCCTTAATAAATCAACCAATACCAACAAACTGGATTTGCCTGCCTCCTTTGGTTTCTTGGCTCCTCTGGCATTTGGGGATTGCTTTGCATATATGGCCCTTCCATAGAACAAACTCTGGACCATTTCCTTGTAATACAAAACCTAGCAAAGTCCACACATGGAAAAATAGATTATTTGAATAGATATATGTCAACTAAATAAATGGCACAAATAATTAATAACACTCCAAAACAGATAATGCAATGCCTGGATTGGTGAATTCTATCAAACATTTAAGAAATAAATTATACCAATTCTCCACAATCTCTTCCAGAAATTATATCAGAAGAAACACTTCCAAATGTGTTTTATGAAACTAGCATTTTTCTAAAAACAGAACATGACAAAGACATGACAGGAATGGAAATGTAGAGACCGATACTGATAAGCTAAATGAAATGGATGAATTCCCTGGAATAAACATGAACATAGATGCAAAAACCCTCAACAAATTTATTAATAAATTGGATGCAACTTATTACTAAATTGTATCCAATGATGTCTAAAATAATTATATACTAAACCCAAATGAGATGTAGTACTGGAATACAAGGATCGTTCAACATTCAAAAATCAATCTATGCAATGGTATACCATATTAAGAGGCAAAAATTGTATACTCATCACCACTGATGCATAAAAAATAGTATTTGACAATTTTAACATCCACTAATAATCAAAACGATGATCAAACTGGGAAAAGAGGGTAACTTCTTCAACTAGATAAAGAATATCCACAAAAATTGTAAGTAATGGTGAGAAATTTGACAATTTTCCCCTAATATTTGAGAACATGGAAAGTGTGTTCTTTCCCTACTCCTATTCAAAACTATACTAAAATACTAAAATACTAGCTAGTATAATAAGACAAAATTAAAGGAAAGAAAACATAGAAAGATTGCAAAGGAAGAGTTAAAACTGTCCTTTTCGGGGATTACATAATTTTGTTATTAAAAAAATTACAAAAAATCTACAAATAACTCCTGGAACTAAAAAATGAGCACAGCTTTGTCAAAAGATAAAGCATTACTATGCAAAAGTAAATTGGAAAAGATAAAAAAAAGTAAGTATGTCTAAAACATGCATAGAATCTACACATGAAAACTAAGAGCTCTGATAAAAAAATCAAAAATCTAAATAGGCACATAGTATATGTTCACTGATTGTAAGACATAATATTGTTATCAATTATTTGACAAATTGGTTCCAAAGTTACTGTGAAGAGAAAATAGCCAATACAATACTGAAGAAGAATAACAAAGTAGGATGATAGAATGATATAAATTACTTGATTTCAATATGTATGATAAGGCTATAGTAATCAAAATAGCATGGTATTGGTAAAATAACAGACATATAGGTTAATAGAACAGATAGCCTAGAAATTGAGCCATACAAATAGAGTCAATTTATTTTTTATTGAAGAATCAATCCAGTGTAGAAAACTTTGTTTTTTTTTTTAACAAATGGTGCTATATATTTGGAAGTCCATCTGCAAACAAACAAAAAGTAAACCTAGACTTTTCATCTTTCACAAAGAAATTATCTCTAAATGGATCATAATTTTAAATATGGAACCTAAATGATTTACAATTCTAAAAGAAAAGACTTATGTGAATGTATATTTGATAATGAATTTTTGGATACAATATTAAGACCATGACCTATGAAAGGAAAAGCTGATAAATTAGACTATATTAACATTAAAAAATTTTAGTTGGTGTAGACACCATTAAGATGATTAAATTCAAGGCACAAACTGGGAGAATATACCTGCAGAACATGATTCAGATAAAAGGCTTGTTTCTTAGATACAAGGAAAACTCATAACACTCAACAATAAGAAAACAATGCACCTAATAAAAACTGGACAAAAGACCACACCAAAGCAAATATACAAATAATAAGCATATAAAAACATACTAACTTTTTAAATTTATTTTTTAACTTTAATTTTAGGTTCAGGGGTACATATGCAGGTTGGTTATATAGATAAACTGAATGTCATGGGGGTTCGGTGTACAAATTATTTTGTCACCCAGGTAATAAGCACAGTATCTGATAGGTAGTTTTTCGATCCTCACCCTCCTCCCAGCCTCCACACTCAAAGAGGCTCCAGTGTCTGTTTTCCCTGTCTTTGTGTACTCAACATTTAGCTCTCACTTATAAGTGAGAAAACAGTATTTTTTCTATTCTTTCATCAGTTTGCTTGGGATAAAGGCCTTCATCTCCATCCATGTTTCTGCAAAGGACATGATCTCATTCATTTTTATGGCTGCATAGTATTCTATGATGTATGTGTACCCCATTTTCTTTATCCAGTCTACCACTGATGGGCATTTAGCTTGATTCCATGACCTGGCAATTGTGAATAGTGCTGTAATGATTACACACATGCATTTGTCTTTATGACAGAACAATTTATATTCCTTTGAGTGTATACCTAGTTGAATGTTAGTCCTGTTCTAAGTTCTCTGAGAAGTTGCCAAGCTGCTTTCCGCAATGGCTGAACAAATTTTCATTCCCACTAGCAGTGTATGGGCATTCATTTTACTCTGCAGCATCACCAGCATCTGTTATTTTTTGACTTTTTAATAATAGCCATTCTGACTAGTGTGAGATGGCATCTCATTGTAGTTTTGATTGGCATTTATCTGATGATTGGTGATTTTGAGCATTTGTTCATATGCTTATAGGTCTTCTTTTGAAAAGTATCTATGTAAGTATATGTCTTCTTTTGAAAAGTATCTATGTCCTTAGCCAAATTTTTAATGAGGTTGTTTGATTTTGCTTGTTACTTTGTTTAAGCTTCTTATACATTCTAGATATTAGACTTGTGTCAGATGCATAGTTTACAAATATTTTCTCCCATTCTGTAGGTTGTCTGCTTATTCTGTTGATAGTTTATGCTTCAGCACAGAAGCTCTTTAGTTGAATTAAGTCCGATTTGTCAATTTTTGCTTTTGCTGCAATTGCTTTTGGTATCTTCATCATAAAACATTTGCAGCGGGAAATGTTCTAAATAGTATTGCCTAGTTTTAGGTCTTACAGCTAAGTCTTTAGTCCATCTGGAGTTGATTTTTGTACATGGTGTAAGGAAGGGGTCCAGCTTTAATCTTCTGCCTATGGCTAGCAAGTTATTTCAGGACCATTTACTGAATAGAAAGTCCTTTCCCCATTGCTTGTTTCTGTCAACTTTATTGAAGATCAGATGGCTGTAGGTGTGAAGCATGATTTCTAGGCTCCTTATTCTGTTTCATTGGTTTATGTGTCTGTTCTTTTTCTTTTTTTAACCAGTACCATGCTGTTTTGGTTGCTGTAGCCTTGTAGTATAGTTTAAAACTGGGTAACATGATGCCGCCAGCTTTATTCTTTTTTTTACTTAGGATTGCCTTGACTATTTGGATTCTTTTCTGTTCCATATTAATTTTAAAATAGTTTTTTTTCTGATTCTGTGAAGACTATCATTGGTAGTTTGATAGGAAGAGCATTGAATCTGTAAATAATTGCTTTGGACAGTAGGGCCACTTTAATGATATTGATTCTTCCTATCCATGAGCATGAATGTTTTGCCATTTGTCTGTATTACCTATGATTTCTTTAGTAGTGTTTTGTAATTCTCATTGTAGAGATCTTTCACATCCCTGCTTAGCTGTATTCCTAGGTATTTTAGTATATTTTTGGCTATTGTGAATAGGTTTATGCTCTTCATTCAGCTCTCAGCTTGGAGACTGTGGATTTACAGAAATGCTACTGGTATTTCTACATTGATTTTGTATGTTGAAACTTTGCAGATGTTGTTTATTAGATCTAGCAGCTTCTGGCCAGAGAAAACTATGAGGTTTTCTAAAAAACTATGAAAACCCTAGAAAACTATGGGGTTTTCTAGTTATGGAATCGTGTTATATGCAAACAGAGATAATAGTTTGACTCCCTTTCTTCCTATTTGGATGTCTTCCATTTCTTTCTCTTGCCTGATTGCTCTGGCTAACACTTTCAATGCTATGATGAATAGGAGTGCTGAGAGTGGACATCTGTCTTGTTCTGTTTCTCAGGCAGAATGTTTCCAGCTTTTGCCCATTCGGTATGATGTTGGCTGTGGGTTTGTCACTGATGGCTTTCATTAATTTGAAATATCTTCCCCTCCATCCTTTAACATGAAAGGATGTTGAATTTTATAAAAAGCTTTTTCTATATTTATTGATATAATCATATGGTTTTGTTTTTATTTCTGTTTATGTGATGAATTAAATTTATTAATTTATGTATGTTAAACTAACTTTGCCTCCAGGAATAAAGTCTACTTGATTGTGGTAAATTTGCATTTTGATGTGATGCTAGACACAGTTTGCTATTATTTTGCTGAGGATTTTTGAATCTAGGTTCATCAACGTTATTGGCCTGAAGTTTTTTTTTTTTTTTTTTCTTTTTTGGTTGTATCTCTTCCACGTGTTAGTATTAGAATGATGCTGTCCTCATAGAATGAGTTAGGGAGGAGTCTCTCCTCCTCAATTTTTTGGAATAGTTTCAGTAGAAATCACACCAGCTCTTCTTTATACATCTGGGAGAATTTGGCTGTAAATCTGTCTGCTCATACGCTTTTTTTAGTTAGTGGGCTTTTTATTACTGATTCAATTTTAGAAATCATTATTGGTCTGTTCAGGGATTGTATTTCTTCCTAGACAGGTTATATATTTACAGAAATTTATCCATTCTTTCTAGGTTTTCTAGTTTGTGTGCATAGAGATGTTCATTGTAGTCTCTGAGAGCTTTTTATATTTCTGTTGGGTCAGTGGTAATGTCCCGTTTTTCATTTCCTATTATGTTTATGTAGATCTCTCTTTTTTATTAGTGTAGCTAGTGTCTAGACTAATAAAAATCTTATTTATTCCTTCAAAGGACAAACTCCTGTATTCACTGATCTTTTGCATGGTTTTTTTCCCTCTCAATTTCCTTCAGTTCAGCTCTGATTTTGGTTATTTCTTGTTGTCTACCAGCTTTGAGATTGGTTTGCTCTTGTTTTTATAGTCCTTCTTGGTGTGATATTAGGTTGTTAATTTTAGGTTATTCTAACTTTTTCATGTGAGTGTTTAGTGCTATAAAATTCCCTCTTAACATTGCTTCTGCTATGTTTTGAAGATTCTGGTATGTTGTCACTTTGTTCTCATTAGTTTCAAAGAATTTCTTGATTTCTACCTTAATTTCATTTTTTACCCAAAAGTCATTCAGAAGCAGGTTGTTTAATTTCCATGTAATTGTATGGTTTTGAATGAGTTTATCCGTATTTATTTTAATTTTAATTTTACTGTGGTCCCAAAACTGTGGTTGGTATGAGTTCAGTTTTTTTTCAATTGCTAAAGATTGCTTTATGGACAGTGTTGTGGTCAATTTTAGAGTAAGTGCTATGTGCAAATGAGAAGAATGCATATTCTCTTTTTTGGGAGTAGGAAATTTTGTAGATGTCTGTTAGGTCCAATTGGTCAAGTGTTGAGTTCAGGTCCCAGATATTTTTGTCAGTTTTCTGCCTTGATAATCTTTCTAATACTGTGAGCTGGGTGTTGAAGTTTCCCACTTAGGGTTATCTAAATCTCTTTTATCTAAATCTTTAAGAACTGGCTTTATTAATCTGATTGTGTCTGTGGTGGGTGCATATATATTTATGATGCTTAGGTTTTTGTGTTGTATTGATCCCTTTACCATTATATGATGCCCTTCTTTATTCTTTGTTATATTTGTTGGTTTAAAGTCCATTTTTGTCTGAAAATTGGAAGAGCAAACCCTGCTTTTATCTGTTTTTCAATTGCTTGGTACATTTTTCTCCATCCCTCTACTTTTATCCTATGCTATTGCATTCTTAAATGCTATTCCATTTGAGGTGGGTCTCTGGACAGCATACAGTTGTGTATTGCTTCTTTATGCATCTTGCCACTCTGTATCTTTTAATTGGGGCTTTAGCCTCAATTAAAAGGTTACATAAAAGGTTAATTTTACATAAAAGGTTAATATTTACATCAACAGTTAGTATTTTACATAAAAGATTAATATTAATATGTACAGCTTTGATCCAGTCATTTTGTTGTTAGCTGGTTATTTTGCAGATTTGTTTTTGTGGCTGCTTTATAATGTCAATGCTTGATGTAATTAAGTGTGTTTTTGTGGTGGCTGGAATGGTCTTTCCTTTCCTTATTTTGCACACCCTTAAGACCTTCTTGTAGGTCAGGTCTCATGGTAATGAATTCCGTTAGCATGTGCTTGTCTGAAAAGGATCTTATTTCCCCTTTGCTTACTAACCTTAGTCTGGCTGGATATGAAATTCATTGTTGGAATTTCTTTTATTTAAGAACGTTGAATATAGGCCCCCAATCTCTTTTGGCTTGTAGGGTTTCTGCTGAGAGTTCCGCTGCTACCCTGATAAGGTCCCATTTGTATGTGACCTGAGCTTTCTCTCTAGCTTCCTTCAGGATTTGTCTTTTGTGGTGATCTTGGCGAATGTGCCTTGGGGATGGTAATCTTGTGTAGTATCTCACAGGACTTCTTTGTATTTCTTGAATTTGTACGTCCTCTCTAGCAAGACTGGAGAAATTTTCATGGACTATATCGTTAAATATTTTCTGAATTGCTTACTTTCTCTCCTTCTCTTTCAGGAATACTCATGAGTCACAGATTTCATCTCTTGATAATCCCCTATTTCCTGGAGGTTTTGCTCGTGTAAAAAAAAAATCCTTTTTCTTTATTTTTGTCTGATGGATTTGATTTGAAGAACTGGTCTTCAAACACTTAGATTCTTTCTTTAGCTTGATCTATTCTGCTGTTGATGTTTCCTATTATATTTTGGAATTCTTGAAGTAAATTCCTCATTTCCAGAAGTTCAGTTTGGTTCTCTCTTAAAATGGTTATTTTGTCTTGCAGTTCCTGGATGATTATATTAGATTCCTTGGATCTCTTGGATTAGGTTTCAAGTTTATTCTCAATCCTGATGAGCTTCCTTGCCATTGAGATCCTGAATTGTATGTCCATCATTTCAGTCATCTCAATCTGGCTAAAAAGCATTTATGGGAGACTGGTGTGTTCATTTGTAGGTAAGGGGGCACATTGATTTTTTGAGTTGCCGAAGTTCTTGCATTCATTCTTTCTCATGTGTGAAGCCTGGTGTTCCTTTAACTGTAACATAAGTTGAGTATGTCAGTTGGCCTCATTTCTGAGTGTTTTTAGAGAGCCAGGACTCAGTACAGAATCTTGATTTGTGGCAGGAGTCTTTGCTTTTGTTTTCACTGGCACTTTATACTCGCAAAATATTTTGGTGTTGTATTCTGGATTGTGATCCAGTAGGTAGTGCTTAACAGTGTTGGCTGGCAGATAGGTTCTTAGCACCATGCTTTTTTATGTTTTGGCACAGTTGGCAGTAGTGCTCTTTGGGTGGGGGAGAGAGAGATGACCCCTCACATTAACTGCTCCTGAGCCTTAGATGTGCCCCCTCCAGTCATTAGCTCCACACCCATGTTTCCTTTGTTAAACGTTCTGGTCCATGTGACTCCCTCAGGCAGAGTCCACAGTTGGTAGACCAGCCTATGCTTCCTGGGACTGCCCTGTAGAGGGAGGCACACCCTATTTCTCCACCAGCCTGCAAACCTGGGCATCTCACACCTCTCAGTGTTTCAAGAGTGAGGGCTCCCACCTGCTTAGGCAATGCCTAAACTTGCAAATCCAACTGGGCTAGCAGCAGTGGTTGTGGGTGGAGTCACCTGATCTGTCATCTCAGTGCTACCCAGGGCAACATAAAGCTGCACCCTCCCACAGAGTTTAGGTAGAGGTGAGTCCACTGTGGTGGAATTCCCGACTTGTGTGTCTTGCCCACCTAGGAGGAGTGTGAGTGAGTGGGGTCACCCGATCCACTGTGCAGATGTTTCCTTGGGGAACACAGAACTGCCCCTACCCATGGAGTTCAGGCAGAAGTCTGGCTATTGTGCTGGGAGTCCCAGCAGGTGTGGCCCACATGGTTACAAGCTGCAGGGTGGGTGGAATCACTGGCTATGCTGTCTGGTTGTTTCGCTGGGGAACACAGGGCTGTGCCTGCCCACAAAGCTCAGGCAGAAGCAGCGCTGTTGTGCTAGAAGCTTGTAATGAGCCTTGTTTGGTGAGGGGAGTAGAAAAATTTACTGCTCCTGGGCCCTGTGCCTTTGTCCTTATTGTGGCTATGAAAGCGGCACCAGGCTACTCTCGGGTCTAAGGCCTGTGGAGTTCCCCATAAAGTTACATACTGTCCCCTCAAAAACTCTGGGCACTTTCTGTATCAGTTTAGAGGCCCCAGTGAGTTCAGGATGTTCTTCCCGTTTACTGGCTTGGGCAGGTCCCTGCGGGAAGCATGAATCCCCTGGGGGCTGTCACTCACTCACTGTTTTCCTGTGTTAGGAACTTCTCCTGGCTCTGCACTGATCCTAGGTGGGCTGCTGCCCAGCTTTGCTCTTCTCTGTCCTCTGCGTCCCTTGCTGCCTTGATGGATCCTGCAGTGTTTCTTAGGTGATCGGCTCACAGTCATCACTCAGGGCCAGTGTTCACCATCCACCTCATTTCCTCGTCCTGAGAGCGGCTCAAGAGCTGCTTCTAATCTGCCACCTTGACTTGAATCTCATTTTATTTTGTTCTATTTATTGCTTGCTTTAAGCTATTTTCCTACTTTCTAGCTTTCCTTGAATATATTTAGGTACTATACTTTGTTTTCTTCCTTCCTTATTCTCTTTCTGCTTCATTGCTTCTTTCCTACCTTTTATACTACTAGATGTTTTGTACCTTATTCCATTTTGACCTCCTACCAGCTTAGAAATACTGCATTACTACTCTATTACTGCTATTTTAGTGGTTAATCTAAAATGTTAATTTCTCTATTAAAAGATTAAAATCAGCAGAGTGTTATATAAGGTATACATTACACTTTAGTATACCGTTGCTCCATATTTTATCTTTATCCTAATTTCTAGATTTAGGATTTAAATGTATTGTTCAATAAATAAATATTTTTAATTTCTGTTTAACTAATTAATTAATTTTTTTATTAGAGATTGGTTCTTACTGTCACCCAGGCTGGAGAGCAGTGGCTTAATCATAGCTCACTGCAGCCTTGAAAGTCTGTGACCAAACAACATTCTCGCCTTAGCCTCCCACGTAGCCGAAACTACAGGCACACTCTACTTCACATGAATAAGTTTTAATTTGATTGTACTTCAGTTTGGTAGAGATGAGGTCTCGCTTTGTTTCAGAGGATAGTCTCAAACACCTGGCTTCCAGCAATCCTCTCCCCTTGGCCTAGCAAATTACCGGGATTATAAGCATAAGCCACCTCACTTGGCCCAATAATTCTTTATATTGGTCACATGTTTATTATTTTATTTTTCATTTCTTCTTCCATTTCACATTTTTGTCTGGAATTTTGTTACTTCTTAAAACATTTTTTGAAGTTCTTTAGTAAGATTATTTTGAAAGTAAGTATTTTCAGTTAAATTTGTAATTGAAACACCTTTATCCTGTCATTTTTAAAACATTTTGGTACACATTTCTTAATTGGAAGTTATTTTCCATTAACATACAATTAAGATATTTTCCTACTATCTTCTAACTTTTAATGATTACACTCTCACATACTTATTTATTGCAATTTTTCTCTCTACCTTAAAAGTAGTCTCTATCACTTTTTCTCATTTTCTGTCACTGTTTCTCTGTTTCACATAAATATTCTATTTACTCTACTGGAATATGTTGTGTTCCCTGTATATACAAGGCAGTCTGTCATAAATTCTAGAATTTTCTCATCCATTATATATTGAAAGGTTTAATCTCATAACTTTCTCCCTTCCTTCTTTCTGCAGATCTGTGTAGATGTTTACTAGACTTTGTTTCTCTTAATTCATCATCTTCTTATGCCTCTATGTGCATTCTGGGTAATTGCTTTTGATCTGTACTCCAGCCCAACAAATCTCTTTGTGCTGAAAGGTCTGCCGTTTGCCCGATGGTGTTTGCTCCATAGGTAAATTGCCACTTCTCTCTAGCTACCTTTCACATATCTTTCTTTCATTTTAACCTTGGAGAATCTATGTACCTTGAAGACATCTTGTCAGCATCTCACAGGGCTTCTCTGTATTTCCTAAATTTTAATGTTGTCTTCTCTAGCAAGGTAGGAGAAATTTTCATAGACGATATTCTCAAATGTGTTTTCCAAATTGCTTACTTTTCCTCCCTCTTTCAGGGATGCCAATGAACCACAGGTTTGGTCTCTTTACATAATCCCTTATTTCTTAGAGGCTTCATTCATTCTTCTTTACTTGTTTTTATTTATTTTTGTCTGGCCACGATATTTCAGAGTACTGGTCTTTGCAATCTGAGATTCTTTCCTCAGTTTGGTCAATTCTGCTGTTAACACTTGTAATTGTATTATGAAATTCTTGAAGTGAGTTTTTCAGCTCTATCGGGCCAGTTTGGTTGTTTCTTAAAATGGCCATTTTGTCTTTCATCTCCTTTATCTTTTCATTATATTTCTTAGATTCCTTGGATTGGGTTTTGACTTCCTTCTGAAACTTGATCATCTTTGTTGCTGTCTATATTCTGAATTCTCTTTCTATATTCTGAATCTATTCTGAATCACTGCCTGGGAACTAGTGTGGTGAGAAGATACTCCAACTCTTTGAGTTGCCAGAATTCTTGCACTGGTTCTTTCTTGTCTGTGAAGGCTGGCATTCCTTTAATCTTTGAAGTTGCTATACTTTGGGCAGATTTCTTTTGTGTGTGTGTGTGTGCTTTTATTTTCTTTGATGCCCTTGAGTATTTGATTGTGGTATAAGAAGGGTTCAGTCAACTGGCTGTCTTTCTGGAGTATTTCGGGGGGCCAAGGCTGAGCTCAGCATTCCTGGGCTGCGCGCTTTACCTCTGGGGGATTGCTACTAGTCCTTGCCTTTGTTCTCTGACCCCTTGAGGTTAGGAACCTGCTGAATTGGAGCTGCCAAGGTGTTCCTAGTCCACTGGCCACAATATTCTGATGGGTGGGGTCAGCCAAAGCATTCAGAGAAGTCACAATGAGGACCGTGCTTACTCATGCAGGCCAGTAGCCATGGGAGTGCGGTGGGGAGCACACATGTCAGCTGGAGTGGGGTACTGGCTGGTATAGGGCTGTGGCATTCCTCTGCTGTGATGTGGCAGAGATGGCGTGCTGGTGGGGATGGGAATACTAGGCTCCATGCTTGTGTTTGTGATGGTGGCTGTGGCATCAGTAGGTGCAGGGCCACCAGCATCTGTGCATGCGTTTGCAGTGGTAGCAGTGGCGGCATGGAGATGAGGTGGGGCTGCCAGCGTCTAAATTTTGGATAATAGCTATTTTAACAGGTGCAAGCTGGTATCTCACAGTGGCTTTTATTTGCATTATTCTAAAAATTAATGATACCGAGAGACTTCATACAATGATTTGTTATTTTTATATGTTCTTTGAAAAAAATGTTTATTTGGGTCCTTTGCTGATTTTTATTCAGGTTATTTGTTTTTCTCATATTAAGTTGAATGAGTTCTTTACATCTGATACATGGTTTGTAATTTGTTTTTCCAGCCTGTAAGCTGTTGTTTCATTTTGTTGATTGTTTCCTTTGCTGACCAGAAACATTTTTAGTTGGACGTAATCTCACCTTTTTGTTTTTGTTTCTGTAGGCTGTACTTTTGGTATGATATACAAAAATTCATTGCCATCGCCATGTCCAGGAGATTTGCTTCTATGTTCACTTCTATGAGTTTTATAGTTTCAGATCTTACATATATGTCTTTCATTCATTTTAAGTTGTTTTTTGTTTATAGTGTAAGATAAGAGTCCAATTTAATTCTTTTCCATGTGAAAATCCAGTTTTGCCCAGACAGTTTATAATATTATTCTATCTCCAGGACTCCACAAAAAAGTGAATGTTGCAATAAAGTGAGTCACATAATTTTTTTGGTTTGTCATTGCATATAAAAGTCATGTTTGCCCTATACTGTAAGTGTACAATAACATTATGTCTAATGAAAACGAATATACATACCTTGATTAAAATTATTCTATTGTTAACGTATGCTAATAATTTTTTGGGCATTCAATGAGTTATAATATTTTTGCTGGTAGAGAGTCTTACCTCCATATAGATGGCTGTTGACTGATCCAAGTGGTGGTTGCTGAAGGTTGGAGATGACTGTGACAATTTCTTAAAATAAGATAAAAATGAGTGGGCCACAGCCATTAACTCTTCCTTCCATAAAAAATTCCTCATAGCATGAAATAGTGCTTGATAGCATTTTACCTACAGTAAAACGTTTTTTGTTTTTTTCTAAATTGAAGTAAATCCTCTCAAACCCTGCCACACTGCTTTACCAACCGAGTTTATGTAATTTTTTAAATCCTTTGTTTTCATCTCAAGAGTGTTTATAACATCTTCACCAGAAGTAGTTTTCACCTAAGGAAACCACTTTCTTTGCTCATCCATAAGAAACAACTTCTCATCAACTCAGTTGTATTATGAGATTGTGGCAATCTAGCCCCATCTTAAGGCTCCTCTTCTACTTCTAGTTCTATTGGTACTTTCACATCTGCAGTGACTACCTCCACTGAAGTCTTGAGCCCCACTAAAGTCATCCGTGAGCGCTGGGATCACCTTCTTCCAAACTCATGTTAATATTGATATTTTGACATTCACTCATGAATCACTAATGTTCTTAATGGCAGCTAGAATGGTGTATTGTTTCTGAAGGGCTTTTAATTTACTTTGCCCAGATTTAACAGAGGAATCACTATCCATGACAGCTATAGTGCCTTGTAAATTGTATTTCTTAAATCATAAGACTTGAAAGTCAAAATTACTTTTTAATCTATGGGCTACAGAATAACAGTATGTAGTAATCTCCCTGTACATCTCAATCATCACTCTTGGGCTAACAGGTGCATTACTGACGAGCAGTAATATTGTGAAAGAAATTTTATTTCTCTGAGTGGTAGGTCTCAACAGAGGGCTTAAAATATTCAGCAAACCATGCTATAAACATATGTGCTGTCCTCAAGGCTATGTTGTTCCACTGATAGAGCACTGACTGAGTAGATTTAGCATAACAGCCCTAGCTTTTCTGGGCCCCTTAAGGGCCCTAGCTTTTTTGAATTAGTAAATGAGCATTGGCTTCAACTGAAACTTGCCAACTACATTAACCTCTAACAAGACAATCAGCCTGTCCTTTGATGCTTTGAAGCCAGGAATTGACTTCTCCTCTGAAAGTGCTATGAAAGTCCCAGATACCATCTTCTTTCAATAGAAGACTCTATTATCTACATTTAAAAATCTCCTGTTTAGTGTAGCCACCTTCATCAATGATCTTAGCTAGATGTCCTGGAAAACTTGCTGCAGCTTCTACACCATCAATTGCTGTTTCACCTTTCACTTTTGTGTTATAGAGATAGTTTCTCTCCTTAAACCTCATGAACCAACCTCTGCTAGCTTCAAACTTTTCTTCTTCAACTTCCTTACTTCTCTCAGCCTTCAGAAAATTGAAGAGAGTTGGAACCTTGCCCTGGATTAGGTGTTGACTTGAGGAAATGTTACTGATTTGATCTTCTATCTAGGCCACTAAGTCAGGCTCTTTCACTTATTATTTCTATGTCAACTGGAGTAACACTTGATTTTTTTAAAAAAACTTTTCTTTTGCATTCACAACTTGACTGTCTTGTGCAAGAAGACTAGCTTTCAGCCTATCTTGCTTACTAAGCTTAATCATGTCTAGCTTTGATTTCAAATGAGAGGCATGTGACTATTTCTACCCTGCAAACACTTAGAGGCCATTGTAGGGTTATGAATTGGCCTGATTTCAATATTGTTGTGTCTCAGGAAAGACGGAGGAACAAGGATATGGAGAGAAGAGTTGAAATGGCTGATTGGTAGAGCAGTCAGAACACACACATTTACCAATTTAGTCCACTATCTTATATGAGCACAGTTTGTGTCATCCCAAAACAATTACAATAGTAATATCAAAGATGACTAATCATAGATCACCATAAGTTAAAGTAACAATAAAAAAGTTTGAAATATTGTGAGAATTACCAAAATGTGGCACAGACACATAAAATGAGCACATGTTGTTGGAAAGATGGCATTGATAAGAGTTACCTGATGCAGGGTTGCCCAAAATTTCATTTAAAAAATGCAATATATGTGAAGTAAAATAAAGCAAAACACCATAAAACCAAGGTATCTCTGTTTCTCTTGCCTGTTGTGTCCTCTTGGTGACCTTTTAAACAATTAGTTGATTGCATATGTTTGGTTTTATTTCTGGGCTCCCTATTCTGTTCCAGTGGTCTATGCGTCTGATTTTGTGCCAGTACCATACTCTTTTGATTAGTAAGGCTTCATAATATAATTTTGATGAAGCAGTGTGATGCCTTCAGCTTTGTTTTTCTTTCTCAGAATTGTTGTGGCTATTTAGGTCTTTTGTGGTTCCATATAAATTTTAGGATTGCTTTTTCTATGCTGTGAAGAATGTCATTGGGATTTTGATATAGATTATATTGAGTCTGTATGTTGCTTTTGGCTTGTAAAATTTTTAACAGTAATTTAGTCTTAAATCAGTGAAATGTGGTTTTTAAAAGTTTTAATATAAAACACATAGAATAAGGTTAAATATTAATTA
This sequence comes from Nomascus leucogenys, assembly GCF_006542625.1. NCBI lineage: Eukaryota > Metazoa > Chordata > Mammalia > Primates > Hylobatidae > Nomascus > Nomascus leucogenys. The sequence continues at coordinate 52,405,557 of NC_044397.1, read as the reverse complement.
TCATATAGAAAGAATACAATACGCACATATATTTGGAAACATTCCTGCATAGTATGCTAATGCCTTGTGGGTTTTGAATGTATTCTTCAATTATAGCTTCAATTCCCGATTGCTCCCCTCATATTCAAGAGAGATATATTTTACTTTAAAATTGACAGACTTTTCTGTATTTTGATAACACTTTATTCTTGATATAAAATGTTAACTTCAAAAATCAACCCTTCTGATATCCTGAAACATAAACATTGGTGCATTTTTAAGCATCTCTCAGATGCACTGCCTTATTAACAAGATTGATAACCATTTATGCAGAATTTCTTGAGCAGATAATAATCTATGTGGTATAATAAGAATCTGAAATTGCTTTTGGTTTGTTTTTAGACGAACTTTTACCTAGGAGTAGTTTAGGTGGACATTTGCAAAGATAGTACAGGAAATTTCACGTACCCAACATTGTGTGTCCTCTGTTGTTAATATATTATAGTGGTATCTTTGACACAACAAATGAATTAATACCAGCACATTATTAAGCAAAGCCTATACATTGTTAATACTTACTTGGTTTATTTAGTGTCCTTTTGATGTTCCAATATCCTATCCAGGATACTCTATTTTATTTAGTCATTATATCTCCTTAACCATCTCTTGGCTTTGACAGATTCTCGTATTTTCATTTGTTTTTGATGACCTTAAGCGTTTTGGGAAATATTGTCAGGTTTTAGTAAAATGGTCCTCAATTAAGACTTGTCTGGGATTTTCTCATAAATAGACTGGAATTATGATTTATTAGAAGAATGACTACATCATATCAAGTGTGTGTGCTATGATCCTGACTTACCAGTTATACTGTCAACTTTGGTCATATGTCTTAGGTAACATTGGTCAGGTTTCCACACTGTAAATTTGATCTCTGTTACCCTTTCTCTATGGTATTCTTTAGAAGAAAGTCAATGTGTGCATCCTACTCTTAAGTGGTGGGAAGATATATCACCTCTTGGGGAATGTCTATGTAAACTATTGAAGTTTTACTACGTGGGAGATTTGGCTATCATTTTTTATTTATTTATTTGTTCAAGTATTTTTTTTTTTTTTTTTGAGACAGAGTCTCACTCTGTCCCCCAGGTTGGAGTGCAGTGGCATGCTCTCAGCTCACTGCAACTTCTGCCTCCTGGGTTCAAGCGATTCTCCTGCCTCAGCCTCTCAAGTAGCTGGGACTACAGGCGTGTGCCACCACACCCAGCTAACTTTTGTATTTTTAGTAGAGATGGGGTTTCACTATGTTGGCCAGGCTGGTCTCAAACACCTGACCTCGTGATCTGCCCACCTTGGCCTCCCAAAGTGCTGGGATTATAGGCATGACAAACATTTTCTTTTTTTTTTTTTTTTTTTGAGACGGAGTCTTGCTCTGTCGCCCAGGCTGGAGTGCAGTGGCACAACCTCGGCTCACTGCAAGCTCCGCCTCCTGGGTTCACACCATTCTCCTGCCTCAGCCTCTCTGAGTAGCTGGGACTACAGGTGCCCGCCACCACGCCCGGCTAATTTTTTTGTATTTTTTTTTTTAGTAGAGACGGGATTTCACTGTGGTCTCGATCTCCTGACCTCGTGATCCGCCCACCTCGGCCTCCCAAAGTGCTGGGATTACAAGCGTGAGCCACCGTGCCCGGCCGACAAATATTTTCTTATATCTGCATATACTCAAGGATATTTACCTTTGAGTTGTACTCTAATACTATTTATTTATTTTGTTGCTCAAGTTATTCAAGTATTGACAATTGAAGTTCATTCTGTTGGCTCCTCTGCGTTTTTGACACACGCCATCATTATTTTTGTTTGAACACTTCTTTAGTTTTTGGCACTAGATGATATTCCAGGTTCAAATTTGGCAGTTTCTACCCCAACCCTATAATATAACAATACATAAACCAAGGAAAAAAGATCCCTGTTTCTTTTCATTGGAGGATGCTGTTAGAAAACAAGATCTGTGGGTAGGATATACTTCTTGCTGTCAAATATCATTGCTTCTAGGCTTTCTTTGCTGAAAAAGCAGGAAAATATACACGTATATATTAATCAGTGTCTATAGACACCTCCATAAACATGTTTATTATATTCATCTATATATTAAGCTAAGTATGCATTCATGCTAATGTCTCCAACTCTAATGAAGTGTAATGAAGTATGACATACATTATTCTAGCCTTACCCCTTCCTTGTCTGTAACCTTCCACCAAACCCGGCTCATACCATCTGCCAGCAAGTTACTTAATTGTTCAATCTCAGATGCATAGTTAGTGGTTGTGGAATTGTTCACCCATAACCCTGTAAGGAGCAACTTTGTCAGTAGAGTACAGTACTTATATGCAGATTTTGTTGCTTCTTGTCTTATAGACTCAATTCATTTCTAAAGTTATTTACATAAACATCATTTTCACCTAACCCTCAGAAATGTTATTTCTGAGATCAGCCTGGGCAATATAGCGAGACCCTGCTTGTACAAAAAAAAATTTAAAAAATCAGCTGGGCATGGTGACACATGCCCATGGTTCCAGCTACTCAGGAGGTAGAGGTGAAGGATTGTTGGAGCCTAGGAGGCTGAGGCTACAGCGAGTCATGATTGCACAGCTGCACTCCAGCCTGGGTGACAGAGTGAGGACCTGCTTCAAAATAAATAAATTTGGAAGACAAATACCACTTGATTTCAATATTAATTATTAAATTACTGTAATTCAGTCCATTCAATTTTAGTGTAAATATATGCAAATAAATCAGTAGAACAGCATGTAGGATCCAGAAATAGGTCCCTGTACATCTGGAAATTTTTGACATATGTACTAAGGCAATTCAGTAAAGAGAAGATGGTTTCTTCAGTAAATAGTACTGAAACTATTGGATAACTATGTGCAAGCAATCAAACAAAAACTTAAACAGAAAAATAAACAAAACTCCAATCCATAGAGTGACTCAAAATTGATCTGAGACCCAAATATAATACCTAGAAGAATTAAATTTATAAAAAAATTTACAGGAGAAAATAATTGTGACCATCATTAGGTTGAAAAAAGAGTTTTAAGATACACCATAAACAATTTTTTTCTTCAATAAGGAGGGTAACCTGGACCTCATCAAATGAAGAAGTCCGCTATTCAAAAAACACCATTAACAATCAAGAAAAATCACACATGAAACAAAAACATTTGCCAATTACATACCTGAAGAAAGACTTGTATCTAGAATATATAAGAACTCTCAAAAAATCATAATCATAAAAATCAATACTCTTAAAATAGAAAAAAATACATTGAAAAATTTATATAGAAATATATGGATGGTAAATAAATATATTTAAAAATACTCAACATATTAATCAGTAGGGAAATGCCAATTAAAACCAGAATGAGGTATGACTTACATACCCACTAACGAAGCTAAAATTAAAAAGATTGACAATACCGAGTGTTCACAAGACTATGAAGGAGCTGAAGTTCTTCTACACTGATAATGTAAATGAGAAGAGGTGTGGACATTATGGGAAAGTTTGGCAGTTTATTTAAACATTACACATAAACCTACCATATGATTAAGCCAGTCTCCTCCTAGATATTTACCGCAGAGAAGAAAAAAAAAAGAGCTTATTTCTATAAAAAAATTTGTACAGTGATATTAACAGCAACTTTATTTGTAACAGCCAAAAAAATGGAAACAATCCAAATATCACTAACATGTGGATAGATAGACTGTGATGCATTCATGCAATGGAATACCACAAAATAATAAAAAGAAATGGACTATTGATGTGCAGGATGTGGATAAACCTCAAAATAATTGTGTTGTATTTAAAAGGTGAAAAAACATACTTTTTAGAATTCTAATTCTATAAAATTCTAGAAAATGCGAACTAATCTACAGTGACAAAATAGATCAATATGTAATTTTGAATGGCATTTGGTGGGAAAGAAAGGACATCAATGATAAAATTAGGAGACAGAAGGAACCTCAAGGCAATGTACGTGTTGTGTCTTCAAAGTGGGGATAATTTAAGAGTATATTCACATGTCAAAGTTTATCACATTATTTTAGTATATATAATTTATTTTAGGCCAAGTATACCTCAATAAAGCTTTAAAAATATTACAAAGGATTTGGGACCACTTATGTCATTCATATCAATTAATGTAAATGAGCACAGTTCTTTTATTAAAAGTGGTTTATTTTCAAATTTGCTCAATAAGTAAAATCCAACTGTGTGCTGTATATGAGAAATAAACCACAGAAAAAGGGATTTAGATAGACCTAAACAAGAGATGGGCAGATATGCCAGGCATATTAAAAACACAATTATTCATAGGAAATCCAGTATCAGAAAAGTTTAAATTATTATGTATGTATGGATGGATGTATTTGTTTATTTATTTATTTATTTATTTATTTATTTTGAGAAAGAGTCTCACTCTGTTATCCAGGCTGGACTACAATGGCATCATCTGAGCTCACTGCAACCTCCACCTCCCGAGTTCAAGCAATTATCCCACCTCAGCCTTCAGAATACCCGCAATTATAGGTGCGGCCACCATGCTCAGATAATTTTCTTTTTTTTTGAGACAGAGTTTCACTCTGTCACCCAGGCTGGAGTGCAGTGGCGCCATCTCGGCTCACTGCAAGCTCCGCCTCCCGGGTTCACGCCATTCTCCTGCCTCAGCCTCTCCGAGTAGCTGGGACTACAGGCGCCCGCCACCGCGCCCGGCTAATTTTTTTTTGTATTTTTAGTAGAGATGGGGTTTCACCTCGGTCTCGATCTCCTGACCTCGTGATCCGCCCACCTCGGCCTCCCAAAGTGCTGGGATTACAAGCGTGAGCCACCACTCCCGGCCGCTCAGATAATTTTTGTATTTGCAGTAGAGACAGGCTTTTGCCATATTGGCCAGGCTGGTCTTGAGCTCCTGACCTCAAGTGATCCACCCACCTTGGCCTCCCAAAGTGGTGGGATTACAGGCGTGAGCCACCACACCCAACCAAATTATGCTTTATAGATTTAAATGGAAAAAAGAATATTTGTCAATGCTAAAAGTTACCATTGATATATACCTATGCATCATCACATGTATTGAAAATTCTAAGAAAAAAAGAAAGTATATAAGCTAAAAGTTACCATTGACCTTGATATATATCTATGCATCAAGTCACATGTATAGAAAATTATAAGAAAAAAAGAAAGTATATAAGATGAAAGGAGAATTAGACAGAAAAGTACTCAAAATAGCAGAATTTATCATCTCATTTTTATCACATCAAAGGTCAGAGCAACAAGATTAAGTATGAAAATATAAAATGTTACTAATATAATTAAATGTAGGCTTTATGCATGTACATATAGATATTATATGACTTTACTAAAGAATAAAACTCCTTTCACTGCACATAGAACATTCACAAAAATTAATCAGATATTAGGACAACAAGAAATCCTAAGAATGCCATAATTTGGGATTAATAAAAACATTTTTCTTTAATTATAGTGCAATACTAATGGTCAAAAGTGAAGCAAAAAACAGAGATTATTCCATCAGGAAATCAGAGGAAAATCTACTAGACAACTTTTGGGAAAAGTGAGTCAAAATAAACTAAAATTGTAGAATTTCTAAGAAGTAATGACAATGAAACACTATCTATATGAAATTATATAAAATAAATAAAAGCAATTACCAAATAAAATGTATAGCTTTAAATGCTTTATTGACCAATATTAAATAATGAGTAAATGAACTAAATGCATAACTCAATAGTCTAGAAAAGTTATAATTCAAATTTAAAAACTAAATGCAGAAAATAATATACATAAAAATAGAAAAACAAAATTAAACTAAATTTTATTCTGTGTAAAAGCAATACAGAATACCAACCAAAAGAGGAGAATCAAGAAAAAAGTAAAAATACTTCAAAAATATATTGGAAGGGGAATAATCATTGGCTCAAACAAAATTATTATAAAAATAAGACCAGATTTAAAATGCAGATAAAATTTAAAAATTCAAAGTAAATTTTATTTACCAAAATCAGCCCCAGTAAAATTCAAACATTGAGCTAATTTGTGGCAATTAGATGCCAATTAATATAGATGAAATGGAGAGAGGTAAAAATACCTATTTCAAAAAAAAGTGCCAGAGCCAGATGAATTCCCCAGGGAATTTTTCAAGCATTTTAAGGCCTGGGTAATCTCAATGCTACTTAAAATCATCTACAGAACAACATTAAAAAATGCTTCTAATTACTTTTATTAATCAAATATAATGTTTATACCTCAAACTGATGTTAATTGCACAATATCGAAATAAAAGACTAAAATGTAACAACATAAATGCAACAATGACAAATATGTTATTAAACAGATTCTAGCAATATATTAGTAAGAAATAATATACTGTGGAGATTAACTACAGAGACATTAATGTGTCTCATTAATCAATTAATATAATCATAAACTACATTGGAATACAATGCATTGTATGATAATTCCTTAAATGTTGAAAGGCTGCAGGAAAACATTATTTGTTGTTGTCAAATGCACTCAATATCATTATTCTGTATCGAGAAAACCCCATAGTCTTGTCCCAAAAGCTTCTTCAGCTGATTAACTTCAGCAAAGTTTCAGGATACAAAATCTCTGTACAAAGATCACTAGCATTCCTATATACCAACAACAGCCAAGCCAAGATCCAAATCAGGAAGACAATCACATTCACAATTGTCATAAAAAGAATAAAATAACTAAAAATATTGCTAACCAGGGAGTGAAAGGTCTCTACAATGAGAATTACAAAACACTGTTCAAAGACATCAGAGAAAACACAAACAAATGAAAAAACATTTCATGCTCATGGATAGGAAGAATCAATATTGCTAAAATGGCCATACTGCCCAAAGCAATTTGCAGATTCAATGTTATTTCTATCAAACTACCCATGACATTCTTTGCAGAACTAAAAAAAAAAAAATTAAAATTCATATGGAAACGAGAAAGAGCCCAAATAGCCAAGGTAATCCTAAGCAAAAAGAACAAAACTGGAGGCATCACTTTACCCAACTTCAAACTTGCTGTAGGGCTACATTATCCAAAATAGCATAGTACTGCTGCAAAAACAGATACATAGACCAATGAAACAGAATAGAGAGCCCAGAAATAAGGCTGCACACCCACATCCATCTGATTTGCTACAAAGCTAACAGAAACAAGCAATGGGGTAAAGACTCCTTGTTCAATAAATGATGCTGGGATAACTGGCTAGCCACATGCATGAGATTGAAGCTAGACCCCGTCCTTACATCAGGTACAAAAATCAACTCAAGATAGATTAAAGACTTAAATGTAAAACCCCAAACTATTAGGTTGGTGCAAAAAAGTAATTGTGGTTTTGGTCATTACTTTCAATGACAAAAACTGCAGTTATGTTTGCACCCACCTAATATAGAAACCCTGGAAAACAACCTAGGCAATACCATCCTGGACATAGGAATAGGCAAAGATTTGATGACAAAGACACCCAGTGAAATCACAACAAAAGCAAAAACTGACAAATGGGATCTAATTAAATTTAAGAGCTTCTGTATAGCAAAAGAAACTATCAACAGGGTAAACAGACCACTTACAGGATGGGAGAAAATTTTTGCAAGCTATGCATTGGACAAAGGTCTAATATCCAGCATGTATAAGGAACTTAAACAAATGTTCAGGAGAAAAACAAATGACCCCATTAAAAAGTGAGCAAAGGACATGAACAGAAACTTCTCAAAAGTAGAAATACATGCAGCCAACAATCGTATTTTTAAAAGCTCAATTTTACTGGTTATTAGAGAAATGCAAATCAAAATCATAATGACACACCATCTCACACCAGTCAGAATGGTAATTATTAAAAAGTCAAAAAATAACAGATCCTGGAGAGGTTACAGAGAAAAGGGAACATTTATACACTGTTGGTGGGAGTGTCGATTAGTTCAATCATTGTGTAACATGGCACGGCAATTCCTCAACGAGTAAAAACAGAAACGCCATTACATTATACATTATTCATTATATGCCCAAAGGAATATAAACCATTTTATCATAAAGACACACGCACATGAATGTTCACTGCAGCACTATTCGCAATAACAAAGACATGGAATCAACCTAAATGCTCATCAGTGACAGATTGCATAAAGAGAATGTGGTACATATACACAATGGAATACTATGCAGCCATAAAAATGAATGGGATTGGCCAGGCATGGTGGCTCATGCCTGTAATCCCAGCACTTTGGGAGGCCAAAGCAGGCAGATGACCTGAGGTCAGGAGTTCAACAACACCCTGAACAACATGGTGAATCCCCTTCTCTACTAAAAATACAAAAAGTAGCTGGGCATGGTGGCGGGTGCCTGTAATCCCAGCTACTCAGGAGGCTGAGGTAAGAGAATCACTTTAACACGGGAGGCGGAGGTTGCGGTGAGCCAAGATCACACCATTGCACTCCAGTCTGGGGGACACAGGGAGGCTCTGTCTCAAAAGAAAAAAAAAAAAAGAAGAAAATGAATGGGATCATGTCCTTTGCAGGGTGATGAATAAAGCTGAAGGCCATTATCCTTAGCAAACTAATGCAGGAACAGAAAACCAAATACTGGATGTTCTCACTTAGAAGTGGGAGTTAAATGATAACACATGAACACCAAAAAGGGAACAAGAGACACTGAGGCCTATTGCAGGGCAAATGGTGGGAGGAGGGGGAGGAGCAGAAAAAATAACTATTGAGTACAAGGCTTAGTACGTGAGTGATGAAATAATTTGCACAACAAACTCTGTGACACGAGTTTACCTATATAAAAAATCTTCACATGTACCCACAAACCTAAAATAGAAGTTAAAAAATAAATAAATAGATCATCATATTAGAAATTTTTTTTTAAAGAAGACAGGTTGGCTGTTATTTAACTTACACCACAGCCCCAAATTTAGTAAAATTGTCACTTAAGTAATGAAACAATAGAGATTATTCCCAATGAATCAGGGCCAAAGCAAGCCTGCTCACTCTTTATGTTATTTCATTTATTTCTTTTTAATATGTTACTGAAAATTCTTGCTAATGCAATTGGATACTGGGGAAAAAAACATAAAGACAAAGTAATTGGAATATTCTAATGGCTTGGGTTAGAACAGTACAGATAAATATGAAGGTGAAAAGAACCCTTTCATAAGTATACAAAAATTAGGGAGGTTAGCTCTTTTTCTTAGACCTCTTCTGCTTTATGAGTTTTTAAAACATTATGAATGAACTTAATGCAAACATCTCTACTTCTGCAAATATTTAACACTATACTGTGTCTATAATCCTACCATAAGAGGGTGGTTAAATGGAGCTATGCTACAGTAAACTACAGATTATCTCATTTACAAAAAGAAGTGACAGAACTCTATGGCACAGACCCTTGAATTTAAACAGCAGTGGACTAAAAAAGATTAAGGCCAAAATGTAGTTTGATAGATGGCTCTGAACAGAGGTATGAAGCACTCACCTTGACATCCTAACTCCACCCAAAAGAATTACTTGTACTTTGGAACCAATCCCCAGCTGCTGCTTCTCACCCACAGAAGCAGGATAGACACACTCCTATAATGATTATACCATTTTAGAACGTGTGTCCACATAGAAAAGTCACATAAAAAAAGGAAGGAATTCCTGGGAGTGATGAATGGAGAGAAATATGGCAAAGAGAAACTTAGTTGAACATACACACATAATAAAGGTTATAAAAATTACCCAGCTTGATGTAGAGAAGTTCATCAATAAATATGGAAGCTGAAGATGCATGTTTCCACTGTCTAAACAATGCAACTGCTAAAACATTCTTGCTTGTGTGCCTCAAACTGACATATGCAGGGATGAACATTGTAGCACCCTTTATAGTAGCCAAAAAAAGTATAAATGCCCTAAATTGTCAACAGGCAAATCAACACTTTAAATTGTTGATATAATGAAGAACTATGCATTGTGAAAATACATTTGTAAAGCTATAAATATTAACTTAGAAAAATCTTAGAGGAAAACCCACCCTGTTGGGTAGAATAAAGCAAACTGTCTGTTGAAACATACAGTATGGTAGCATTTTTATAAAGTTTAGAAACATGAAAAATAATGCTACATATGATTGTGACATATTTGATGTGGTGATAAAAATGCATGTAAAATGAACGCTTGACTCTTTGGTGGAAAATTGAGGTAGGATAATTTGATTAGAAAAGATACACATGAACACTACTATTTGCGGTATTTCTTAAGCTGGGTACATGCGTCTTTTGCTAAGTTTGAATTAGTTCATAATGCATTTGGAAAAGATATAGTTTAACAATACAATAAGCAAACTATTAAAAATGGTTTCTGCACTAAAATAAGATTGTATTTTTAAAGAAGATTATTAGAGAACATGCTGCACCTAGGATATATCGACTAGGAAATAACTGAAATGATATTAATGCCCATAATCCCTGACCTGCATTCTCCTGGGAACATAAAAAAATGAGTGTATTAAACAGTGAAACCATTATCATTTGTACAGAACAGATAGGGAACAATGTAATCATACAGGATATTTTTTAGTTTACCTGGGAGAACTGCAGCTAGACTAGCATTTCTTTAATTGGAGGAACTCTGGAAATGGTGAACTGCACAGGAGAAGTTGTAAGGTAATCTTTACCTAGGAATGGATAGGCACAGGATATGAGGTGTAGCTGCACATGCAAAAGAGATGAAGGAAAAGCAGAAAGAAATGAAAAGGCTTATCTACTTTGCTTTTATTCTTAGCCCTCTTCTACTTTATGAATGTTTAAAATAAAGAAATTCAGTCGATGTATACCTCTCACTAATACAAATGCTATCCTATGAGGCCAAAAACTTTAGAAAGTGCTGAAAGGTGCAGCTGTAAATTACAAAAAGAAAAAAATTAACATGGAATCAGACTTTTGTTCTTAGAATAAATTGCACTTTGCCATAATTTTAATATACTGCTCAATTTGATTTGTTAGAATTAAATTAAAATGTTGGCAACTATATTCAGCAGTAAGATATATCCAGAGTTTCATTGTTCATCCCGTCAGTTTTTGGTGTCAAGGTTATTCTGGTATTCCTTAATAAATCAGGAAGTTTTCCAACATTTTCAATAATACAGAACATTTTGCTTATAACCTGAGAACTTTATAGTCTCTTAAAAGTTTTCTCAGAATAATATGTGAATTGCCTTAGTTTAAAATTTTTGACATTAATTAGCCCAATTTGTTTCATAGTTTATACAGGTTTCTGCTTTTGGTGTATTATTTTTATTAATTAGTTTTCCCAGAAAATGTCATCCATTTTGTCTATGTTTTCAAAATCATCAGTGTAGTATTATCAATATATGACAATGGGCATTTTGGGAGTATTTATGCTTTAGTTCTATAAAGTACAATTCATAATTTTTAAGTTACCAATGCATTTTATATTCTAGCAAAGAAATATTTGGCTATACCAAGGACAAAAATTTTTATCCCACATTTTTGTGGACTTTTTTTATTTATACATTTAAGTTTACGGTTTTGCTCACCTTCAAGTCAATTTTATATGTGATAAGAGGTAAAGATTGAGTATTTTTTTAATGAATACTTGGTTGTTCCAAATATTTTTTAAAAGACTAGCTTTTCTGTGTTAGATAAATTTGAGTTTTGTCAAAATTTAATTGTTCACATATAAATGGATTTCCTTCTAGGCTTTTTATTCTACTCCACTGATCTATGTGTCTATCCTTCTGCCAATAACATATGATGTTGATTATTGTAGCTGTATAGTGAATCCTGAAATTAGGTATTTCAAGTCATAACACTTTGTTCTTTTCAAATTTGTTTTAACTATCTTAGCTCCTCTGTATTTGTTAATAATTTTACAATTTGTTAGTCCCTAAAGCTAATCTGATAAAATTTTGATTTGGGTTGCATTAATTTTGAATATAAATTTGGAAAGAACAGACATCTTTATATATTGTGTGCTCTCATTTGTAAGAAACAGGAAACAAATTGTTTTCCTCTCACCACTCTCAATACTTGCAGAACACTTTTGACATTAAATATATGAGTATCGATGCCCTCCTTGGCTTCAAGTAATTTGCTGAAGTCCTCCACAGAACTCAGGGAAATACTTTTGTTTATCTACTCATTATAAATAATATTACAAAGGTCACAGATGAACAGCCAGGCAGAGGAGATGCACAGAGCCAGGAAGCTTGGAAGGAGGGCGGAGCTTCCATGCCCTCTCTGGGCCCACCCACAAGACATCGCCACCTGTTCAACAATCTGGAGGCTTTCTGGATCCAGCCCTTTTGGGGTGTAACGAAATTGTATTGTCGTGATTGACTAAATCATTGGCCATTGATAATCAATTCAACCTTCACTTCCTCTCCCCTCCCCAGAGGTTGGAGGGTCGGGGTTCAAAGTTCCAACCCCCAAATCACACAGATGATTTCCTTGGCAACCAGCCCCAACCACTGAGAGTCACCCCATTAGAACGAAAGGTGGTCCTATCACTCAGGAAATTACAAAGGTCTTAGGAGCTCTGTGTCAGGAACTGGAGTTAAAAAACAAATAGAGCAAATGATTCTCCTAGCATCTCTGCTATTAATACAATACAAGGATTTCAGGAGCTCTGTGTCAGGAACCTAGGGCAGAACCCAATACATCTGCCTCTCTCTCTCCTCTCTCTTTTTTCTGTCTCTTTCTTTCCCTCTCTCTGTCTACTCTCTTTCTATATATATATGCATATTTATATATATATATACACACACACGTATATTTATTTATGGTTCATATTATATCTCAATATCACTCTACTCATGAAAATGACAAAATTCTTCAGTTCTTAACATTTTGCCATGTTGATCTATCTTTCACTTTATTGCTTCATCCTAAAATACATTAGTATGTATCTCCTACGAACAAGATTCATCTACATAACCACATATAGTAAAACATTCAGAAAAGGTTACACTGATCCAATTATGTTATATGCATTCCGCATAGTTTTCTTCCATTTTTGCAATAATGTTCTCTGTATCTTTCTGTTGTTTCTTTGTATTTTCCATTTTTTTGGCCTGAAGTTTTATTTGTTTAGTACATCGAAATTAAGAACACTGATATTTTAAAACTTCAGGCCTTATATCCATCCATTTGCATTCATTAGATTGATTTCTCATGACTAGGGTCTAAACATTTAGCAGGACTGCTACTTAGCCGCTGTGTCCTTCTCAGTCCAACAATGAAGGGAAGAAAGGTCAGTTTGTCCTAATGTTGGGGAGGTTGAATGATCACTTAATTAAGGTAGTGTCAGCCATATTTCTCAATTATAAACTCAACATTTTTTCTGGTTTTGATACCCATAGTTTCAAATGTGCTTTATGATATATTTCACTGACAAATGGGGAATGTCTATAATTTCAAATACAAAGTTTACTTCTGGATGTACATTCGAATCATTGTTAATTTGCTTGACAGAGTAACAACAGAAAAGAAAGATGGAAGCATATGGCAAATCAGTAATGAATAGGCAGCACTTTCTAGGGATGGGATTTGGAGAGGAATAATCAAGGCAGAGTTACAGGCTATCTACATCGACCAGCAGAAATAATAGAAGTTTACCAGAATGCAGAAAAGAAGTGAATTGCCTTCTTATTTTCTAATGATCATGAGAGAGAGAGAGAGAGAGAGTGTTTGTGTAAGAAATAGAAAGATGAGGTCGGGTGGGTGTATAATGTGAACATTAGTGAGACTCTCAGTGGGTCACAGAGTCATAATACAGGCCCCAGCTTTGTCACTGAAGGAGGTGGAATGGAATCTTTTTCTCTCTCTCATCACTCCGTCTTGGATATTTTTCATTGATCTGTCTTCAAAAATACTGATATTTTCTAATCTTCTCTTAGTCACACCCAGTTCTTTTTCTGATCTAGAAATTCCATTTTTATGGCTGTCATTCATCTCTTCACTATGTTTATATTTGCTTATCAATCCTGTTGTGCATTTATAATATGAATAGTTAATTCAAAATCCTTGTCTCACTTCTTTCATTTTTGAGTCTGTTTTTATGATTTGATTTTGTCCTAATTATGGGTCACATTTTAGAATTTCTTTGCAAATATAAAAAATTTTGACTGATGTCGAATGCTTTTAATATTCTGCATTTTATATTATTTTTCTTAATGAATATTAAAGTTCATCCTGGCAAGTGGTTGATTTACTTGCTGATGATCTTGGTCATTTTGTGTTAGCATTTGTTCTAAGGCTAGTTGTGACCTACTATTAAGATATGAACTTTCTTGAGTCTTTTCTGAATGCAGATATTTAACCAAGTATATTCCTTTCTGTCTGGTGAGTTTAAATGTCTTCTAGCTTGCATGAATTTTGGAGCATTTGCAGCATAAAGCTCTCAGGTTCATCTTTCCCAGCCTTTGGAGTTTCACTTTATGCACAGGTAGCTTTTATTTAGCGGCATAGTCAAGAAGACTCCTAGGAAGATTTTTGGAAGGCATTTTCTGCTAGCTTCCTCTGGTACTCTGCCTGAAAATTTCAGCTACAATTATCTCCCCAGAATCTCACCTCCACCTCCGGAAATCATGATAACCCCATCCTGAGCTCCATGAATTTGATAGTAATGGTTCTAAGGAGACCGCTTGGACAATAGGGCACCTGTCATGTGCTTCTCTTTTCTCAGGGGTTACAGTTCTTCATTTTGCAATGAGTTGTGTTACATATTAAGTCTAGTTTTTATTTTTTTTAATGACTAGATGAAAAATTAAGTCTTTATTACTCCATGCTGGCTGGAGACAGAAATTCCAACATGTGCTTTTTCCTCATATTACTATTTCTATTGTTTTTTAATTGAATGAAATTGCAACCCTTAAACCTGTGTATGCAGTTCATACAGCTTTTCTCAACTTTTTTTTTCCACACTTCTGTCTTTAACCTAAAGACATTACAGTGCTGTAATAGATTCTTAAGTGTGTCTGAAATGTATCCCAAATCTAGTTTATTTCACGGGTACCCTATTCCAGTTGATTATAGGCACCTGGTAACTATTTGCTCAATCTATTATCAGAAAGTTAGCCCGGGATCTTTCTTCTCTGCTACACTTCACTTCAAAAGAAGATTAAACCTGAAAAACAGCATGGTTTTGCAGTTACGGGAACATACTAATGCTGCACTACCAGGCTTCAAACCCAAGGCTCTTTCATTCACCAGGTCTGAAGCCTTAGCGAAATTACTTCATCTCTCTATTTATGTTCCTTCATCTATAAATGGGATGAGAATGATAATAATATGATTATTCTAAGGACTATAAAGAACTAAATGCTTATAAAGAAATAGGCTTATACCTGGCAAAATGTAATATATAAACATGTGCTTTTAAATACATGAAAAAATACTTTTACTTTCTCTAAATACTTTCCCATTGCTAATGCCTATAATCGAAATTGTCATATATTCTTATATTAATTTCATAACAAAATTTTGAAAGGAAACTGTAACCTTTTTTATTTTTTTATTTTTTTTTTTTTATTTTTGAGACAGAATCTTGCTCTGGCCACCAGACTGGAAGTGCAGTGGTGCCATCTCAGCTCACTGCAAGCTCCGCCTCCCAGGTTCATGCCATTCTCCTGCCTCAGCCTCCCGGGTAGGACTACAGGCGCCCGCCACCACACCCAGCTAATTTTTTATATTTTTAGTAGAGACGGGGTTTCACCGTGTTAGCCAGGATGGTCATGCTCTCCTGACCTCGTGATCTGCCTGCCTCGGCCTCACAAAGTGCTGGGATTCCAGGAGTGAGCCACTGTGCCTGGCCTACCCTCTTTTTTAATTTGATTTCACACGGAAAGAAAAAAATCTATAGAATATAATTTCCTGTTTACTATATGTGACTTTTCTGTTCTAATACTCCTAAACTTCCTACCGTGACATAATTTGATCTTTACTTATACTCCTTGACACATTGACTTTCCATCCCTCTTTTTCTTTTTACATCAAATTACTTGCAGTTCTTGAGCTGTAACATGTTGTCTCATGTCGCCATCTATTTACACTTACTTGCTTTTTAACTCCTTCATCTACCCAGTAATTGGGATTAGTAACTTCTTAATTATCAGCTAGCCATTATCTTTGCTTCATAGTTTTACTTGATCACTTAATTCTATTGTAGTATTAGCTTGTCATTAGATGCAACATTTGCTTCTACAGCATATTTTTAGATAGCCCCTACCACTACATATTTATAATAAGTACTTTAGATATTTACCTACCTTTCATAAGAAATGATGCATTTTTGAAGGTCCTGATTTTTACTTGTTTTTCCAATGTTTGGTATGTATTTCCTGTATACAGCATATTCACCAAACTAGAATTTAATTGGATGCTGCTAAATTAATAAATAAAATAATACATGTATAGTGTTCAGAAAATGGCTGTCATTTGTCATGGGATTAGTAATCATTGCAGATAGTTCATTCCTAATGACGAGTGTTCTCTTGGGATAGAAAAATTCCCTGAATTCTGACCATAAGAATTATAGAATTATGAACACACACACACAGACACACATAAATAAGATTAAAAAATGAATTTTTTTGGTTTTGATACTCAGAAATAGTATATTAAAGAATCTTATTTTGTACATTTTCACTGTTAAATCACCTTCAGTTTTTTAATGACAGGATATTTAAAATGTTAGTGATTTTGGACATCAGGCTGTGTGAAATAAAGTAACTCAGAAGAGTGGAAAGTTTCCGACTAAGGATTTTCTAAGTAATCATTTCATGGTAAAGCATGGAAAAATAAAGGTTATATTTGTAACAAGGTGCTGACAAATAAATGAAGGGATTATTTAGATTTTATTTAATGAGCCAGGGAAATTTCCGATGGAAAAAACAAATGGCTCTGTTTTCTAAATTCAGCACAGACAGACTCGAGCAAATCAGTCTGTGAAGTGGTGCTTGCATGAAATGATGTGCTTCCAGAAGAGTAAATGAGATTCTCCACAAATTCTCCCTGTCACTGCTTTGACACAGCTGTAATTATCACAAAACTAACTCCTGATTGCTCCATCACTCAGTTCCCTGGAGGAAGCTAAAGATGTTCTCCACTTATAAAAGGAAAGCAAAATGAAACAAAAGAAAATCCCCTGTCAGAGAGGTGGCCCAAGAAGGTCTCTGCAGAAACAGGAAATGGTCACCGTGGAACCTGTTGGTGCACTCACTACCCTCAACCTCCCATGGTCATTGTCCACCTGTACAATGAGAATCCCATGACACCCATTGCATCTCAGAGTGTAGTGCAGCACCCTCAGCAAAAGGAAGACCCAGTGAGTGCAACAGTAATCACTCACTCATGTCTTACATAAAATGAACTCAAGATTTTTATTCATCATGATTCCATGTTAAACATATTTATATTTTAATAATAGTAAATATTTATTGGATTTCAAAATAAAGTTTACTGCTCTTAATAGACCTCCTCCCCATTCACCTAACCACAAGCATGATTATAAAATACAGCATATTACATGAGGAATGAAATGTGATTGGGATCAAATCATTTAATAAATTATATATACTTTATATAGATGTACACACACACACACATATATATATATAACTTTTTTCAGTAAACATGTTGCCCATCTAGAATGTACCAGAGATATAAAGAATAATTGACATCAAACTACTACGAAGACATGGCAAACCCCAAAATAAAGCCCACCACAATGCAAAGAGACTACAAAATGTGAAATATACAACAACATGAGACCCGGAAGAAGGGTCCCCTCAGGTGAAGAGATGAAAATCCTCCCAGGAAGGAGTTCTGCTTGAGTGAAGAATTGAAGAAGCACAGGGTTAGCCAAGTTGATGAAGGAGGAAAATGCTTCCCGGGGAGAAGAAGAATGCATCCGTTCTGCTGCCATGGGAGAAGGACATGTCTCAGGAGCTGGGGCTGCTACTGCTGAAGCTTAGGCCAGTGAAGCAGCCTGTGGTTAGAGTGTCAATGCCAGGCTACAGCAGGACAGAACCTTGAGGATTATGAGGAATGGTAGAAACAGCAGTTTAGAAAATGCTAGTTGGGGCCAGGTGCGGTGGCTCATGCCTGTAATCCCAGCACTTTGGGAGGCCAAGGTGGGTGGATCACGAGGTCAGGAGTTCGAGACCAACCTGTCCAAGATGGTGAAACCCTATCTCTACTAAAAATAGAAAAATTAGCTGGCGCAGTGGCAGGCGCCTGTAATCCCAGCTACTCTGGAGGCTGGGTTCACCTGAATCTAGGAGGCGGAGGTTGCAGTGAGTGGAGATCACACCACTGTACGCTAGCCTGAGCAACAGAGTAAGACTCTGTCTAAAAAAAAAAAAAAGGAAAATCCTAAAAACCCTAGCTGGGGAGAAAGCTAGAGTGCGGTTGGTGGGTAACCCTGAAGGGAGCCTCCAGACTTTTGGAGGCCATGGTAGTAGTTGAAAGAGGAAGTGTTAAGGACTCTAAATAGGACATTTGTAGTGAGATGCAATGGGACAAGATGATAGATACATTATCAATGGGTCTTAATGCCAGATTTGATGGATTTGAATGCATTAAACCGGATTTACAGGTGAACGTAGGAGTTTAGTTGGAATATTTTGAGCTTGAATAGCAAATTGATGTACACTGTAAGATGAGAGAAATGGAAGAGATTTGATATGAATTGAGTTAAATAAGAGAGATCAGAAGCAAAGGGGTAACATTGTGAACAAGATGCCATTAAAATATTCTAACAGAATGTTTTATTAATCCTTTCCTGAAACTAAGGAAGAAAGAAATCATCATAACAATTAAACCACTGAGCTTTGCAGCTGTCATGATGACCATCAGGAACCATGTTCCACCTAATCAGCAGCTCCTAGAGCCAACACATCTCGCTAGCAATACAGAAAGTGATTAGAGTCCCAAAGCATCACCACCAAAAAGTTGATAAAAAATCTATTTATAAATATTTATGGTTGATTTATTTGAAAAAGCATTATAATTATGACAATGGGGAAAAAAGACTTGCTAGCTTTATTATACTTGATATATTTTATGAATTATAAGTTTCACTTTGAATTACGTGTGTGTTTGGAGAAGGGGTGGCTAAATCATCTCTGACTCATGCTCATGAGTTATTGCTCTCACCAAAGGAGAACATAATATTCCACTATCCCCTCTGCAATGTCAGATATAAGAGGCTCTCTTGAGGTGCAACCGTCACTGTATGTTCTTTGGAAGTGAAGAGGAGCTGTTTCCATGTGCATACTGCCCAAATTCAAGAATCCTATGACCGAGAACTAACAAGGATCTAATATTTTCCCCTATTTCTAAGCTAACAAGTTAGCCAGCCACAGTTTCCTTGATGTTAGCAGAAGACATGAGAATCCTATCTCAGAGACAAAGGACTTCATTCCTTATGGCAATGTAGGCAGTGTGAGCTTCACATTCACATTGGTTTTCTACCCCCAAGTCTCTTTGGGGAGTGGCTTGGATGATGCTGATGCCACATCAGCAGAGGGCTTGTGTAACAGCTTAATAAACAGAGCTAAAGAAATGCCCATTCTTAGAGAAGGGATGCTTGCAAATATGCCCACCTTTTGTTTTAGTGGGACATATTTATTACATTTCTTATCTTGGTCAGAAAACAAATCTTCTTTTTGCCTAGGAAGGAGACATCTCTATCTTCCAATGTTATTTGCTATTAACATATAATATCATCAAAATTAGCCTATAGTCAAACCATCAATGCCTCTTCACGAGATTTGCAGAAGCCCAGAGATTATGTAGAACTTTCTCCACTGCACATCTTAATTCTTCACTAGACATCTTAGGAAAGGCTGCAATATTTTACAAATAAATTAATTTAAAAAGAATACTACAAAGACATTTTACAATGAGTTTAACTTATACTGTTCCCAGATGTGACAAGTTTAGAGTCCTTTCCCTATGATGGTCTCAATAGATCTTTCAGAGGTGGGATCTTTAGTTTATGCCAGAAGTAGAACATAAATATTATAGGTGTATTGATCTTTGTCAGTCCTATCACAGATGTGTTTAGATATGCTGTTTCCCACAGAGAATGTCCAAATAATCAAATACTCTAAAAAAATACAGAAACTTAACTTAGATTACATGATAAAGTATAAATACCCTATTCCGTTGAAAATAGCATCTGCCACTTTGGCTCTGAAATGATGCCAGATACAGCTTCCTCATCATTTAAGAGAAAATTTAGAGTTACCTATATATTTCTTCTCATTCAGTCAGTTTACAACTTGTTCCAGAAGCTGCAAACATTTTACTAGTATTGCATATCACTGAAAAACCTCCAAATTAAGTTATAACACAGTACCTTCATGTGTGATCTTCCTGTTTCTCTTTCCTCTTAAAATCTATATTAACAACAATTGCAACTCAAGAGTGTCAAGTAATAAAGTGAAAGGTATAGAATTAAATGGATAGCCTACCAGTGACCACCCAAATCTATTTGTTCCTGCTCCTCTGGGCCTAAAAGTTTAACACTCTTCTCTGGAAATGGCGCAGATCTGCCCATGACGCTCTGCCCTCTCCTCTTCTAGTCCCAGCTCCTGGTTTATAGGAATATCTGCTTGACCATAAGCACTTGTCTCTGCAAGGGTCAATGATAGATTTTAATCAGAGCTCGGCCTACATGTATATTAGGAAAAGAGTTATTTCAAAGACTTTGGCACTTCCTTAAACAGCTAACCTTTCACTTTATTACTTGAAACAATTGAGTTGCAACTGAGCCTCAGAGGAACTCCTATTGAGCTTCTCAAATATTCTCATGCCAGAAAGGGTCTTGCATAACTTGATGGCACATTTTCATAGTTTTCCTAGAGCAAAGGAACGATGTTTATGTTGAACAACAAGTCCTCTTTCCTATCCAGAGAGGAAAACTTCACAGACATGTAATCACAATTTCTAGCTTTCACTCTTCTCAGATTCAAAAATCTTGTTCTCAGTTTCAACCAAATTGCTTACTATACACATTCGATAATTTGATCTATGTTTTTTCTTTCTATGCTCTATAAAATTAAATAATTTCTGATAGTTGCTAAATAGTCTCAGACAAAGTGATAGTTGACAGCTTTAAAACAGATAGTTCTGAAGCAGCAGAGACCAAGGCAAGTTCAGTGTCTCACCCATGGCCAAGCGGCATGCATTCAAACAAACATGATTCTCATTTTCTAGTCAATAAAGAGCCTCACAGTTTTAATCTAAAGTTATATTTTTATTAAGCATAGCATCATGATTATAACAATGCACAGTTCATAGCTAGCTTTCAAAATTTAAAAGTAATTTGGTTTCTCAAACTCTTTTTGTCTAGTAAATTCACAAATGAAATTCATCTTAAATACAAATAAATCTCTGCCTTCAAAGGAAATAAAAAAAATTGTACTCCTTTACCTTATGGAGATAATTTTATTTTGTGTCCTCACCCCACATACAGTGGAAACATTTAGCCTCAGGTGCCAAGATGCTGGGATCTCTCCTGGCAAGAGAGTGCTATGAGTGAGGCAGTCGGAAGGTGGGATTCTAATTCCATGTCAGCTCTCCACCACTGGTCCCTCTAAGGCACCCACCATCCCTGACCCACAGCTAACCTGGTGGTTGTGCTGCTTCTGTAACAAGCTCCTGAAGTAGTCAGTCACCATTCCCCATCCAGAACTTTCAGACTTTTCACTCTTTCAGGCTTGTAAAATGCATTTATTTCATCAGAAAATGCCACCACCTCCCCTGATTCCTTTCCACATCTCTCTTATTTCTCTCAATATTCACTCATTATTTGTTCATAGAAAAATTTTACTGTATATTAGGCCCACAATCAGAATTATTAGGAAGCTAAAATTGCTAAAGATAAGCAAATCTGGACACTAGTTACAAGCAATAAAGACAGATGTTATTTAGTTATAACTGCTGCGGTGGGGAAGGGTCCATTGTGTACTCAGCACGACTTCGATTGGTATGGAGGTGATACGGTGCTCCAAAAGGAGGGTGAGGAAGAAGTTGGAGGGTGGTCAGTAGCTCAGGGGAATCAGAGAATTAAAAAATTCCAAAAAGTTGGTATGAGAGCTGATCAGTGTCAATACAAATAGGTCAACTGTGTCTGCTTATTGGAGCTTATCAATGTTAGACCCTTAGCGTCCCACAGAGATGGGGAGACATGGCCTTAACCCTTCCTAATGATGTCATTTCAGAGGAATAGCTTTCAGGTCCCTGAGAAAGACACTCCTGATTTGAAGGAGATAATACATAAACATCTCAAAGGAATAGAAGAAGCATTTGCAAATGCATGTAATTTTTTAAAAATACTCTAAGAAAGGGAGGTCAAGAGCCTATCATCAAATGTTGGTTGGAACAAGGGGTAAATTCTTTTGGTACCCTTGAGTTTTCTGGACAGGAACTCAAGGGAGCTTGGATGATCTCAGGGACAGGGCCCTAGGCTGCTAGGAACCATGAGTTTGGTCAAAGGGAGAATCGAGAATCTTTTTCAAAAGCAGATACTCTTCTTTGAGGGTAGGGCAGCTTGGCCATTCTGCACTGCTAACAGGTAAGCAAGTGCAGGGATTGATAGGTACTTGGATTCCATTCTTCTACTGCAAAATTAAATTGCTCGTGTTGAGGAAATACAAGCAATTTAATTCATCTATTAATACTCTCTGGACATTCTTAGGGTCTATTGTTTCTTCCTGACAAGCAATACTTTTTACCCACTTTGTCCCTGACATTTGCAGAAACAGATTATTTCATTTCTCTTCATTTCTTTATCCCAGACTTTCGTCTTGCAAGGTCCCACACTTAGAAGAAGTTTCTGTGGCCTTTCAAGCAAAGCTTCCCTTAATTGCGAGGGTCTGGAAAAGTCACTAGGATTTTTATTATGTGAAGGTTTCCAGGTACTTATATTTGGTATATTTCAGTCTTCAGGTCAGATATTAACCATAATATTTCCGAAATTTCAAGTCCTATTCTGTTTCTCACAGCTTTAGCCACACCTCACAGAAGAGTTCTAGCAGACCTTTTCACACCACCCATTATACTCTTTGTTGTATGAGTAGTAATTCATTTATTTTCTTTACCAAAAAATCTTATACCTAATACAAATGTAAATTTGGAGCAATCTGAATGCTTTTATATGAACGTTACAAAGGTGAAAAAATTAATGTCTCGATTTCTTCCTATGGGAATCAATTTGCACTAAAACATTTTATAATCAACTACAATTTTTAACTATTAGAAAATTAGAACAACTATATATAAATGTTACGGCATTTCAATTTTCAGCTTCTATGTATGAAATATTACATACCTTAATATCAGGATTTTGATATGAGTATTCAAATTGATTCACTGATAATTATAGAAAGGCTGCTAATTATATTAGGAATATGTTGGAACAGTGAAATTGTGAAATTATCACTGAAGATAGGCTGCATTATTCATTATAGCACTCTGAGAGCCAGAAAGAAATTTGGAAACTTTCTACTTATATAATTACTCTCTACATGTATAATTAGAATTTTAAAATTCATCTTTGCTAACAGGGCAGATATAAATGACACTGGTTTGAGACTGTGATGTAAACTTTAATAAAAATTCAAAAATTTCGCTGAACAGAGTTAAAATATCAGTATAAAATGACAAATCAGCTGGGCTTGGATTTCCAGGTGTGATATTGAGAGCTGATAAGGGCATCACTCCAGCATTTATAATAAGGGAAAGAAAGACAAACTAAAAATTATTTTTTCTTAAGCTCATCAGAAAGTGAAGTTACAGGGCAAAAATCCAACTCAACATCTAAGAAATGACAGAGCCCACAAGGAAAAACAGGTCCTGAATATTTGCTTGCTTGGGACAGACATCATCAAAAACCATAAAAGCCAGTAAGAAGATTTAGCTAGTGTGGGAGGCAGAATTATGACACCCCCACACATGCCATAATCCCCGAGTACTGTGGCTATGCTATGTTATGTGGCAAAAGGGATCTGTTGCTGTATTTAAGGTTATAGATAACAAAATAGGGAGATTATCCTGGATTATCCAGTGGGCTCAATCTAATCACATGAGCCCTTAAAAAAAATAGAAAAAAAAAAAAAAACTTTATCTGGCTTGTAGCCAGAGCAATGTGGCAGAAATAAAAGTAAGACATGTTTCAAGAATATAAATGATTCAACTTGTTATTGCTGGCTCTGAGATGTGGAAGCCCATATGCAAGGACTGGAAGAAGGCCTCCAGAAACCTAGGGCAGCCCCTGGCTCACAGCTGCAAGCACATAGACCTCTAAGGCCTACAGCAACAGCGGCTAGATTCTGCCAGCAACATGAATAAGGCTGGAGCTCAGGATGACCACCACCTTGATTTCAGGTTTGTGAGAACCTAAACAGAGAACCACCAAGTTACTCTATCCAGACTGTGACTCATGTATAAGTTGACAAAATGAGTTTTCATTGTTTTTACCAAGTTTGCATTAACTTGTTATGGCAGCAATGGAAAATTGATACAGCTAAAAATTTTAAATGAGTATCTGAGGATACAGTATGAGCTGGTGTGAGAGTGTGAGGCTCTTGAAGGCAGCAGGCGCAGGGAAGTACTATGGCCTGAATGTCCCTCCAAAATTCATGTACAGATACTTAATTCCCATTGTACTGCTGTTAAGAGTGTAGTGCTATTAATAGAAATTCAATCAGGCACCCAAAACAAGGTATCCTCAGGGGAGTTTGAAGCCTTATGCACTGAATGCAACCATAAAAACAACCCCATCCCAAGTCCTAACAAGATCGGTACAAGTCACCACATTAAAGACTAAACAGAAAAAAGGCATGCTCATCTCCAAGCATAAAATAACATTTGTCTTAATATCTATAGTCCCTAAACATGTATATATTGCAAGAAAAAAACTGCAAGTCATGCCAAAAGGCAAGGATAACACAGTCTAAAAAGACAAAGCTGATGTCAATGTAAAATTAATATTGATTTATCAGCCTGGAAATTTTTAAATAAAAAACAGTATTTCTTATGTTAAAGCTGCTAATAAAAAGAATAACCGACATGTATGTGCACATAGAAACTTCAGCAAAAGACTGGAACCTATGAAAATTCATTAAATTAACACCAGAAATCAAAAACACAGCAGGTAATATGGAAAATCCATTCCAAGGAATCTGCAGTAGACCTAAAAGAACTGAGAAAAGAATTAATGAATTTGAATATGAGAGAGCAATAAAAATTACCCAATCATATTTCTTCAGCCCTGGAGAAATTTAACATTTCATAAAGGATAGGTTATTTCATTTGTTCCAGAAAGTCTTTATTTTCCCTTAACTATTGAAGGATACTTTTGCTAGGTATAGAATTTTGGGTTGATGGGTTTTCTCTTCAACATTTTAACAACGTGCTCCTTGTGTCATTTCTTGGTTGCATCATTTATGATGAGAAGTGGTCTATAATTAATATCCTTGTAACTTGGTAGAGAAAGTAATTTTCCCCCCACTAGCTGCCTCCAAGATTTTATTTGTCTTTGGTTTCAGCAATTTAACAATACTATTATTAGTTGTAATTGTCTTTTTATTTATGCAGTGTTCTTTGCACTTTTTGGATCTGCTTAGTGTCTGCCACTAATTTTGGTAAATTATTGGCCATTTTTTCTTCAAGTTTTATTCTACCATGTACTTTGTGTCTTCATCTTTTGAGATTTTAATCCAAACATCACAGGAAAATTTGGGGGTGACATCTGTTTTGAATACTGTTTGGTGGTAAACTTCTGATTCTATGCATTTATAAAACCAATACCAACATATGCCACAAAAACTTTACTACATGCAAATTACGTAGAAAATATATAGGATGCTGGATGATCCCAGGCTGGAATTCAGATCATGACAAATGAAACTTTTTGTATTATAAATGTTTGACATAACCTCACTGAAGTGGGAGGGGAGAGCAGTTGAGCTATTTAGCTTTGGAAAGGAATGTTTTACCTGCAGTTGAAAACAAAAAATTAAAGAAACTGCACAAAAATACCACACTCTAGTAAGTAAAGTTGTTTCATATGAAGATATGGGTTCGCAATTCTGAAACAGCTACACATGCATACTCAGATTGAAAAAATAAGTAAATGGATAAAGGATGATTGAAACCAAATGTCTAACTTTTGGAGAGTGAGGTAACATATAAACAAGGAGGAAAGGCTAGAATAAATTCATTGTACTTGTCTTAGTCTGCTTTGTGTTGCAATAACAGAATACCTGAGATTAGGTAATTTATAAGAAGCAGAAATTTATTTGGCTTACCTTTCTGGATATCCAAGATCTAGGGTTCATATCTCATGAGGGCCTTCTTTCTGGGTCACTCCATGGTGGAAGACAGAAGGGCAAGAGAGCTAGTGTACATGAGAAAGGACACTGAAATTATATTTTTAGGAAACTACCCCCACAATAACTAACCCACTCCCATGGTAATGGCATTAATAACCTATTTAAAATGCCACTTCTCAACACTGTTGCATTGAAGATTCAATTTCCAACATTTGAAATTTGGAGATGTATTCTAGTCATAGAAGTCCTTCATTATGGTCAGAGAAGTTAGCATGAACTCATGTATAGTTATAGTTACACACACACACATACACACATACACACAGATATGTATGTGTGTTGTGTATTTGTGTGTGTGTATATATATAAACACACACACACACAACTACTTAAGTATAGTATTCAATAAATTACATGAGACAGTCAACACTTTATTATAAAACAGGCTTTGTGCTAAATGACTTTGCCCAATTGTAAGGTAAAGTAAGTGTTCTGAGCACATTTAAGGTAGGCTAGGCTAAGGTAAGATGTTTGGTATGATAGATTTATGAAATGCAAATTCCTCTTACAATATTTCAACTTATGATGAGTTCATCAGGATGTAACTTCACTGTAAAGTGAAGAACATCTGTGTATATATGTGTGTGTGTGCATAAATAATAACAGATGTATTTGTATACATGGATTAGTATACATATGTACAGTTGATCCTTGAATGACATGGGGTTAAAGATTAAGATCACCAGTAAGGTGGAAAATCTGTGTATAACTTAACTACTAATAGTCTGCTATGGACTGGAGACCTTACTGATAACATAAAAGTTGATTAACATATGTTTTGTATGTTATATGTTTTATATATTACAATCTTATAATAAAGTGATCTAGAAAAAAGAAAACGTTATTAAGGAAATCATAAGAAAGAGAAAATATATTTACTGTTCATTAAGTGGAAGTGGATCATGGAAAAGGTCTCCATCCTCATCATCTTCACATTGAGTAGACTGAGAAAGATGATGAGGAGAGGTTAGCTTTGCTTGCCCAGGGTTAGCAGAGCAGAAAGAAAATTCATACATAAGGGTTCCAGGCAGTTCCAACCTGTGTGCTCAAGAGTCAGCTGTATATTACCTGACACTGCTCACTGAAATATCCTAGAGGCAATGACATCCCAGGAGAAATTAATGCACTCAGCACCTAGATCCTTATTTATAAATACAATTATCTTTAATTATTTTTTCTTTAGATAACCTACAAACATAAAATACAGACATGTGATTGTATAAATTGCTATGACTTCTAATATTATATGAGTATCTTCTCCTTAATATTGTCTTCACAATTCCATATCACCCTTACCTTATTTTGGCACATGGGGCTCATTAAATAATAGTGTCATATTTTATTCATTTTGGTACATAAAAGTGCTATTTTCTTGATGACATCATGGACAAAGTGGAAGATAAATCTAACTATATAACTCAAACTGTAAAACTTTTAGAAGACATAGGAGCTCATCAGTGCCACTTTGGATTAAATGTTTCTTACGTGATGTCAAAACTATGATCTTTAAAATAACTGATATTCAAGAGGAATTTATTAAAATTAAATATATTTTGCTTCAAAATACATCTTTAATAAAATTTAAAAGACAAGATACAGACTGAGAAAATATTCCAGTATTATAGCTGATAAAAGAATTACATGAACAATATGTAAAATTTCTTGATACACAATAGTAAAAAAATAATAAAATGGGCAAACAATTTGGACACTTCCTCAACGTAGATATACATATGGAAAGTAAGCACATAATAGTTACGATTTTTCAGTAGGAAAATGCATGCCACTATATACCTATTGGAATAGCTAAAAAGACAGACCAAAACAAGTGTTGGCAAAGACGTGGAGCAACTGGAACCCTATTATACTGCTGAGGGTAATATAAAATGGGACAACTACTTCGGAAAAGATTTTGAGAGTTTCTTAGAAAGTTAAATGTCCACCTTCATGATACTGCTATCCCACTTATAACTCCTTACTCAAGAGAAATCAAAACATAACTTTATTCAAATACCTATGCAAAATGATTCATGGTAGTTTTATTAATAAACAAATCTGAAGCCAACCTAAATTTTTATCACATTAGAGTGGATGAGCAAACTGTGGAATATCCACAGACTGAATTATTGCTTAGTAATTGTATTAGTCTATTTTCATGCTGCTGATAAAGACATACCTGAGACTGGATTATTTAAAAAAGAAGAGGTTTATTGGACTTACAGCTCCACATGGCTGGGGAGGCCTCACAGTCATGGTGGAGGGCAAGGAGGAGCAAGCCACATCTTACATGGATGTCAGCAGGCAAAGAAAGAGCTTGTGCAGAGAAACTCTCATTTTTAAAACCATCAGATTTCATGAGACCCATTAACTATCTTGAGAACAGTGTGGGAAAGACCCACCCCAATGATTCAATAATCTCCCACCGGGTCCCTCCCAAAATATGTGGGAATTTTGGGAGCTACAAGATGAGATTTGAGTGGGAACACAGAGCCAAACAATATCATTCTGCCCTTGGCCCCTCCCAAATCTCATATCTTCACATTTCAAAACCAACCATGCCTTCCCAACAGTCCCCCAAAGTTTCAACTTATTTCAGCACTAACTCAAAAGTTCATAGTCCAAAATTTCATCTGAGACAAGGTAAGCCTTTTCTGCTTATGAGCCTGTAAAATTAAAAGCAAGTTAGTTACTTCCTAGATACAATGGGGGTACAGGCATTAGGTAAATACGGCCATTCCAAATGGGAGAAATTTACCAAAACAAAGGAGCTACAGGACCCATGCAAGTCCAAAATCCATCGGGGTGGTCAAATCTTAAAGCTCCAAAATGATCTCCTTTAACTCCATGTCTCGTATTTCAGGTCATGATGATGTAAAAGGTGGGCTCCCACAGCCTTGGGCAGCTCCTCATGGTGGCTTTGCAGGGTATAACCCCCGCTCCTGGCTGCTTTCACAGGCTGGTATTGAGTGTCTGTGGCTTTTCTAGGCACATAGTGCAAGCTGTTGGTGGACAGTGGAGGATGGTTGTCTGGAGGATGGTGGACCTCTTCCCATAGCTCCACTAGGTGGTTCCCCAGTAGGGACTCTGTGTGGGGACTCCGACCCCACGTTTCCCTTCTGTACTGCCCTAGCAGAGGTTTTTCATGAGATCCCCATCCCTGAAGCAAACTTCTTTCTGGACATCTAGGCATTTCCATACATTCTCTGAAATCTAGGCAGAGGTTCCCAAACCTCAATTCCTGACTTCTGGGCATCCTCAGGCTCAATATCATGTGGAAGCTGCCAAGGCTTGGGGCTTGCACCCTCTGAAACCATTGCCCAAGCTGAAACTTGGCCTGTTTTAGTCATGCCTGAAGTGGCTAGGACACAGGGTATCAAGTCTCTAGACTGCACACAGCACAGGAACGCTGTGCCTGGTCCACTAAACAATTTTTTCTTCCTAGGCCTCTGGGCCTATTATGAGAGGGACAGCCATGAAGACCTCTAACAAGCCCTGGAGACATTTTCCCCATTGTCTTGGAGATTAATATTCGGCTTCTCATTAATTATGCAAATTTATCACAACAGGCTTGAATTTCTCCTCAGAAAATGTAATTTTCATTTCTATCACATTGTCAGGCTGAAAATTTCCCAAACTTGAAATTGAATGCCTTTAGCAGCAACCAAGTCATCTTTTGAATGCTATGCTCCTTAGAAATTTCTTCCAACAGATACCCTAAATCATCTCTCTCAAGTATAAAGTTCCACAAATCTCTAGTGTGGGGGCAAAATGCTGCCAGTCACTTTGCTAAAACATAACTAGAGTCACCTTTGCTCCAGTTCACAACAAGTTCCTCATCTCTGTCTAAGATCACCTGAGTCTGGAGTTTATTGTCTATATTGCTATCAACATTTTGGGCAAAGCCATTCAACAAGTCTCTAGAAAGTTTCAAACTTTCCCACATTTTCCTGTCGTCTTCTGCGTCCTCCAAACTGTTTCAACCTTTGCCTGTTACCCAGTTCCAAAGTCACTTGCACATTTTTGGGTATCTTTTCAGCAGCACCCCATACTACTGGTACCAAGTTACTGTATTAGTCCATTTTCATGCTGCTGATAAAGCCATACCTGAGACTGGGCAATTTACAAAAGAAAGAGGTTTATTGGACTTACAGTTCCACATGGCTAGGGAGGCCTCACAATATGGTGGAAGGCAAGGAGGAGCAAGTCACATCTTATGTGGATGGCAGAAGGCAAAGAGAGAGTTTGTGCAGAGAAACTTCCATTTTTAAATCCATCAGATATAGTGACACCCATTCAACAACCATTCACTATCATGAAAACAGCATGGGAAAGACCCACACCAATGATTCAATCATCTCCCACTGGGTCCGTCCTACAACACATGGGAATTATGGGAGCTGCAAGATGAGATTTGGGTGGGGACACAGAGCCAAACCATATAATTAATAAAAAGGAATTATCTGTTGATTCATGCTCTACCATGGAGGAATTTCAAAGTAATTATGATGAGGAAAAATTCTGGGAAATATAATTTACCCTACAGTGACAGATACATATGGATGTGTGCTTGTATGTATATTGTGTACTTAAATTTTAATAACCTTGAGAATCTTACTTTTTTCATATATAAATGAAATACAGAATTAAATATGCCTTGTTGAGTTACCATAATTTCAGTTGGACTCATACCTACCTGCATAAAGCTAATGATATTTTTAACAGTAATTATGATGATAATGGCAACTTATTCCTTACGTTGCCTTCTTGGCTAGGTGCAATCATTATTTTGATTTTACACACAAGAAACTGAGGCATTGAGAAATCTGCCTGTGGTCACAAGAGAAAGTAAAGCTTAATATGCAACCAGACTATGTTACTTCAAAACTCATTGCTGTTTATGAAATCACTCTACTGTCACTGAATAAGCTATTCATATAGATCTTTTGTAAATTAACTGATGTTAATATAAATGCTAGTATGAGGTGTTGAGAAGAACATAGAGATATGAACAGATTTGTATTTTTTAAAAGAAATCAAAAGTAGAAATCATAGGCAAGAAGCTGTTAAATAAACGTAGTCCTTTTCTGAATGATGAAAAATAAAATTATAAAGTAACTTATGAACACTGTAGTTATAGCCACATTTTGAGGTTGCACTCAAAGGCAACTTCACGGACATCACGTAGGTCCGAATAGAGCTGTGATTAGAGTGAATCATTCTAGGTCCCCAGTTGTGTGTTATTTCCACCACACTACGTCACATCTGACAAATAGCTTACAATGGTATTTGATATCAAAGAATTACTGAGAGCTAAACACAGGTAAATATGTATCCCCTGAGAATGGCATCTTGATGAAATAATTCTAATAATCTACCAGGAAAGAAATGATGACATTCAAGAAAACCTACTCAAGATTCCTGAATCCCAAAGTTGCCAGAGTGTGTTGGGACCACATTGGAATTTGTTCAGTCATTAATTAAGTGTGCCATTCAGCTATCTCTCTGAGAATGTATGTGTAAAATGTACCTTCATTAAGCTACTCTTACTTAGCAAATTCTTGTCCTGATTGTCCATGTTAAGAAGGATCAGCTGTGCTGCACATGTGTTGCCCACCTTTGTGACACCAGGCTCCATCGACCCTGTGTCCATTGACATTTTCTGAGTCAAAGTAGTTATTTTTTCCAATTAAGAAGCAACCTGGAGTTATACAGAAGGTAGCATTACATGTCGATTATTTAATGAAGCAAATGACACACTAATTCAGTAAGGCACAGAGGGAAGGAATTTGGCAAGATAGGGAGGTTCAACTCAGGCCACTGAGTATATTTAGTGAATTTTAGCCTTTCATTTTACACACCCGAGTTTTGTACTGTCCTTTGAAATTTATATTCAAATAAAATTAGGAAAAATTTATTAAATACTTATTAAATGTAATTTTCATGCAAATGACTGTAAATTTCTAAATTAGTAGCATATGGAGAGATAAAACAGAAAAGGCACAGCAAGTTTTGGACATTAAATGATATAGACTACTTGGGTTTCATAAGTTAGATCATTACAGAAGTAAAAGCAAAAATTTAAAAAATTTAAAAGCAATGCATTTCACTGGGGCAATTAAATTAGCATATATAAAGTTTATGTCACATAATTTACTGGCTAAAATTGTTCATGCACAGGCTATTTTTCCTCAGGACTTATATGATAAAATACAGTATCTTCTACATTGGAGGCAGACACAACGTTAAAAATGTTTTACACTTTTCATTTGTTTTTTGATAAAATTAATCAGAGTTAAATGCAAACCCAGAGACCAGACTCATAATTTATTTCTGTATTGATTAGACTTTAAAGGAGAAACAACTCTTTTTCGATAGTAATATATTTTAGATGATTTTCTTTCACTGAATCTATTCCACTTCTAAAAGGTCAAATCCTAACATTTTAGAAATAATTATTATTTACTGAGGACATTAAACTAATTACTTCAACTTCTCTATTATTTATTTTGGGATTTAGTGGTAGGTGCATTGCCTGACTGGCAATAATTGGAGTATCAATGTATTATATGAAACTTAAGGGGACAGGAACACTTTCATCATGAATCTCATTTTTAGCAGCTATAAAGTGGTTATTTTAAAGTTTTTCATGGAAATAAAATTTAAATCTGGCCTTGTGAAGGCAATTAGAATACCTCAGAAAATTCACTACATTTATTAATTGAAAGACATTATTAGGTAATTTCACACTTTGTAAGTAAAAGTCTGTCTTTTCTATTTGTAACAAGATCTGAATTTAATTAGGTAAATGTATGCCCTGAGACTCTAGGGTAGTAGACTCATTTGAAATAAATTAGGTAACTGAAACTTGAAATATATTTTCTAGGAATGTTCATGGTGTGTTTTTAAGATGTAAACAATGAAAGTAGATAAAGTATAAAAAGAAAACACGAAACAATTTTTTGAAAAGTTTGTTAAAATTGCATATTAATAGGTTTTAGTCATAACACATGATTATTTAAATTATAATTAATGAAACTTTAAAAGAAACCTATACTTTAAAATAATGCCATATCAAACCATCTAAGAAGTAATACCAGATATTTTAAATAAACATGATGTATAGATTACCTTGATTCTGGTGCTTAATGTCATTCTTTCATTCATTGAGTATTTATTATGGTTCCCTTAGTGATAAACACTGCATAGGACAATAGGCTACACACAAAAAAATAGGATTTAGTCCTTGCCCTCCAAGAAATTATAGTCTAATAAGGGCTCACAAGCTGCTTTATTTGACTTGTTGCTCATTGAGTTTTCTGCTATCATAAATTTGTTTATTGTTTCTTACCAAAACTCTTTTGTCACACTCTGTCCCTGTTTTATTGGGTGTAACTTTTCATTGTTGCCACCACTACTACTCCTGACTGTAAACATTTCTGTTTTCTTACCTGTTCTCTGTTATAATCCATTCCTCCACAATCCATTCTAGACTCCCTAGCACCAACTGTTCAGTGTTTCTCAAATTCACGTCAAAAGTTGTAATCAGAAAGTTGTCGCCAGATGGATTATTAATATACATTATATACCTGTATATTTATTCTTAACCATTTTCACTGATTTCTTGTGAAGTATCATGAATCAAGTGTACCCTACAACCAAGTCTTCTTTGGATATATATATATTTTTTTCAATCAATAGCTTTCATCTCTTTTATTGACCACTACAATGTTTTTATATACATACTTATTTTGACAGACTTATGCTTACAGCTTTGTACTTTTGTTCCTATTGCATATTGGCTTTAAGTTTACAATACTTATCCCAGCACTTTGGGAGGGTGTTTCTGTGGTGGGTGGATCACTTGAGGTAAGGAGTTCGAAAACTGCCTGTCTCTACTAAAAATACAAAAATTAGCCAGCTGTGGTGTTGTACACCCGTAATACCCGTTACTCTGGAGGCTGAGGCATGAGAATCACTTGAACCCAGGAGGCAGAGGTTGCCGTGAGCCAAGATCATGCCACTGCACTCCAGCCTGGGTGACACAGCGAAACTCTGTCTCAAAAGAAAAGAAAAAATTATATTACTACATGAAAATAAACATGTAATTCTTCTATTTTGTAATACATTTTCTAATTTGTATGTATTCTAAACCCGAATTTGCCTTCAGGTTTGTTGGGCCACATCCCATCTCAAAGCCTTTCAAGAGGTCAATGGCACATCTGAATATTGTGAATAAAGACAGTCTACCACAGACTTTTTTTTGGATGCAGACTAAACTTTAAATTATGTACGTGCAGACATAATAATAAATTCCAAAAAAGCAAAAACAAAATGACTTTTTCATTTCTGAGGACAAGGGAGCAAGGCAAATTTTAGAGATTTTTAAAGATGAATTTTGTGACAAAGAATTTCAGACCAGGGCTGCATGACTATAGCAGGAAGCAAGGGGAAGCAGGTCTCATATCTCTAAGGGAAACTTTCATAATGAAGCAATTAAAAATCATGCAAGAATTATACGTTCGTGTTCTGAAATGATTGGCATATACATGGCTAAAAATGCCAACTGAAAATTGAAAACACACCTAAAATTCAACACAAATTAAACTCTAATTGTTGAAATAAAAATTTTTAATAGATAATAAAAGATGTCCAGGAAAAGGGGTATAATGGATGCATTTAAACTACCAGTAATTAACAGATACATGTTTTTGGCAAAATGTTTTAATGAAAGAATAAAGATGTCATAAAAACAAAGTATGGAATTAAATATGACTCTAATATAAAATAAATCTCTTTAAATAGAAATTTGCCATACCTTAACTAGAAATTATTTATTATAAATAAAAATAAAGATTCTCATATTTAGTGAAACAAAAATATCCACATAGATTTTTTCTGAAAAGTACATAACTAAAAATAAAGCAAAGCAATTACCATTAAAAAGTGGGCAAAAGGCAATTATAATAAAATATTATATTGGAACTATTTTTAATATGAGAACAATAAAAATGAAGGAAAAATAACATTAAGTATGACAACATGCATCAATATATTTTTTTAAAGTGTCACAATGTGGAGTCTCCAATGAATGGAGACTCACAGAAGTTCGTACTCTAATGGAATGCTTAAAAACATTTATCATAAGCACAAATAGAGTAAAAGTCAACACATCTTTTCTCTACTTTGGATAATAAAATGAAGTGCACACGGGTTTTTCATAGAACATTATGTTTGTGTGTATATATATATACACACACACACATACACATATATATATGTGTATATATGGGTGGAATATATCCTACCATTTGAAAAGGTGTGGAAACTGATGGACAGAATGGTTAAGTAACTTGCTCAAGGCGACCGACATTACCAGAAGGGCTGTAATTTGAGATCAGGCAGTCTTCAGAGGCTGGCCACTTGTATGAATCCAGGAATCCTCTCAAACTTCTAATTGGAAAGCTATCACATCAACAAATACTGTAAGTAGCCTACATGAACCAGAACGCTAAGAATGCAACTCTGTGAAAGTAACTAAAACTGAAGGAAAACATGAGAGAAAGCTACAATCTGTGAAGGCTTATCCATAGTGTTAGAAGGTTGGCTGCTTTCTTTTTTCCATCCTTTCTTTTCTTCTTTTAAATTTTCTTCAGTTTATAAAAAGAAAATGTCCTAATAAAATGCACTAGTGAAATGAAGAGACAAAATCACACATCCTTCCCTCACTCACTTTGTTACTGCATGTGTTGCCATGTTCCTCTCCTCCACTGCCATGACCATAACCTCTTTCTAAAGACATAGGGCTTGCTTCTTACACATATGTATTAAAACACACACACACACACACACACACATATGAGTATTCTTACAGACACATATACCTGTGTGTATGGGTATATATACTTTTAAAAATTTTGGAAATTTTCTACTACTATAACTTTCTGTGATTATGGAATATTTCATCAGATGACTATACACTATCTTACATTAAGTAGAATATTTAATTCTGGGGTTAGTTTGTTATATTTCTTTTATTAATAATGTTTTAATTATATATATAATTTTAAACAAATATTTCTAGATTTTATAAGTCTTTCAAGTTATTCTGCAGATTAATGATACTGATGTGAAATCCAGTGGCAGTTTATGGGCATTTTTATTCCCCTCAATACTTTTTATTTATTAATTAGCTCACATATTAAGCACAGCTCTTCTGTGACAGTTTTTCCTGTAATATTGCTACAAATTATTTAGTCTGTGATTTCCCATTTGCCTTTTTATTACTATCCCAATTTTTCATTAAGTTGGTAATATTCACATTTTAATTTATCAATTCACTATTTTCTACTATTTATGTTATGGTTTGGAGAGTATAAAGCAAAATATTAAAAAGATGGCATGGGTGTATAACTAAATAGCTACTAAATTGCCTCAGTACTCTTCACTGATGTTCCATTATGACAACACTGATATATCTGATATGCTATCCTATTGTATTATAAGACAGTATTCTCGTGCATACACTTGAGTTTGTTCCTGGGTGGTCATTTAATTCAATGGACCTAATTATTCTTCTGCCCTTTCCACATCATTTCATTTAGTACATTGTCTGCTTTCATATGTGAAGGTTCAAGTGCACTTCTATTATTTGTGGTCAAGCTATCCCAGTGCTGTCTTTCCCTACATTGCTTAATGTAGCACTTATTAAGTACTTTTATTAGAAGTTAATACAGCACTGTCTGTCCTTATATGCGATCTATATTGCTTAATATATATAAAAAGCAACATATGGGGCCGGGCACAGTGGCTCACACCTGTAATCCCAGCACTTTGGGAGGCTGAGGCGGGCGGATCACGAGGTCAGGAGATCGAGACCATCCTGGCTAACATGGTGAAACCCCATCTCTATTAAATATACAAAAAATTAGCTGGGCATGGTGGTGGGTGCCTGTAGTCCCAGCTACTTGGGAGGCTGAGGCAGGAGAATGGCATGAACCCGGGAGGAAGAGCTTGCAGTGAGCCGAGATCCTGCCACTGCACTCCAGCCTGGGCGATAGAGCAAGAATCTGTCTCAAAAAAAATAAATAAATAAAAAAGCAACATATGCACTTTTAAATTTTGAACTAGTGATGTTTAAAAAACGTCCCTAGTGATATTTAAAATTTTAAAATATTTTAAAAATAGAAATAAATAAAATTAATGTTAATAATAAACTTTATTTAATCAAGTACTTTAAAATTTATCACTTTAATTTATAATAAAGATAAAATTATCAATGAAATATTTTACACTTTTTCCCACTAAGATTGAAATCCAGTGTTTTACACTTACTAGATGCAGACAGTCCCCAATTTGTGATGGTTTGACTTATGACTTTTATAGACTGTAAAGTGGAGTGAAATTGATACGCATTCAGTAGAGACCACACTTTAAGTACCCATACAACCATTCTGTTTTTCACTTTTAGTAAAATATTCTACAAAGTACATGAGGTATTCAACACTTTACTAAAAAATAGGCTTTCTGCTAGATGATTTCACCCAACTGTAGGCTAGCTTAAGAATTCTGAGCACGTTCGTGGTAGGTTAGGTGAAGCTATGATGTTCAGGAAAGGTTAGGTGTATTAAATGCAGTTTAACTTACAATATTTTCAACTTACAATGGGTTTATTGTGACATAACCCATCATCAAGTGACATCTGTATGTAATTATGTATGTGTGTGTATTTGAAGGATTAGACAAGACACATTTCAACTATTCAACAGACACATGGATTTATCAGCTGCCATATTAGAAAGTGAAGTAAAATCCCTTTGTTTTAAAGATGAACTTTAAAAATCATTTTATCAAGTTATAGAAATATTGTGTTTAGTGGAATTTGGTTAGGATTGTAGGTAAATTTTGGAAAGATATACAACTTTACACAAATCTTCAACATGGAATTGTTTGATTAATTGCAGACATGCGTTAGATACATTAACATAAAAACAGTGCTACCCTCTGGGATGGCAATGATACTAGGTTTAATGTTTTGTACTTTTTTGTAACTTACAATCTTTCTATATAGATAGAAAAATAAAGTAGATAGAAATATAGAAGGGACCGCTATTCTTATAGGAGTGGATTTCCACAAGAATTTGAGTAACAAATAAGATAGTAGAAATGCTAGGAATAAAGTTGTCTTAACCATAGCAAAATTAAAAAAAAAAAAACTAAAATAAAACACTGCAGCCATCAAAATACCATACAAGAAACTTTTCAATAGATTAGTACATGATCACGTCATTGCTACCACTTCTGCCAGTATTTTCAGTGAGTAACTGATGTATTCACTGTGCTCCATATAGGAATTTAACCCTTCCAATAATTTGGCTTGCTGTATTTAACTAATATTAAATACTGTGCCATCAAAGTCACGTAAAATAAAGGAAACTGCAACCTTACCAAGAGCATCCATTTATGTTGGGAAAGGTCACTACGATTTGTTGCCTGGGCTGTTAAAGGATTGTGACAAAAGCAAAATATTTGGATTAGAACCACCAAACTAGTCTCACTGGCCATGCGTGCCACTCCATCATGAGTGTAAGCCTGTTTCTGAGTCAAGATGTCAGTAATATTGTTTCACCAAACAGGTTTTAAACGGAAATATCAGAATGCTTAATTAGTATTCTTATAAAGATTATTATCTATTTTAACAAATATTGAATGAAAACTGAAGCCCAAATTTTACAGGATGTTTTGGCTGCATATGTTTTATTATTAGATTATTTTATTTTTCCATTAGTTTGTAGAAATGTTCCATTTACACCTTCATTTTGCTTATGTGGACAAAGACTTTCATCACTGCTGCATGTTACTGGAGGGTCATTTTTCACTCGCTCAATGCTTTCGTCGGTCTTCACAATAGATTTTTGCACAGCCAATTGGATAGATCATGCGGTTGATGAAATTTAGTCAGGGCAATAGACACGGAGTCTCAGCCACATTCCATCAGCTCATATTATATTTTGATTGGAGATAGGAGTACAGCTGTTCTCCGCTCTTGCCACCCACATACTGTCTTAGAAATATGTCACAGTGAAAAATATTTTGCATTTTATCCTCTAAGTATTTCAATCCATATTAATATTGGCATAGTCCAAAGCTGAACTCTATTTATATTTCAACTATGGTTAGAACTAGATTATTGCTCATTATTCAGTATTTATTTATTCATGTATTTTTTCATTTAAAAAAATTCTACCATTCGTTTTGTATCCCCACTGTATAGCTCAGTATCCTGCATATAGAATTTGCTGTATGTATAATTTTGAATGAATTAATGAATCATTCAATCAATGTATGGAACACTGAGGTAAGAGTAAGTACATGGTCTAAAGGCAGCTAATGTCAGGTCTACTATAATTGAAAGAATAAGATTTTTCCTATATCATCTTCTCAAGCTGCTTCTGTTCTAGATCGACTACCTTCCCTGTAATATGCAATCAGAAAATTGTGCTGGCTTCTGCTTTAATATCCTCACTGTCAAGTAATTCCTGGTCTAGACAGTAGGTAGATCAACATTTACAGAAAGATATCAGATCTTCCAAATCTTCATGTTTTTCTTCTGCCTATATAATAAAATGCTGATCATGACAGATAACATATTTCACAGAGGACTGTACCTACTTCTTTGCCTCAACTGTCATGACTCCAAAACAAAATCTCTACCTAAGACACAGTGGGTCCCTCAACAGTTTACAGTGTCCAGTGGGTGCTTTGTTTGCTTAGGCCATTTCCTACATGAAATTTTTTTCCTTCACTCTTTTATCAAAACAACCAACAGAGCTGGTGAGTGGTCACAGACAAATGTCACTTCCATTTTTTCTCTCTTTGATTAAATACCTAGAATGACCATTGTTACCCCAGGAAAATAATAACTAAATTTACCTTTTTTTTTTAAATAAAAGGACATGCCCCATGCCAAAAAAATCTCATACAATCATTCATTCAAAACATAGTCATTGAATGCCCATTCTGTGCCAGGAAAGATGATGAATGACCAGAGTACAGAACTGATGGAACTTGGTTTTCTAGTGGAGATAATGATGTACAGGATGATAATAAACACATAATTGATAAATACACAGTGTAGCTACAGAAGGGAATCAAATGGGACAGATGCCTAGCACATCTTTGCTGATCCCTGAATGAACAGGAGTCTTTTATGAGAAGTTCTGGGCATGAGTTTGAAAAGAAATGCAATGCTTTTGAAGTGGGATTGAATATGGAATATAGAACATGAATGTGGAATATGGAATATGCATGGAATACCAAGACCAAGGATGTGACATGAATGAGGAGACGAAGGCACTTGCCTCACGAGCAACATTTAAAGGAGTGCTAAAAAAAAACTCAATGATGAAGACAAATATTGTAATGCAATTTATTTTACAACGCAAAGCAAACTTAATGCAGAATATTCATGATAAACAAAGTATTAAATATTTTCTAGAGGCAGGCTATTGTGGCATGCTTTTATTATGTAAAGGAGCAGCCTATCTGGTGTGGTCTGCAGCCTCTGGGCTCTGCTGTCCTCCATGACACAGCTTTAGGAGTGTTGGCGAAGGTGCAGGAAGAGATTGTACAGCACAGGGCTTTTATATGTAATGCTATTTTTAAATTGTAGATATTTATTAACTTTCCCACTTGGTTCAAAGTATGGGAGGAATTTTGAGAAGTGTATATGGTGTCGCACAATTTAGCTTTCGTCTCCTGCAAAATGGTTCAGGCAATGTCACTGGAGCAAGTGTGGGCGGAGGATGATGAGGAGGAAGGTGGAGAAACAGAAATTTGTACATCATGCTAGAGCCTTCATAGAGTCACTATGATGAGTTTAGGAAAATTTACTC
The DNA here is from genome assembly GCF_006542625.1 of Nomascus leucogenys. Lineage (NCBI taxonomy): Eukaryota > Metazoa > Chordata > Mammalia > Primates > Hylobatidae > Nomascus > Nomascus leucogenys. Next base: position 52,364,196 of record NC_044397.1, on the reverse strand, counting down.
TTTGTGATTTTTCCCAGTTCATTTGGAGAAATAAAGGTGAAATGAGTTTTGTCTGTGAACTACATTCAACCAATTGACATTCTGTGCTCTTTAGCTATTTATTTATATATTATTTATTTATTTATTTTTAGGACAGTAGCAGCAGCTTTTTGATACTTCAGAATATAATGTATTCTGTTATATATCTGATATTGTCTTTGCCTTGAATTCAAGCATGTATTTTGGTGTGTGTAACAGGTAGAAACCTAATGAACCTTTTATTTAAAGTCTCATATAGTTAGAATTATTCATGTTATTTAAAAAAAGATTGCATTAGGTTAATTCTCTACCCAGAGATACATTTGTTGCTTAAAATACTTTCATATAGTTGTACCTAAGACTTTAAGATGTATATACAATTAACACAATAAACGTTATATTGAATGAGTAAAACATGTTTATTGACTAAGTTTATAAAGATAAAATGTGACATTATTTGGCATTGAGTTTGACTACTCTTTGAAAATGCTTTTTGGCTCAGCATTATTGTGTTCTTATTTGACAATACACTTGAAGTAATCTCATTACAAAAATGCTTTGAATTACAAAAAGCAGATCAAGAAATTGTACTGTTTAGTAAAATTGCTTAATTAGCTAAGATTACTGAGAATAGAAATAAAGATTCAGACACACTCTTCATTTTATGAGACATGAATTAGTATAGCTCCATTTTGATTTCATTTGATAAACTGTCACCTATGGAAATTAAACTGTAACCCTGTTCACCCCCATGCTAGAGAAAGCAGATGCTTAAAACTTTCCCATCCTCACATAAGTATATGGAGAGTCACACAATTTGAAATCTAATTAGTATTTAATAAGCCATTTGAAAATGATGTCATTCAACTCTTACAAATTAATCCTGCTCTTTCAACACCTGCTGGTATTTTGCAACAGTGATTTTTTCATGACAAAAAGAGGACTGAACCAGTCCATATTAAGATAAGCATCTCTTATGACTACTACACACATTTTTCTCTGAAAGATATTAATAGCCTCCTCCTGGCTTGAGAGGAAAGTAACTGCTACCGACATAACGAGACTTGTCCTGAAGAGAAGAGAGTTTACTATCCTAAAATACAATTTTTTTTAATAAAATTTTTTATTTTAATTTTTTAAAATTTATCCCAGATCATTATCTTTTTCTTCAGTTCCAGCTCTCATTTGATCATTTCAAGGGCCCATCCGCACCCCTGTCTCCTGAAGGCTTCTGGGAGTGGCTGCAGGACAGGCAGAAGCAGGTGCCCCTTGTGAGTCCACACGACCTGGAGCCTCCCTCTCCTTGGATTAGGCCGGGTGAGGATAATGAAGAGCCCTGTGATCCCGAGGAGACAGCCTAAAATACAATTTTGAAAGGTCAACGGGAGCCGAGGACCTTCCCCAAGCTGGTAAAAATCTTCCAGAGATTTCTAAACTAAGCACATGTTGGTTGATTTCTTGAAAAACAGACTTGGAGGGAGGGTGTCATAGACAAGAAATTTAAGAGCAAAATACTCTTTCACTAAAAGTGTGAATTTTAAAGTGAATCCAAATATTTCCTTTAAATTAAACTCTGACATAACCCAAACTGTCAAATAATTGTAAAATCATTGTGAACTAATGCTTAACGTCTCAGAATGACTGACTGCTTTGGTTTATCCTAAATTCATCTTAGATGCTCCTATTTCATTATTATTAGGTTTTCATCATAATATTACTAGTAGCAAAAAGATAATGATACTAACTTCTCCAGGCTTCTGTGATTATTAGGCAGTCATGAATGTGCGAGTTCTTCCCACACGTGAGGCATTAATAAGCACTTGTGTTGTTCTCTCTAAGGGACACCACCCCTGCAGAAGCCCAGGAAAGTCTGGGATTAAGAGAAACTGCAGAGTAAATTAAACTCCATGAACTATACCTTTATTTGAAAGAAAATTGTTAGCATAGATTGTTAATTCTGGGTTTAAAAATCATTACAGTTCTAACTTGACTAATTCTACTAGTTTCATCTTTTTTTGTAAATAAAGGGAAATGCATGGTGCTATTGCACAACTCACTTCATTTGGCCATTTACCATGCCCAGAGCCCCATAATAAATAATCTTGAATCAGTAGAAATGATCATCGTTTAGCTTAGTTCTTTATTTTAAATGTTTTTTGGTGTGGGATCAATTCCCTTCCATCCACATAGAGGAAGGCCTGTGTTATATTATAGTAGTGTTTGCAACTGAGTGAAAAAAAAGTAAAAAAGAAATATTATTTTCAGGATAAATCTTTGCTACACAGATAAAGCCTCAGTAGTATGTTGCCCAGGCCCCCAATTCTAAACTGAATGACCCTATGAAGTTATTTATATACCAGCCAACTGGTAGGTTTCTCATCTGTATAGGTATAATGAGGACATTAACCAACTTTGTGTCTGTGTGTGTGTAAAACTTTAGTGTGGTTGGATAGAAATTGCTATTTGTCAAACCAATATTAAATTTTTTTCATTTTTTACTCCCAGAACCATGATGTTGTTAAGTATAACAATGCACCCAACATCACTTGATGACAAAGGATAGTAGGTAACTTAATTCTCAGAATGGGTATCTGCAGAAGACACAGATCTGCAGAAGCAGGTAGATACCACAACCCCGCCTTACACACCTTTCCCCTTTGTGAATTTCTACGAAATGTAGGATATGGGGGAGAAAAAAACTATCAGACAAAAGCAGAATGACTAAATCTAGGTCCTCAGCTTGGCTGATTAGAGAAAAAAGAAACGAGAGCTTGGATCTCTGGCACCTCCTGGGAGCTGCCTTGCCAGCCATGTACTGCCTCCCTCCTCTCCCAGCTTCTCCTTGAATTCTTGTTATGTGAGAAAAATAAAAAACAATTGCAAAGATATGACATGAACCTAAGTGCCCAGCAACAAGTGAGATATATATATATATATATATATATCTGCACATACATCATGTATAAACATATATATATATGATGTACGTATGTATGTGTGATACTACTCAGCCATAAAAAACAGTGAAATATGTCTTTTATAGCAACTTGGATGGAACCAGAGGCCATTATCTTAAGTGAAGCAACTCAGGAATGGAAAATCAAATACTGTGTGTTCTCACTTATAGTGGGAGCTAAGCTACGGGTAAGCAGGGCCATATGGAGTGATATAATGGACACTGAAGACTCAGAATAGGGGAGATCAGGAGGGGGATGAGGAATGAAAAATTACCTATTGGGTACAACGTACACTATTCATGTGGCGGGTGCACTAAAACCCAGATTCCACCACTATACAATTCATCCATGCAGCCAAAAACCAGGTATACCCCTGAATCTATTGAAATAAAATACTGAAATTTTAAGAAGGAATCTGGATTTTGTTATGTGACTGCAAATAGTGTTCCTGGAACTTGCAACTGCATGTGACCCAGTTAATAGAAGGAGCTAGAGAAATAATATCCACTTGTACATAAAAGAAGTCATTAAAAGGAACTTTTCTTATGTCAAGAAATATTTGCGGAAGCCCAGAGTTGTAATCCAAGGTCTATCTTTAGTCTTTAGAGAAGATTAAAGAGAGTGGGGTGAAAAGGATTTCTTTTAAGAGGATTGTTGGCTTCCAGAATAGGATCTACACTTCTCCCATTCCCAAGCCAAGTCAGGGAGCTTTAAAAACAGCTTGAAAAAGTAGGATTCTCCATCTCTCTGAAGACTGGCAAACTCTCTTCCTGAAGATGAATTATTTTATATCTATGCATCTGGACTCTTCTCCTTCCTTCTAACAGATATTATCTTATTATGATTACCACATGCAGGTCAAGACACTTAAGCAATGTAGCATTGTCTTTTTTTTTTTTTTTAAGTCTTTCTTATTTTCAACTCATTGAAGTGAATGATCCTCTTAATTTTACTGCCAGCTGACATTCATTCTTCCCTATCATACAGTCCCTAACATTTTACCTCAGGGTCTCTGATTGTAAGCATCTCTTCCTATGTACAACATTCTTCAAAATGTTATAGAGAGTTTTGGGAACGTAGATAATTTTTAAGGTATAAAATACATCTTGTCAATAAAAAACAGTTTGGCTTACAGCTAAATTGAATATTTATATATTTTGTGCTTCCATTTGCTGATTGTGAAATGTTATTAATTAAAATTGTGTGTTCAATGTTTTCTCCTATATCTGGCTGCTTTCAAGATTTGCTCTTTGTCTCTGGTTTTCTCCAGTTTAATATAATATGTCTAGGTATAGGCATTTTATACTTAACATGTTTGGCGTTCTCTGATCTTCCTGAATCTATTGTTTGGTGTATGTCATTAATTTTGGAAAACTTTCAGCTCCCTATTTTTTTTTTTACTCTACTTGCTCTTTCTCTGTCTCATATTTCAATTATGGACATATTACTCCTTTTGCAACTGTCCAATAATTTTTGGATGTTCTTTGTGGTTTTTGGTTGCCTTTTTCAGTTTTCTTACTTTATTTTATTTTGTATTTCAGTTTGGGAAGTTTCTTTAAACCTAACTAATGAACTCACTAATTCTTTTCCCATTTATGTCTAGTTTATTAATGACCCCTTCAAAGACATTCTTTACTGCTGGTGCAGTGTTTTTGAATTCTAGCCTTTTCTTTTGATTTAAATTTGTAAAGTTTCTATCTTGCTGCTTATATCTTGCACTTGATCTTATATGATGATTACCTTTTCCTTATATTAATCATAGTTATTTTGCGTTCCTTGTTTCATTATCCAATTCCTGTGCTATATCTGAGTCTGTTAAAGGTGATTTCTTTGTCTTCAGATTGTATTTTTACTTGTTTTAACACACCTTATATATTTTTGTTGAAAGTAGATATGTTGCATCAGGTAATGGGAACAGATGTGTTTTATTTAGTGTTTGCATTTTTGTTAATCTTGCTGGAGTTAGGTTGTGTTTAATATTTGCAATGTTTGTAGGTGCCAAGAGATAAAATTCCTTTATTGCCCTGGATTTTGTCACCCCCTATTGTTTTGGGGCTCCCTAAGAAGCTGTTCGTCAGGCCGAGTCTGGTTACTACGGACGTAACCCCCGGATGCACTGGAGCCCTGGTGCAGTGTTGGTAAGGCGTGGTGAAGGGAAAGCATTCTATAGTCTAACATGGAAGTCTAATTCTTTTAGTGGTCGTCTGTCATTGGGCAGTGGCCTTCTCAAATGTTCCTTAGTGCCTCCAGCCATTAGGGAAAATAGTACAGTCTATTTCAGACTGTAATAGAACAGGCTTTTCCTCCGGATAGTAGGACTTCTTTACATCCAATGCTCCAAGTCTGTTTGACAGTGGTTACTTCTCACCTCTCCCTGCCAGAGTCAGGAGGGCATCTTTCTCGGCTCTTCACTGTAAGGACCTTGTGGGATTCCTGAGGATGAAACCATGAACGCGTGGGAGTCTTGCTAAAACTGCAGCATTCGAGAGTTTTTCATTCTCACGCTAGCTCACACATATCCTTTAGCAATTCATCAAAATTACCATGTAAGTGTTTCAACAGTTTATGGCTCAGGTGGCTCTGCTTCAAGTAAGGAGACCTCAGCTGTGATGCTCCAAATTTGCCTGTTTCTCCAGATGCAGGGTAGCAGTTTGCTGTTTCTCCTCAGTTCTTTGATGGATTCAAGAAAAGTCATGATTTTCAGTTTGTTCTGATTATTTCTTGTGAGGACAAAGTAATGACTAAGCTTTAATGTATTTCAGCTAAAAACTACATATATTTTAATAGCAAAATTATTGAGATATAATTCACATGTCATAAAAGTCACCATTTTCGGGCACAAAATTCATTGGATTGTAGTATATTCATAGGGTTATGCAAGAATAAATACTCTCTAATTTCAGAACATATTTATCTGCTCAGAAAGAAACTTTGTGCTCATTAACAGTTACTTTATATTCTCTCTCCCCTAACCTGTGGCAACTACTAGTAGGCTTGCTATGGATTAGGTTACTTTGGATATTTCATATATGTTGAAACATAAAATATGTGCCTTGGCTTCTTTCACTTACCATAGTATTTACAAAATTCATTCATCTTACAAAGTACTTCATTCTATTTTTGATTTTATGGGTTAATGATATTCTGCTGTCTGGCTATATATATGTATGAATAATGTAGCAACGTTTTGTTAATACACTCATCATGTGATTAATTTTTGCTTTGTTGTTGTGGTGTGTTTTTTATTTTTCAGTTATGAATAATGATTATGCATTCAGTTATGAATAACTACCATAAATAGTTATGCATAAGTTTTTGTGAGGCAATATATGTGCAGTTCTTACAGGTTAATTCTTAGGGCTTGAGTTGCTGGTGCATGCGATAGACTGAATGCTTATAACACATTCCAATTTATATGTTGAAATCCTAACCCCCAGTGCAATGATATTTGGAGATGAGGACTCTGGGAAGTGATTGGGTCATGCCTAGTCAATGAGTATTTTTTGCATGTGCATACGTGAGCCTCCATATGGATCCCTCCGACTCTTCTTGACTTGACTTGTCATAGTATTTTTTAAGTTGGGAAACACCTTAAAATTCATTGAAAATCTTTATGAGGCCGGGCGCGGTGGCTGACGCCTGTAATCCCAGCACTTTGGGAGGCCGAGGTGGGCAGATCACGAGGTCAGGAGATGGAGACTATCCTGGCTAACACGGTGAAACCCCGTCTCTACTAAAAATACACAAAAATTAGCTGGGCGTGTTGGTGGGCGCCTGTAGTCCCAGCTGCTCTAAAAAAGAAAGAGAGAGAGAGGCTGGACGCGGTGGCTCATGCCTGTAATCTCAGCACTTTAGGAGGCCAAGGCAGGTGGATCAGCTGAGGTTGGGAGTTTGAGACCAGCCTGACCAACATGGAGAAACCCTGTCTCTACAAAAAATACAAAATTAGCCGGGTATGATGGCACATGCCTGTAATCCCAGCTACAGGGGAGGCTGAGGCAGGAGAATTGCTTGAACCTGAGAGGCAGAGGTTGCGATGAGCCGAGATCATTGCCCTCTAGCCTGGGCAACAAGAGTGAAACTCTGTCTCAAAAAAAAAAAAAAAGAAGAAGAAAGAAAGAAAGAAAGAAGGACAGAAAGAAAAAGAAAAGGCAATGCAAGGCAAATCTACCTGCTTTCACTACATCTGGGGAGAATAAGGAAAGTCCCCACTAACAACAAGGCCTAAAGTGGAGCTGCCATCTGTAAAACCCGAGCAGAAGAGTCTACACGGGTTAAAGACACGAAGAAAGACAGGGAAACAACCGATCAAAGAGAAGAACAATCTGGCCCAGCTGGGATCTGTCTCCTGAGGTTGTCTGGGCAACCAGGGAGTGGGACAGAGGGAGGGCGGGCCTCCGAGACTCCGTCTCAAAAAATAAATAATGATAATAAAATAAAATTAAGTTAAGAAATTACACGTAATTCCTAACGTGTTTGATGCCTCGAAAGGCGAGAGGCATATGCGTATGCCACTGTGGGGTTGTTTTCTTTTTTTTTTTTTTCCCGGAAACTCAGTTTTTAATTATTTTGCTTCATTTCATTTTTATTTTTATTTTTTTGAGACGGAGTCTCGCTCTGTCGCCCAGGCTGGGGTACCGTGGCGCGATCTCGGCTCACTGCAACCTCCGCCTCCCAGGTTCAAGTGATTCTCCTGACTCAGCCTCTCCGAGTAGCTGGGATTACAGACTTACAGCACCAAGCCCGGCTAATTTTGTGTATTTTGAGTAGAGACGCGGTTTCACCATACTGGCCTTGCTGGTCTGACCGCCTCGTGAGGAGGCTGAGGCAGGAGAACGGGGTGAACCCGGGAGGCGGAGATTGCAGTGAGCCTAGATAGTGCCACTGCACTCCAGCTTGGGTGACAGAGCGAGACTCCGCCAAAAAAAAAAAAAAAAAAAAAAAATCTTTATGAAAAGGAGACAAATTGATTAATGTCTAATACATCAGAAAAAAAACAAAACGCTCTTTATTAATACTGGTGTTAGTGTTATTGTTATAAGCTTAATCTTTCTCTCTTTCACTCTCTGCTTGCCCGCAATGTCTCTTGGCCGTACTGTGGTTTAGGTTACGCTCACTGTTGCACTGCCACTGCAGATGAGGATTGACGAAGGATACTAGGAAACACTGCATTGCTTCCTTCACTTCAACAAGCTTTGAATTTTGAACACCACTGTTGTCAGAGGTAGAGACAGGTACAGAAATACATATGTACATATATAGTATATGTGTTACATATTTTCTATATTATGTATAAATTACATTTATCAAAATCATCTTTTTCACTGATTGCTCAACATCTACCCCCATAACCTAATAAGTAATTTATTAGTTTCAAAATGTACTTCTGGAGATTAGTCGTGTCCTATATTCCTATCTTTTGGAGAGTTTTTTTATAGCTGTTTACGGGAGCTTACCTATTGCTTGCTTTACAGGTGCATAGAAAATTGTTGTGTGGTTATGCAACAGATATACCAAACGCTCTATTAATGAATATTTTCTCAACTTTTGACCTCACAAATAGCAAAAGCAATCACTTAATAGATGGTTATTTTACATATACAAAATTATATCTATAAGATTCATTTCACTAAACTGAAATTTCACTAGAGTTGCAGGATCATCCTGCTTAGGACTGGGATATGTCTCCCCGTACATGCATAAGTAAGCCATTTTTTCCCAGCCTCTTCAAAAAGCGTCCTCACAAACTTACTTCTTGTTGCTTTTTTTTTTAAAAATATACTGCATAAAGTTGTAATTTATATTTGAGTAGTACTGAGCATCCATCTTATATGTTTTATATATGTCACATTTTCTCTGAATAGTCTAATGGTCTGTGCATATATTTTGCCATTTTTTTTCTATTGAGTTATTGGTACTTTGTTATTGACTTTTTTTTTTTTTATTTTTCTGAGACAGGTTCTCGCTCTGTCACCCAGACAGGTATGCAGTGCCCTGATCTTGGCTCACTGCAATCTCCATCTCCCAGTTCAAGTGATCCTCCTGACCCAGCCTCCCAAGTAGCTAGGATTACAGGCAAACATCACCATGCCTGGCTAATTTTTTTGTATTTTAGTACAGATGGGGTTTCACCATGTTGGCCAGGCTGGTCTGGAACTCCTGATCTCAAGTGATCCACCTATGTTGGCCTCTCAAAGTGCTGGGATTACTTAGGTGTGAGCCACCAGGCTCAGCTGATACTTTGTTATTGACTTCTAAGAATTCTAATAATAGCCATTTATTATGATACAAGTTATGCAATTTCTTTTTTCATTCTGTCATTTCTATTTTGACTTTGTTCCTGGGGTGCATGTACGTGTGTGTGTTTGTTATGTGTTCGTTCTCCACTTACCCTCCCACAGCCATCTCCCAGTGGCTCTGTCCATCTGACCCTCTGCCCCAAGAAAGAGGCCTCTACGTCATCCAGGTCCTTATGCAAGGGGACTTCTGATTGTATTCAGCCAAAGCCAGGAGAGGGAAGACAGAAAGGGGGAGCTGCTGTCCATCTTCATGGGCCCTTCCTCTTCTGTGCTTTCTCATGAACAATAGCTATGCCCTTTTATAAGTTCTGCAGGACTGCAGCCCTCATCAGACTCCAGGTAAAGCCTTTCATTCCATTGCTACACGCATCCCTGTTAATCATAATTAATTCCATTAGGACCTGGGTGCCTTAACAACCTTTGTTTTTCATTTAAACTTTGAAGACATTTCTTCAGGAAAATATCTATTTTTAAACAGTGTGGGATGAATCTTGGTTTCCATGGATACCCAGTACATTTTTTGCTTATTTGCTTGCACTCAAGTTCCTGTGGCCATGCCTTCAACACATCCAAAATGCAGACACTCCTCATTCCTCTGGTGCAAGCCCCCATCATGTTTTGCCCAGAATGCACTAATAGGTGATCTCTCTGCTTCCAGCTTTGTTCTCTTTCCATCATTTCTCCTAAGCGCAATCGGAATTATCTTTTTAAAAGGTAACTGACATTTCATAAGTAGCCAAACAAGCTGAGCAGATTGGAAGATTGCACAAACTCTAAGTTTTACTGAAATATTTTTTTCTGTTTGGTTCTACCAGGGACTCAGCAGGGTGATAACTCAGGTTTGTGACCTTAGGAAAATCTTTCTTGTCAGTAAGATAACTTGGAGGATCCTACTGAGAACTACAGCCCCAGGCAATACCCTACACCAGAAACATGAATATCACATTTGAATCCTCTCTGCTCCCCAATGTGTTTACTTGTGTTGCCCAGACAATTCTGTTTCCTAAACTGCACTCAAAAACTCTGAAACCATTCATCTAATTGCTGTTTCTGCCTTATGTTTCTTCAGCGCACCTTTCACTTTCAGCCAGAATGAATAGGTTGATGCACTACCTAATCCTGCCACCCCCTCATCAAATCCTTCAATGTTACCAATTGTCTTTCAGAGTGAATTCAAATTATTATTTGAATTTATACTCTAAAAGGCAAAGTATACTCTAAAAGACAAAGTATTTTTTGTGTTGTACAATGATCCTACGCATTTGATAACCTTACCACCTGCACATCTACCCGAGCCTTTCATTGAGTTTTCACTCCATGTTTATCAACTGCTTTTTAATTCCCAAAATGCAAGCAACTTTTTATTTTGTTCTTCTTACCTTTTTCATCGGTCTAATCCCAATGTATTTTCAAAACCTTACCCAAATGTGAACGTTTTTGTAACGATTCCTGATCCTCAAACTTTACTAGATTTATGTACTTTTCACAGGAGTTTAAAAAACACCCCTTATCTTTTTTATTTTGAGGATACTATAATGCTTTATAATTCCAGACTTTCCATTTGATCTTCTTCAGTATTCCTCTAGACTGCCCTATGGCATAAATACTTCTCAAGCTATACTAGAAGTTGCTGAATACATATCTTTTGCATGAAATACCTTGTTGTGCCTTTGTAATAGGGACATATCGTTTAATTTTCTCATTTATGACAATTAAATATATATTTTTAATTTGGATATAATTCAGTAGTCAATAGTTTTTTTACCAGTTTCCTATCATACCAATATTTTACAAAAGATAATGCTTAATTCAATATGAGATTTTGATTTATTTTACTTGTAGAATCATTTCTGATAATTAATTGAACAATACTGCTTGGATACTATCTTCTTAACCAACAAAACAGCTACCAGAATTCTGAGGAAACTGGTTCTTTCTAAATACTGTTGCAAAAATGCAGGACCCCTGTAGAACTCTATGTGTATGTGTGTGGTGGGGGCAACGGCAAAGGTACTGCATAGCTGGAAACTCTCCATCTCAGGTAGACGTGAATTCTGGCATTTCATTGAGCTGGTAAGGGTCTTCACTATTCAAGGATACAACATTTATAATTTTACATGCATAATCATATATATATGTGTGTGTAATTATATATATATAAAAAAATATATGTGTGTGCTTGTGTGTGTGTGTGTATATATATATTATTTTCCTGGAAGAAGGCTAATAGTTTTCATTGGATTAACAAAAGGGTCATGATTATTCAAAATTGCGGACTCTCCATTAATCTGGTGAAAATATGCTCTGCGTATATATGATTTTAATCTTCATCACATTTTAATGAAATTACTAATTTCTGCAACTAAGCACAGGAGACAATATTTCCATATAGAAGATTATGTCTTATTTTCCACAGTTTTGCCCCAAGTAATTTGTCACATGAAAGATACTCTTGAATATCTGATGTGAAAATGGAATAATCTGTTTGTTCCAGTACTTTCTCCAATACCTACTTCCTCAAATCAAATAAATATAGCTTAGTATATAGTGTACTAAGGAATAATCATTTTTTGTACAACTTACCAGTAGCAGAGTGTTTAATTATTTAATGAGGATTTTGTTTCTTTCTTTTAAAAAACAAGCTTATTCCTCTTTTTTTTTCTTATTTTAGCACTGAAATGGTTTTGTTTACTTTTCTGTTATCCTTAGATCTTGAATTTGTAATCTCTGCTATCATTTTTTTTATTTCTCATTTTGAAAGGAAATTACCAACCTCAATTGCACCTCTAAGCCAAGAAACACAGCCATTATGAAAAAGAGATGGCTGTCAGCTTAGCAGAAATGACTTAGTGGCTCAAGTGTTGCAACTCTGTTTCTGTTCTTGTTAAGACAGAAAAAGACATCTTTTTGCTATCATTGAAAAAATTAAAAAAAATGTCAGAGGGTTGTTAAAGAATAGAAAAATATTTAATTCTTGCCTTTTTGGTGAAGAAATAAAAGGAGCTCTGTGTGTGCGTGTTTATGTGTGTGCGCATGCGTGCATGTGTGTGTGTGCGTGCATATGTATGTGTGTGTGTGCATGTGTGTGTGTAGTAGTGGGAGAGGGAGGCCAGCTTAGTAAATGATTGCAGGTCCAGGTATTAAATTATTAATTTGAAAAAAAAAACTTTTCTGTATTTAGTGTAATTTTCCCTTAAATTTGCTGCATTTGCCAAGCTCTTAAGAACAGATATTTATACTCTGTGACAATTCCTCTGGCCATATTGATAAGTAAAGATCGCTTTTTTTTGTCCTCATGCAGGGATGTTTCCACAAGGATGTCATGTACTGGCCACATTGGAATAATGCCTTTACTTAAGATCCCCAACATTAACTGTTTGGGGTATCATGACATCATTTTTAAACTTAATTATTGCATTAGATTTTCAAAGTTAACCTTTTCTTTGGTCAAGTAGAAACTTTCAAAAGTTTTTTTTTTTTTTTTAGTAAAAGTATGTTAGTTTGAGCTTTATTTGTTCATATATATTCAAAAGTTACTTATAACAACAAGGGAATTAGTATCATGACAAGGATACTTGTCATGAACTTCATGGTTAACAACAAACTCGGAGGAGCAGGCTTTGCTCTTCACTGCCTCTGGCTTCCGAAGTACAATCCTTTTGGAAGAATTGGACCTCTTAGTCACAGAAAGGACCTCTCATTTTCACCTTTTAGAGCCTTTAGTACCCAGTTTGGATAATGGCTTTGAATTGAGTGCAGTATATTTGAATCCATTCACCACATCAATTTCCACTTCCTAAAACAGTCTCCTTAGGGCATCATAATCTGCTACTACCTGTAATCACTTACAGCCTCTGACAGAAAAAGCTTAAAGCTATTTCAACAGCTCTTTTTAAAATCAATTTTTCAAATATGATAAAGTCTATATATACAATAGATGTGGGTCCACTAACAAATATATTTATTATTTTACATAATTTGAAAATGCCTGTCACTCACTGTCTGCCATGTCCTTTTTTTCTCCACTAATACTTAGCAATACAAAAGCTTACTGGAGCTTTTAAATATTATTTGACTTTCAAAACTAGGTAAATTATATAAATAAAGATAATTCAAACCCATGGGGAGAAGTAGTAATGTTTTAAATTACCTATGCTCATCTACTAAAATTCTGGCAAAAAATAAGCTTCCACTCTCATCGTATGAGGAGTTAAAGATTTGGTGAAGTCCAAAACAGTCTGATGACATGTTTCAAAGTCTTCTAGAACTGCTTTATTTCTGGTAAATGACATAGTATACCATGAAATAGCTGACATGTCTTCATGAACTTTTAAGTGCTTAAATCATATTGTAGATATACAACAGAATATATTACATGAGTAGGAATAAAAATCAACTGTGGTCCTTTTTATCCTTACTCTAGTGAAACAGTTGACTGTTTAACATGGACAAGGGTCAAAATTTGTGTCTGATGGGAGTGCAAATTAATATTCACCAAAAAGACAAGTTTGTTTACCTGATAGGCCTGAACTTTAAAGTGTCTGAATACCCAAAATTAATTGCTATTTAGGACTCCAGGACTCTTCCCCATTGGAGTTTTGAAAGGCCAGCAGTTTACAGCAAACAGCTGATACACATCCAGGAGACTGGACTGGAGGCCAGGGGAGCAAACAAGAGAGCAGGGAAGATCAGAGAATGATGAAGGGCACCATGCCAACTCAGGCTGCACTTTCATGAACCGTAAGGCAGATTAATGAGAAAAATCATGATTTCCATCATGCTCCAGAAATGAACTCTATCTACATGTCTGCCCAATCATAGTAAGACAAAGTGAAGGAAGTTTTAGTTAAAAATACACCTACTATTACAATACCCAATAAAGGCATAATATATCCTAATCAAAGTTAATTTTAAAAATAATTCTGAAAGCCAAATGCCTGGAAGATGTGGTTTCAAAAGGTGTGTTGGTAGAATGTAGACTATTATGGGGATTAGAAATCATAAACAACTTACTTTGTAAGATGAAATGAACATTAAGTAATTCATGATATTTATTTAAAACTGACATGCTACATTAACACTTATATACAGAAGAGTAAAGCACACTGAAAATGGAGAAATATAAGAAATAATGTGTCATAAACAATCAACTAAATAAAGCAACACCAGCTTGTTCAGTTGGCAACTGAGAAAGAAGAGCCCATTCTTGGAGACAACCGACTGAAGAATTGAAGTTTGCTTTTGAGCAGTCTGAAGGAAATGTAACTTGGGAGGGTCTGCTGGATGGTAAACCAAATTCAAAGGGTTGAATGAAACCGAGATTGAACCTTGCTTAATATTCATATTTAACGTTGCTTAGCACAAAATAGAATGAAACTAATGCAAGAAAAAGCATTATGAAAAAGCGAAGGAAAGAGGCTAGCTGGAAAAAATAAAAACATAAATGCATTTTGTATTTTATATTTTCTAGACTGCGTAAAAAATAATCAGATACGTGGGTAAGTGGCATAATTACTTTGTGTAAGCTTAGTTTTGACTAGTTTTGTTTCAGTCATTATTTGTTAATCTGTGACTTTCCTCTTACTAACCTTCCACTTCCAGACAATTCCTCCAATTAATTCCTGAGAGGAATTGACCATATTTTCAAAAATGTATTGTAAGCTTTTGAGTGTCTGCACTGAAATGGTTGTTTACTAAGTAAACTGAATAGCAATATAACTTTCTAGTGGTTTAAAATATGCTTACATATTAACAATAGATGGAATAATTCAGGTTTTATAGCTATCCACATTCTTTCAGAGAGGAGGAATAAAATAAATGCCTTGTAAAGTTTCATAACTAGCTAAATGCTACAAAATGTGCAACAAATTGTAATCTTTGTAATTATTTCAAGAATCTTGGCCAGCTCTATATAATAGACATATTTAGTACTATTATATTTACATATTTTTCTATTAGAACAGTTTTAAATGAATAGAAAAATTGAAAAGACAGTGCATTTCAACATACTTCACACTTCCTCCAATTATTTGTATCTAATATTAATATGAAGTTTTTTTTACAATGAGTGAACCAATATTCATACATGTTTATTAGCTAGAGTCCCATATTTTTTTTTCAGTTTCTTTAATTTTTACTTAATCGTACATTGGGTCAATGTGTCTCCTTAGGCATATCTTTGCTGTGCTAGTTTCTCAGACCTTCCTTGTTTTTTGATGGCATAAAGAGTTTTGAGGAGTATTTGTCAGGTATTTTGTATAATGTCCCTCACTTGTGGTTTTTCTGATGTGTTTCTAATGATTAGATTGTGGTTGTGTGTTTTTGGGAGGAAGATCACAGAACTAAAGAGCTACTGTTATGACATCATAACAAGGGTATCATGCTTGGCAACATGACATCACTGTTGTTATTACTCTTGATCATCTGGCTGAGGTAGAGTTTGTCAGATTTTACCACCACAGAGTCACTCTTTTAACACCATCCCACACTGTACTCTTTGGAAGGACGTAACTATGTGCAGACCACACTTAAATAGTAGGGAGTTAAGCTTTAGCTCTCAAAGGGTGGTGAGTCTACATAAATTACTTGAAACTCTTCACAGGAAATTTGTCTCTTCTCCTCTATCTATTTATTATTATCATTAATTTATAGGTCCTCTTTATATTCAAATATTACTTTATTATGCTGCTTAAATTGTTCCAGCTTTGGTCACCTGCAGCTCTTTCAGTGGGTTTCTGTGTCCCTTTGACATTCCCCATATGTTTTGTTTGTTTGTTTGTTTGTTTCACTTCCTTACCTTCTGGCACTACAAGATACTCTGGGCTTACCTTGTGCATTTCTTGCCCCCAGCCTAGAATCAGCCAATTATCCCAAGAGACCTACTTCCCTTTATTGGAGAATGGTATTAGAAACCAAGCTCTGGGAACTAGCTGTGTTCATTATCACTAGATTACATTTGCTCATAGACACTTTCAGCTACAGAGTAAGGGAATATATGTACTATCTGCATCAGAATTAAACTCAGCATGAGTTCATACCAATGTCTTCAACTCTAATCTATTACTACATAGAGTGTGATAGCCTCTTCCCCTCATGTATCTCTGGGAAGTGTAGTGAGTAGCCTAGATCCTACCACCATTTACTTAAGTGTCTAATTCCAGCATATTGGCACAGCAGTATCTTGTTACCCTTACCCCTATGGGAAGCAATGTCATCAACTAGAGTACAGTGCTTATGTATAGGATTCTTCACTTTTAGTCTTACAGCCTCCATTCATTGTCAAAGTAACTCACCTTACATAGGCATTGTTTTATTCCACCTCCCTAAGTGAGGTGTTTCATATATGTCTGTACTATATTTATATTGTTTTTCCACATTCTGCACTCCATTTGGGATTCTCAAAGCTCTTAAGTAATTTGCTAAAATTGACATACATTAATATTCTTTGTGCAATAATTTTTACAGGGTTTGGGTATGCAGAGATTTTATGTATCCACTATTACAGTATCATACGAAAAAGCTGTCCTAAAATTGCCCCGTGCTCCACCTATTAAACCTAACTCCCTACTTCGACTCCAAGCAACCATTTTGATCTTTTTATGTCTCTATCATTTTGCCCTTTACAGGATGTCATATGATTGAATTCATTGAATATATAGACTTTCAGACTAAATTTTTACATTCAGAACATGCATTTAATATTTATTCTATCTTTTCATGGTTTGATAGCTCATTTTTGTTTAATCGCAGAATAATATTCTGTTGTATAAATATATCACAGTTGGTTTTTCCATTTACTTGTTGAAGGCCATTTTGTTGATTCTGATTTTTGGCAATTATGCAGAAAGCTGATATAAACATTCACATACAGGTTTTTGGGTGAAAATGAATTTTCAAATAAATAAGCCAAATGCCTAGGAATTATGATTGATGGAATATATGATCTGACTATGTTTAGCTTGATGTAGAATTGTCAAACTGCCTTCCAAACTTGCTGTACTGGTTTGTATTTTCAGCATTAGTGAAAGTTCCTGTTACTCTAAATCCTCACCAGCAATTGGTAATATCAGGTTTTTTTTAATGTAGACATTCTAATATGTATGGAGTACAATCTTATTGGAGTTTAATTTGCAATTTTCTAATAACAATTGACAGCGAGGAGCTGCTCAGAGAACCCTACTATTTGTAGATTAAAAGAAACCAGTCAACTGAACCCACTTTAACCACAATCACACCCCCAAGGGCATCAAAAAAAAAAAAAAAAGAAAGAAAAAGCAAAAGCAAAATAACCTCATCCAAAGTACAGCAACTTCAAAGACTAAGGGACCATCAGCCCACATAGATGAGAAAGAACTAGAGAAAGAACTCTGGCAACTCCAAAAACCAGAGTGTCTTCTTATCTCCAAACAACTACATTAATTTTCCTGCAATAGTTTGTAACCATGCTGAAATGGCTGTAATGACAGAAATATAATTTAGAAAATTGATAAGAATGAAGATCATTGAGATCCAGAAGAAAGTTGAAGCCCAAACCAAGACACCTAAGGCATACAGTAAAATTATACAGGAGCTGAAAGATGAAATGTCCATTTTAAGAAAGAATCAACATGATCTGATAGAGCTGAAAATTTTACCTCAAGAATTTCATAATACAATTGCAAGTGTTGACAGCAGAATCAACCAAGCTGATCAAAGAATCTCAAGCTTGAAGACCAATTCTGTGAAATAGTCAGAAAAAAACAAACAAAAAAGAATGAATAATAATAATATAAAAAAACTCTGAGAAATATAGGATTCTGTAAAGAGACCAAATCTGTGACACCTTTTAAACCCTGGAAGAAAGGAAGAGAAAGCAAGGAACTTAGAAAACATATTTCAGGATATCACCCATGAAAATTTCTCCAACCTCACTAGAAAGGCCAACATTCAAATTCAGGGAAAGTAGAGAATCCATGTGATGGATACCCTTTTTCGGTTTCCTTTTTAGGTGACTTGCCCATGCTCTCTAGCTGCCTGTAACCTGTCAGCAAAAACCCTACAAGCCCAAAGACATTGAGGGTTTATATTCTGCATTCTTGAAGAAAAATAAATTCCAACCAATAATTTCATATCCAGCCAAATCAAGTTTTATAAATGAAGAGGAAATTAGATTCTTTTCACATAAGCAAATGCTAAGGGAATTCATTACCATAAGATCTGCCTTCCAAGAGGTCCTTTAGAAAGCTCTAAATATGGGGCTGGGCACAGTGGCTCATGCCTTTTATCTCAGCAATTTGGGAGGCCGAGGCAGGCAGATCATGAGGTCAGATGATCAAGACCATCCTGGCTAACACGGTGAAACCCCATCTCTACTAAAAATACAAAAAAAAAAAAAAGAAAATACTAAATATGGAAAGAAAAGTCTGTTACCAGCCACCATGAAAGCATTAAGTATTGATTTCATTTTGTTAATACAATTAATCAATCAATATTTATTACATTGTAGTAATACAATTATGTATTAATACAATTATGTACATAAGTACATAAATATTGACCCTGTAAAGCAGCTAAACAATTAAGCAAGATTGCATAATAACTGGGTAACAACACCATGATAGATTTAAATCCACACATATCAATATTAACCATGAGTGTAAAAGGAATAAATGCCCCAATTAAGAGGCACAGAGTGGCAACTTGGATAAAGAAGCAAAACCCAAAGGTATGCTGTCACTGAGAGACCCATCTCAAATGCAGTGACATCAATAGGCTAAAAGTGAAGGAATGGAGAAAAACCTACGAAGCAAACAGAAGAAAACAGGGGTTGCTATTCTGATTTCAGACAAAACAGATTTTAAGCCAACAATGATCATAAAAGACAAAGAAGGACATTGCATAATGGTAAAGGTTTAAAACAACAAGATCTGACATTCTGAAATACATACGCACCCAACAAGAAAGAACCCAGATTCATAAAACAAGTTCTTCAAGACCTACAAAGAGACTTAGATAACCACACAATAATAGTAGGAGATATCACAACACCTCACTGAAACAATTAGACATATCACTGAGGCAGATCACAAACATACCAAATGGGCATAATGGACATCTATGGAACTCTCCACTCCAAAACAATAGAATACACATTCTACTCATCTGTACATGGAACATACTCTATAATGTACCACACAATCAGCCATTAAACAACCCTCACCAAATTCAAGATAAAAAATCATACCAACCACATTCTCAGACTAGATTGCAATAAAAATAGAAATCAATACTTAATACATTTATTCAAAATCAAAGAATTACATGGAAATCAAACAACCTGTTCCTGAATGACTTGGGTCAATGATGAAATTAAGACAGAAATCAAGAAATTTGTTGGAACTAATGAGAACAAAGAGACAGCATACCAGAATCTCTGAGACAAAGCTCTTGAAGAGTTAAGAGAGAAGATTATAGTGCTAAACGCCCACGTCAAAAAGTTAGAAAGATCTCAAATTAGCAATCTAATATCACACCCAGGGAAACTGGAAAAACAAGAGAAACTCAACCCCAAAGGTAACAAAAGACAAGAAATAACCAGAAACAGAGCTGAACTGAAGGAAATTGAGATGTGAAAACCATACAAAACATCAATGAATCTAGCTGTATGTTACTTAAAAGAATAAATTTAAAAGAATAAATAAGATCAATAGACTGCCAGCTAGACTAATAAAGAAAAAAAAAGGGAGAAGATTCCAGTAAATGCCATTGGAAATGACAATGGGGACATTACTGCCAACCCCACAAAAATATTAAAACCTCTCATAGACTACTAGAAACACCTCTATTTCTTCTAGTTTTTTTTTAAACCTAGAAGAAATGGACAAGTTTCTGGAAATATACAAACTCCCAAGAATGAACCAGGAGGAAACTGAATACATTAACAGAGGAATAATGAATTCCAAAATTGAATCTGTAATAAAAAGCCTACCAACCAGAAAAAAAAGCCTAAAACCAGAGAGATTCACAGCCAAATTCTCCCAGATGTATAAAGAATACCAGGGCTATTCCTACTGAAACTATTCCAAACATTTGTGGAGGAGGGACTACTCCCTAACTCATTCTATCAGGCCAGTATCATTCTGATACCAAAATCTGGCAGAGACACAACAATAAAAAAAGGCACTTCAGGCCAACATCCTTGATGAACACAGACGCAACAAAATGCTAGCAAACCAAATCTAGCAGCATGTCAAAAAGCTAATCCACCACAATCAAGTAGGCTTTAACTCTGGTTTGCACAGTTAGTTCAACATATGCAAATCAATAAATGTGGTTCTTCACCTAAATACAACTACAAACAAAACCATATGATTATCTCAATAGATGCAGCAAAGGCTTTTGGTAAAATTCAACATCGCTTTACGTTAAAACCCTCAAATAATTAGGCACTGAGGGAACATACTTCAAAATAATAAGAGGCATCTATGTCATTCCCATTACCAACATCATACTGAATGAGTAAAAGCTGGAAGCATTTCCTTCGAAAACTAGAGGAAGACATGAATGCCCCCTTTCACCACTCGTATTCAACATGGTAGCAGAAGTCCTAGTGAGAGCAATCAGACAAGAGAAGAAATAAAAGGCATCCAAATAGAGAGGGATTCAAACTACCTCTGTTTTCAATGTGATTCTATTCCTAGAACACCCCATGGTCTCTGCCCAAAAGCTGATATAACTGATGAAATAACTTCAGCAAAGTTTCAGTATACAAAATCAATGTACAAATAACAGTAGTGTTTCTGTACATCAACAACATCCAAGCAGAGAGCCAAATGAAGTTAATTCTATTCACAACAGCCACAAATAGAATAAAATACCTAAAAATGAAGCTAACAAGGGAAATGAAAGATTTCTACAATGAGATTTACAAAACACTGCTCAAATAAATCAAAGGTGACACAGACAAATAGAAAAACATTCCATGCTCATGGATAGGAAGAATCAATATCGTTAAAGTGGCTATAATGCCCAAAGAAATTTACAGATTTAATGCTATTCCCATCAAACTACTAATGATATTCTTTACAGAATTAGAAAAACCTCTATTAAAATTCATATGGAATCAAAAGAAGAGCCCTAATGGCCAAGGCAATACTAAGCAAAAAGAACAAAGCTGGAGGTGTCATGTTACCCAACTTTCTAAACTACAAGACTACAATAACCAGAACAGCATAGTACTGATTAGAAAAGAGGCACATAAATTAAAGAAACAGAATAGAAAGCCCAGAAACAATGCTGCACAAGTACAACCATCTGATCTTTGACAAAGTAAACAAAAACAAGCAATGGGGAAAGGACTTCCTGCCAATAAATGAAGCAGAAATAACTGTGTAGCCATATGCAGAAAATTGCAACCCTATTTCCTTACACCATATACAAAATCAACTCAAGATGAATTGACATCAAAACCTAAAATGATAGAAACCTTTAATGATACCTAGGAATTACCATTGTGTTTATAGGCCCTGGCAAAGATTCCATGATGAATACATCAAAAGCAATTGCAACAGAAACAAAAATTTACAAATGGGACCTACTTAAACTAAAGAGCTTCTTCATAGCAAAAGAAACTATCAACAGTGTAAACAGGCCACCTCTAAAAGGAAGAAAATATTTGAAAACTATGTATCCAATAAAGGTCTAATATCTAAAATCTGTAAGAAACATAAATCAAGAAGCAAAAAAACAACCCCATTAAAGACTAGCTTAGGACATGAACAGACACGTTTAAAAAGAAGACAAACACGTGGCCAACAGGCATATGAAAAAACGCTTAGCACCACTAATCATTAAAAAAGAATGCCAATCAAAACCACAATGAGATACCATGTCACACCAATCAGAATGGCTATTATTAAAATGTCAAAAAATAACAGATGCTGGCAAGGTTGTGGAGAAAAGGGAACACTTAAATACACTGCTGATCAGAATCTAAATTAGCTCAGCCATTGTGGAACACAGTTTGGCGATTTCTCAAAGAACTTAAAACAGAATTAGCATGCAATGCAGCAATCCCATCATTGTGTATATACCCAAAGGAATATAAATCTTCTACCATAAAGACACATGCACACTTAGGTTCATTGCAAGCAACACTGTTCACAATAGCAAAGACATGGATTCACCCTAAATGCCCATTCATGGTAGTCTGGATAAAGAAAATATGGTTTATATATGCCATGCAATACTATACAGCCAGAAACAAAAGAAGGAGATCATGTCCTTTCCAGCAACAGGGATGGAGCTGGAGATATTATCCTAAGTAAAATAACACAAGAGCAGCAAACCAAATACCACATCTTCTCACTTAAGTAGGAGCTAATCATTGAGTACACATGGACACAAAGAAGAGAACAACAGACACTGGGGTCTTCTTGAGGGTGGAGGGTGGGAGCAGAGTGAGGATCAAAAAACTACCTATCACATACTATGCTTTTTACTTGGATGATGAAATAATCTGTACACCAAACCCTCATGACATGCAATTTACCTGTATAACAAACCTGCACACGTACCCCTAAACCTAAAAGTTAAAAAATAATACATATAGTATCGTTATAATAAAATAGTCTGTTAATCAAATACAGTGTTGATAGACTGAAAAGTCACTCCACAAACTGGGAGAAAAATCTTTGCAAACCACATATTTGATGATGACCAGAATATATACAGATATATGAAAACTAAATTATAAGGGAAAAATAGGCAAGTGTGCAATGTCATGAAATCATTACATTTTAGTTTCTCAAGATATTTTTGCATTTTTCCATTGTGCATTTTTTGTGTGCTTACTATGCATGCCATTCTGAAAAGTTAGATACATCTAAAAATTGATTAATTATAATTGTACAGTTTAATGAATATAAAAGGAACATCCATTTAAGAAAAAAATTTAAAGATGAGAAATGCTGGCAAGGGTGTCAAGAAAAGAGAACCCTTGTACACTGCTCATGGAAATGTAGATTGGTGAAACTATTATGGAAAACAGTATGAAAATTTCTAAATAAATTAAAAATAGAACTGCCATGTGACCAGCAATCCCTCTTCTGGATGTATACCCAAAGGAAATGAAATCACCACCTCATGAAGATAGATGTGCTCTCGTGTTCATGGCAGCACATCAAAAAGCTAATCCACCGGCCGGGTACAGTGGCTAGTGCCTGTAATCCTCGCACTTTGGGAGTCCAAGGTGGGTGGATCACCTGAGGTCAAGAGTTCGAGACCATCCTGGCCAACATGGTGAAACCCTGTCTCTACTGCAAATACAAAAGAAGTAGCTGAGCGTGGTGGTGGGCACCTGTAATCCCAGGTACTTGGGAGGCTGAGGGAGGAGAATTGCTAGAACCCTGGGGGCAGAAGTTGAGTGAGCCAAGATTATGCCACTGCACTCTGTCTTGTGATGGAGGGAGACTCCATCTCAAAAAAAAAAAAAAAAAAAAAAAAAGCGAATCCACCACAATCAAGTAAGCTTTAACTCTGGGATGCAAGGTTGGTTCAACATATGCAAATCAATAAACGTGGTTCATCACATAAACAGATCTACAAACAAAACCATATGATTATCTCAATAGATGCAGAAAAGGCTTTTGGTAAAATTCAACACCCATTTATGTTAAAACCCTCAAATAATTAGGCATTGAAGGAATATAATTCAAAATAATAAGAGACATCTATGTCATTCCCACTACCATCATCTTTATTCATTCATCCATCAGTGACCACTTAGGTTTTTTCCATATCTCAACTACTCACAATAGCTGAGATATGAAAACAACCTAAGTGGTCATTGAAGGATGAATGAATAAAGAAACTGTAACATGGATACTTATTCCATCAAATGTATATGGAATCGAATATTATTCAGCCTTAAAAGGAAGAGATCCTGCCATTTTCCACAACACGGATGAACCTGGAGGACATTAATACTAAGTGAAATGTAAGCCTGACACAGAAAGAAAAATACTGCACAATCTTACATATAGGTGGAATCTCAAAAGGTCAAATATATAGAGGAAGAGAATAAAAGTGATTACAAGGGGCAGGGGTGGGGGGAAATTGGGAGATGTAGGTCAGAGGATAGATTCAATGTGGCAGATAAGCAGAATGAGTAATTCTAGAGATCTAAAGTACATGAAAACTATGGATGATAAAACAGTACTGTATTTGGAATTACTGTAAAATGAGTAGATTTTAGTGGCTCTTGCCACAAAACAAGGAAGAGTAAATATGCGAGATTATGAATATGTCAATTTCCTTCACTATAGTAACCATTTTACTAATGTTTCATATAACTTCGTGTTGTATATCTTACATTTGCACAATAAAATTTATTCAAAAAGACTAGTCCAAAAGCCATCATTTTGTCCCATTTTATATACCGTCTGTGAGCCAGTAGCTCATTGTGTTTATTTATAATCTACATAGCAGGATTGTTTCTCTAATCATTTGCATATATTTTGCATTTCCCTTATAGATAAAACTGTGACATAGAGAAACCCAAAGAACCTTGAATGTTTGTTGATATGACTTAAGTTGGTTTATCTAGAACTCATTTGGACAAAGTAAGATACAGCAAATAAATATTTAAAAACTCTTTGTGAAGAGAAATTATTAATAGTATATTAATACCAGTTTTATTATTAGAAGCAAAAATACACTGAGAAAGTGAGATTGAGAGACATATAAAACTATTGTTTAGGAGAGTCATATAAAAATTTTATAGAACTGTTGTACGTTTCTCTTAATGGAAACATTGCCGCAGTCATGCTATAAGTCTGGTATATGTACTCTAGCTGTGCCAATAGAAGGAAAGGAATTGGGATTTGGTAGATATCTAGAAATCTCTGCCATAATAAAATGGATAATTTTGTCACAGTGAAACATCTGTTCAGACTACTGAATTCATAAATGAATGCAACAAGCACACACTGATCACCCACTTTGCATACGACATTGAGAATGCCCTGGGAATGCATAGACAACTTAGTCACATCCCTGCTATTTAGGACCTTACAGATAGAAATAATGTAGTAGTTTCTTGCAAGAGCAATTGTGTCTGCTTCTTGTATTTTTCTGGAATCCAGAGAAGGAGGACTGTTTTGCTTTAAAATTTGCCTTAGATATTTTGTCTTTATCAAGGAATTTGCTTACTGTAAAGAAAAGTTGTCCAGAGATCATCAATAACATTAATCATTAATCTAGTGAAAGACATAAATTAGGCCACTAAATGGTCTTGCTTTATTAATTGAAAATTTTTACTGAAAACACTCTAAGAAGTGTCTTTATTAAGAAAGTGCATAATTTATTTGCTTTTCAAGCTTTTCTCAATTTTTCCAAATTTTCTTATGGCAGAAAAATTGCTCATATACTTAGTATTCACAGTAGGGCAAACTTAAATATTTTATTGCAATTTATTGTAGTGGTTAAGAATGTAAGCTTCTGAAACAAATAGATTTGGTTTTATGTTCTAGTTCTCTGATATAATTGAGCTATGTAACTGGGAAGTCACTAAATCCTTATATGCTTCATTTTTCTTAATATTAATAGAATTCTTTTGTGAATTAAATAATGTAAGTACATAAAGCTTTTAGCACAGTTTCTAGCAGAAACAGTGCTCAATACAAATTAGTGTTCACTATGTGTAAAACTTGAGGACATTTAAAAAACTATAACTTTAAAAACTAAAAAAAAGATTTTAGAGAAATAAAAGAGGTGAATGAAGCCCATAAAATGAAAAATTTACTAATTTATTAAATACAGAATCTCGAAGGTGAGTTACGTATTACATATCTCAATGGAATTTTCACAAAATTTAACAAATAAAAATACTACAGTAAATCATTTTCTAAGAGTGTTGTTTAATGAAAATAATAACTGGTTCCTTGTGAGCTACATGGACTTTATTAGACTTCGTGCAAAGTAATCTTGCTTTTTTAGTAAATGTGTTAATGATATAATTAATAATATTTCATAAAGGGAAAAACTCCCATAGATAATCACTGCTGGCAACATAATGTTTTGTCATAATTCTTTTTATCTTAACAATTGATTGAATTTTATATATTACTTTTAGCTTCTATTTAGAATCACTACTATAAATGTTTGTGTAAATAAAGTTAGGTCATATATATTTGGAATTTAACATAAAGTCAAGATTTGCCTTTTGGGAGAAGCTTCACTTTTTTTCCAAAGACAATTGAATAATTAATTTCCCCTTTTATTTTGATAGAAGAAAATACACAGCGTAATTTTCTTCCAAAATGCAGTGCATATATTTTGTATGTTTTAAAACTTATCTGTGTGTGCATGTATAAACTTATTTTTAGATCATTTCTGAGTTTAAATTTTTGAATATTTTATAGGTTGGTTTGCATTTTGAAATGGAGATATGTAGTCATATATCTTTCTATAATATATGAAAGAAAAATGTTCTTTGTCATATGCTTTATGTGGCTGTGCTTATAAGAGCAAAAATTAAACATTTGCCACTTATAATTTTGTTGCAATGTCTTGATAATCTACTTAAATATAAAAATGTGTTTATTATATAGTTATTTAAGTAGAGTACAAAAGTTTGTGCTAAATTGCTTCTTGATGGCTGATCAATCAGGATATTTCTGGGAACTAACACATAGCATAACAGTTTAGCTTTGAAAATATGAGTTTCATGAACACTTGCATTTGAAATAGAGATACTGCACAAAGACACAATGTAACCTGGGGAAATTGAGTTATTTATATCCTTAAATTACTAACTGGTTTTCTGTTTCTTAAAGGAAACAAACAATAATAACTCACATTTTGATGTGTGACAATGCTCATGGCAGATTTTTTTTTTACTCTTAAATTCTAATTAATCTTTTGATGGGAACAATGCTTCACAAGATCCAATAAAATCTATGTGCACAGTATTGAAATTATGGGCCCATTTTCTACAGCAGATCTACTTAAAGAGTCAGCAGCATCTGGAAGATTTTCTCCCTTTTTATTTTTAGTTTTATAGCAATGCTGTGGTAGCACTGGAGAATGTGTTCAGAATGTTTATAAATAAGTGCAGGAAATAACTTTGAAATCAGCAGCTGTTCAGACACATGCATCTGTTTAAGTGAATAGCTGCATACATCTCTCTAGTAAAAAGGGAATCTGAATTTAATCCAAGCTCTAAGTGTTACAAACAAGACACTACCTGTTTATAAATGTTAAGCTAATTGCTGTGAAATCTGCCCAGCTGGCCAAAGGCATGGCTACTTGAGAAGTGATTATTGTTAAAAAAAGATGATGTAGAATATACTGTCCCAATATAATAAAACTAATTCACTTAGTGTTTGCTGTTTCTACCTCAAGGTTCAAATATCTGTGTCCCCTTTTCTCACACGTATTTTTATTGCATTTCAAAATAATTTGTTTAATAATAAATTCTTAACAAAAATATGACATTAAAATAGAAGTGGACTCATGCACTTTTAGCAAAAGAACCAAAAATACTTTCAAATGTATTGTTAAAACATCTGTGTAAGCCAGGCGCAGTGGCTCATGCCTGTAATCCCAGCACTTTGGGAGGCCGAGGCAGGGGGATTGCCTGAGCTCAGGAGTTCGAGACCAGCCTGGGCAACACGGTGAAACCCTGTCTCTACGAAAATATAAAAAGTTAGCCAGGCATGGAGGCGTGCACCTGCAGTTCCAGCTACTCAGGAGACTGAGGCAGGATAATTGCTTGAACCCAGGAGGCGGAGGTTGCAGTGAGCCAAGATCGTGCCACTGCACTCCAGCCTGGGCGACAGAGTGAGACCCTGTCAAAAACAAACAAAAACAAACAACAACAAAACACATCTGTGTGAGATTCAGATGCATAACATGAGCAGAAGCAGAGATTTCGGAGGACATGATAGGTTGATAATGAAACTGTGATAAGAAAGAATTCTCATTGCTGTGGTTTGAATATTTGTCCCCTCTAAAACTCACGTTGAAACAGTCCCCAATGTGGGAGTGTTGAGAGATGAGGTCTTTGAGGTGACTGGGTAATGAGGGCTTTGCCTTCATGAGTAGGTTAGTTCATTCATGCATTAATGGATTAACAGGTTAATGGGTTAGTGGATTAATAGGTTGTCATGGGAGTGGAACTGATAGTCCTATGAGAAGAGAAAGAGAATCCTGAGCTAGTATGTTAGCACCTTCTGCGCGCTCACCATGTGTTGCTCTGCACTGCCCAGAACTCTTCAGACAGTCTCCCTCAGCAAGAAATCTCTCACCAAATGCAGCTCCTCAGCCTTGGACATCTCAACCCCCACAGCAGTAAGAAGTAATTATTTTCTCCATAAATTACCCAGATATCATATGCTGTTATAGCAACAAAAAATAGACTGACAGCATATTAGTGAAGAGCTGGGGCCTCAAATTATGAATTAAGAAGAAATGCTTTGTTTCATTTCTGGTTACTGGGTTGATTACTTCAGAGACTGAAGTTGCTTAGTTTTATTATAAAACAACAGAAGCTCTGGCCCACCAGCCAATTCTCTAAGTAGATACAATTATAAACACGAATATGGCAAATACCAGAGCTCCAAAATACATGATTCAAATGTTGCCAGAATGAAAGGGACAAATTAACAACTCTCCAACAATAGTTCTAGATTTAAATATCTCACTTTCAATAATGGATAGAAAAGAGAGATAGAAAATCAACAAGCAAATATATAACATGAGAAACAGTGTAGACCAATTAGAGCTAAGAGACACTCTTATAGGACACTCCATCTAACAATAGCAGAATACATATTTTTCTCAAGTTAACGGAATGTTCTAGAAGATAGTTCATATATTAGTTAATAAAAAATAAAAGATTAAAACCATATAAAGTATATTTTGCAATCATAATGTAGTAAGAACAAAAATCAATAGAAGGAAAATGAAAAAATCCACAAATATGTAGAAATTAATCACACACTCAAACAACCAATAGGTCAAAGAAGAAATCATAAAAAAATTGGAAAATATATTGTGGAAAATGAAAACAAAACACAACATACCAACAATTATGGAATGTAGAGAAAATGCTGCAAAGAGGGAAATTTACAGCTATAGATGTTTACTTTAAAAATAAGTACCTCAAATAAATAACTTAAATTTTCACCTTAAGGAACTAGATAAATAATAAATTAACCCAAGTCTAAGGATAAAGAATAGAGTGAAGATAATTAAAATATAAAATAAAAAAGTAGAGAAAATTAACAAACCAAAAAGTTGATTTTTTTAAAAAAAATAAAAATTGACAAATATTATTTAGTCTGACTAGAAAAAGAGAGAGAGAGAAAGAATATTCAAATGTCTAAAATCATAGAGTGGGGATAATACTATTTAACTTAAATAAATGAAAAGGAGTATAAGAGAGAACCATGAAAACCTGCACACAAGCTGATTGAATTAGCTAGATGAAATGGACATATTTCTAGAAACATACTGTCCTTAAAGAGTGAACCTCGAAGAAATAGAAAAGTCTGAATAGACTTACAACTAGTAAGAGATCGAATCAGTCATCTACAACTTCCCAACAAAGAAAAGCCCTAGCCAGATGGCTTCCTTAATGAATTCTATTCAACATTTAAAAAGAAATTAAACCAATAATCAAACCTACCAAACAACGCAAAGAAGATAACGTTTCCTAACTCATTCTGTTAGTTCAGCATTAATTATCCTGATACCCAGACTATTGATCTCTCTATCACTCTCTCTATATATATGTATATATGAATATTTACATACATGTAAATATAAATATAAATTTATATACAACTACAAACCAGTATTTCTTATGAACATTGATGCAAAACACCTCAATAAAATACTAGCAACCCAAATTTCGCAGGATATTAAAGGATCACACACCATGTGCAAGTGGTGTAATATTTATTCCTGAAATGCAAGGATGGCTTAGCATATAAAAATCTGTGACTATAACATATCTCAGTAACAGAATGAAGTAAAAGAAGTACGAATAATTCTCTCAATTGTTGAAGAAAAAGCACTTGGAAAAATACAGCATACTCTCATGATAAAAACATACAACCAAGAAGAAGCAGATAGAAACTACCTCAAAATAATAGAGGCCATACATGAAAAGTTTGCAGCTACCACTAAACTAAAGGTGAAAGACTGAAAATATTTCCTCTCAGTTGAGAAGCATGGCAACGATGCCACTCGCACTTATTTTATTGAACATAGTATTGGAGGTTCTAGCTAGAACACTAGACAAAAAAATAATCAAATACATATTGAAAATAAAGAATTAAAGTTATTTCTGTTTACAAATGACAAAATCTTATATGTAGAAAACCCTCAAGATTCACCCTCCCTGGGGGAAAAAAATACTAGTAGAACCAGTAAACATACTCCACAAAGTTTCAAGATACAAAATAAATACATTAAATTTAGTTGTGTTTCTATATGCTAACAATCAATGTCTTAAAATGGAATTAAGAAAACTATTTCAAATAGAATGAAGAAATAAAATATTGGCTCGGTGTGGTGGCTCACACCTGTAATCCCTGCTCTTTGGGAGGCCCAAGGGAGGTAGATTGCTTGAGGTCAGGAGTTTGAGATCAGCTTAGCCAACATGATGAAATTCTGTCTCTACTGAAAAAAAAAAAAAAATTAGCCAGGCATGGTGGTGGCCATCTGTAATCCCAGCTACTCGGGAGGCTGAGGCAGGAAAATCACTTGAACCAAGGAAGTGGAGGTTGCAGTGAGTTGAGATCTTGCCATTGCACTCCAGCCTGAGTGACAACAGCAAATCTCCATCTAAAAAAAAAAAAAAAAAGAAAAGAAAAAGAAAAGAAAAGAAAAAAGAAAAAAAAAAAGAACATTAAGGAATAAACTTAACCTAGAAGACACTGTATTTTTATACTAAAACCTATAAAACATTGCTGAATGAAATGAAAGAGAACATTAATAAATGGAAAGATTCCTCTTGTTCATAGATTAGAAGTCTTAATATTATTCAGATGTCAAAGCTACACAAAGCAATCTACAAATTTGATGAAATAACCTCTCAAAAACTGAACTACAATTTTTTGCAGAAATAAAAATATTCCTTCCTAAAAATTCACGTGGAGTTTCAAGAAATAGTCAAAATAATTTTAAAAAGAAGTGCAATGTTAGAGGATTTACACATCCTGATATCATAACTTACTATAAATATTTATTAATAAAAAAGTGTAATGCTGCCATAAAGACAGACACATAAAGCAATGGAATAGAAGAAAGCCTAGAAATAAAACTCATGTATATGGTGAAATGACTTTGACAAATGTACCAAAACCACTCATTGGAGATAAGATAATCTTTTCAACAAATGACACTGAGAAAACTAAATATTCACATGTACAAGAATGAAGTTGGAAACTTATCCTATATCATATACAAAAAGGATCAAAATGGATAAAATAGCTAAACAAAAGAGCTAAAACTACAAAAATTATTTTAAAAAACTCTTACCCAGAAATACATATACTATGTAGCCACCAAACTTAAAAGCAAAAAATTTTAAGAAAAACAAAACATAAACTCTTAAAAAATTGCAAGGTAAAGCTCATAAATTGGTATTTGGCAATAATTTCTGAAATACAACACCGGCAGTATAGGAAACAAAAAGGAGGCATATATCAAATTGTACTTCATGTACACTAAACGGTACTATCAAAAAACTGGAAAGGCAACCCACAAAATGGAAGAAGTTACTTGCAAATCATATATCTTATAAGGTCTTAATATCCAAAATATATAAATAATTCCTTCATTTTAACAATATTGTGAAACAAACACTCAATTAAAAAATGGGCTAAAGACTTGGATAGACATTTATCCAAAGATGATATACAAACGGCTAATAAGCACATGTAAAGATAACTGAATGGCACTAATTATTAAGGAAATGCAAATCAAATTCAAAATGATATGCCACTTCACACCCATTTGGACAGCTATTATAAACACACTTGCACACAAGACATACACACATAAAATTACAAGGCAAGGTTGTGGAGAAATTGCAATCCTTGTATATTGCTGCTAGAAATGAAAAGGGTGCAGCTGCTGTTGCAAACATTGTGGTGGTTCCTCAAAAAGTTAAACATGGAATTACCATGTGATCCAGCAATTTCACTTCTAAATATGTAAGAAAAATAACTGAAGCCTTGTTTTTGAGATCTGAAGTTCTTTCTTCTACTTGTTCTAGTCTACCCAACTGAAACACACACACACACACACACACACACACACACACACAGACACACACAGAAAAATAAATCTGGTAATAAGAAAAAACGACACTTTATAACACCCCCAAAACTAGATTGCTAGAGCAATCACACTAGCTCCCCAGCAATGGATCTCAACCAAAAAGAAATAAGAAGAAATCTCTGAATTGCCAGATAAAGAATTTAGAAGGTTGATTATTAAGATGCTCAAGGAGATACCAGAGAAAAGTGAAAACTAACTGAACGAAATTAAAAAACAATACATGCTATGGATGAAAAATTCTCCAGAGAGACAGCTATCATAGAGAAAAAACAATCACAACTTCTGGAAATGAAAGGCATACTTGGAGAAATAAAAAAAATGCAGTGGAAATTTTCAATAATAGACTAGAACAAGTAGAAAGAATTTTGTATCTTGAAGACAAGGCTTTTGAATTAACCCAATTAGACAAAGACAAAGAACCAAAATATTGAACAAAGCCTTCAAGAAATTTAGGGTTATGTTAAGCAGCCAAACCTAGGAATATGATTTGAAAAGAAAACCTATCAAATTTACAGCAGATTCTTCAGCAGAAAACTTACCAGCCAGAATGGATTGGAATCCTATCTTTAGTTCCCTAAATCAAAATAACTATCAGCCAAGAATTTTGTATGCAGTGAAACTAAGCTTCCTAAATGTAGGAAAGATAAAGTCTTTTTCAACAAAAAATGCTAAGAGAATTTGCCACTACCAAGCCAGCCAGCACTACAAGAATGCTAAAAGGAGTTCTAAATCATGAGGCAAAACTTCAAAATACACCAAAATAGAACATCTTTAAAGCATAAATCTCAAAGGGTTTATTAAACAACAATGTAATACAAAAAATGCAAGGTATTTTGACAACAACTAACATGATGAATAGAACGGTACTTCACATCTCAATACTAGCATTAAATGTAAATGGCCTAAATGCTCCACTCAAAAGATACAAAATGACAGAATGGATACTAATTCACCAACCAAGTAACTGCCGTCTTCACAAAACTCACCTAACACTTAAAGACTCACATAAACTTAAGGTAAAGGGGTGGAAAAAAAAACTCCACACAAATGTAAACCAAAACTGAGCAGCAGTAGCTATTCTCATATCAGACAAAACAGATTTTAAAGCAATAATAGTTTTTAGAAAAAGACAAAGGGGATTACTATATAATGATAAAAGGATTAGTTCCACTGGAAATTATCACAAACCTAAATATATTTGAACCTAATACTGGAGCTCCAAAATTGATAAAACAATTACTACTAGACCCACAAATTGAAATAGACAACAACACAGTAATAGTGGGGGACTTCAATACTCCAATGGCAGCACAAGACAGGTCATCAAGACAGAAAGACAACGAAGAAACAATGGAATTAAACTATATCCTACAATAAAGGGGCTTAACAGATATTTACAGAACATTCTACCCAACAACTGCAGAATATACATTATTTTCATCAGCACATGGAACACTCTTCAAGATAGACCATATGACAGCTCACAAAACAAGTCTCAATAAATTTAAGAAAATTAAAATTATATCAAGTACTCTCTCAGACCACAGTGAAATGAAATTGGAAATCAACTCCGAAAGGAATCTTCAACACCATGAAAATACGTAGAAACTAAATAACCTGTTCCTGAAAGATCACTGGATCAACAATAAAATCAAGGTGGAAATGTAAAAATTATTTGAATTGTACAATAATAGTGACATAACTTATCAAAACCTCTGGGATACAACGAAGGAAGTGCTAAGAGGAAAGTTGATAGCAATAAATGCCTAACATCGAAACATCTGAAAAATCACAAATTGACATTCTAAGGTCACACCTTAAGGAACTAGAGAAAAAAGAACAAATCAAAACCAAACCCAGCAGAGGGAAAGAAATAACAAATATCAGAGCAAAACTAAATGAAATGGAAACAAACCAACAAATAACAACAACAAAGATAAATGAAACAAAAAGCTAGTTCTTTGAAAAGATAAAATTGATAGACCTTTAACAAGATTTACCAAGAAGAGTGAAGAAGCAAATAAGCTCAGTTAGAAATGAAACAAGATATATTACAACTGATAACACAGAAATACAAAAAAAAAAATCATTCAAGGGTACTAGGAACACCTTTACATCAACAAACTAGAAAATCTACAGGAGATGAATAAATTCCTGGAAATATACAACCCTCCTAGATTAAATCAGGAAGAAATAGAAACTCTGAACAAATGAAAAACAAGTAATGAGACTGAAGCTATAATTGTTAAAAAACTGCCAACAAAATAATGTCCAGGGCCAGAAGGATTCACAGCTGAATTCTATAAGACATTCAAAGAAGAATTGTTACCAATATTACTTAAACTATTCCAAAAGATAAGGAGGGAATCCTCCCTAAATCATTCTATGAAGGCAGTATCACCTTAATACCAAAAGCAGAAAAAGACATAACAAAAAAAGAAAATTACATACTAACATACCTGATGAATATAGATGCAAAACTCCTCAACAAAATACTAGCTAACCAAATCCAAAAGCATATCAAAAAGATAATACACTATGATCAACTGGATTTCATAGCAGGGTTGCAGGGATGATTTAACATACACAAGTCAATAGATATGATACATCACATAAACACAATCAAAAGAAAAATTATATGATCATTTCAATAGATGCAGAAAAACCATTTGACAATATTTGGCATCCATTTATTATTAAAACTCTCAGCAAAATTGGCATAGGAGAGACATACCCTTAAGGTAATAAAAGCCATCTATGACAAACCCACAGCCAACATTATAATGAATGGGGAGAAGTTGAAAGCATTCCCCTTGAGAACTGGAACCAAAACAAAGATGTGCATTTTCCCCACTTCTGTTGAACATACTACTGGAAGTCCTAGCCAGAGCAATCAGATAAGAGCAAGAAATCAAGGGCATCCAAATCATTAATGAGGAGGTCAAGCTGTGACTGTGCAACGATTATATGATTGTATACCTAGACGACACTAAAGACTCATTCAAAAAGATCCTAGATCTGATAAATGAATTCAGTAAAGTTTTAGGATACAAAATCAATGTAAAGAAATCACTAGCACTACTATACAACAACAGTGACCAAGTTGAAAATCAAATCAAGAACACAATCCCTTTTACAACAGCTGCAGAAACAAAACAGAACAAAACTTTGAAATTTATCTAACCAACTAGGTGAAAGATCTCTACAAGGAGAACTGCAAAACACTACTGAAATAAATCATCAATGACATAAACAAATGGAAACACACTGCAAGCTCATGGATGGGTATAATCAGTAATGTTAAAATAACAATACTGCCCAAATATATCTACAGATTCACAGCAATTCTCATCAAAATAACATTATGATTTTTCACAGAACTAGAAAAAACAATCTTAAGGTTCACATGCAACCAAAAAAAGAGCCCACATAGCCAAAGCAATGCTAAGCAGAAAGAACAAATCTGGAATCATCACATTACATGACTTCAAACTATACTACAAGGCTATAATTAACAAAACAGCATAGTACTGGTATAAAAATAGGCAGGTAGACCAAATAAACAAAATAGAGAACCCAGAAATAAAGTCAAATACTTACAACCAACTGATCTTTGACAAAACAAACAAAAACATAAAGTGGGGAAGGACACCCTATTCAACAATTGGTGCTGGAATAATTGGCAAGCCACATGTAGTGGAATGAAACTGATCCTCATCTCTCACCTTATACAAAAATCAACTCAAGATGGATAAAAGACTTAAATCTAAGACCTGAAACCATAAAAATTCTAGAAGATGACATCAGAAAAACACTTCTAGATATTAGCTCAGGCAAAGAGTTCAGAACCAAGAAGCCAGAAGCAAATGCAAAACAACAACAAAAACAACAAAAACAAAAACAAAAACAAAAACCCTAAATAAATATATGGGACCTAATTAAACCAAAACGCTTCTGCACAGCAACATCAGTGATCAGCAGAGTAAACAGACAACTCACAGACTCTGTGTGGGAGAATACACTTGAAAACTATGCATCTGACAAAAGACTAATATCCGGAACCTACAAGGAGCTCGAACAAATAAGCAAGAAAATACCCCAAATAATCCCATCAAAAAGTGAGAAAAGTGGGAATTGAACAGACAATTCTCAAAAGAAGATACACAAATGGCCAAAAAGCATATAAAAAATGCCCCACATTACTAATCGTCAGGGAAATGCAAATTAAAATCGCAATGAGATACTACCTTACTCCTGCAAGAACGGCCATAATTTAAAAAAAAAATAAAAAAATAATAGATGTTGGCCTGGATGTGAGGAAAAGAAAACACTTTTACACTGCTGGTAGAAATCCTAGCTAGTACAACCACTATGGAAAACAGTATGGAGATTCCTTAAAGCATTAAAAGTAGATCTACAATTTGATCCAGCAATTCCACTACTGGGTATCTACATGAGGAAAAGAAGTCATTATATGAAAAAGACACCTGCACACACATTTTTATAGCAGCACAATTCACAACTACAAAAATATGGAACCAACCTAAATGACCATCAATCAATGAGAAGATAAAGAAAATGCAGTGTATATATTCAGCCATAAAAATAATAAAATAATGGCATTTGCAGCAACTTGGATGGAATTGGAGACCAATATTCTAAGTGAAATAACTCAGGAATGGAAAACCAACTATAATATGTTCTCACATGTAAGTGGGAGCTGAGCTATGAGGATGCAAAGGCATTAGAATGATGTAATGGACTTTGGGGACTAAGGGGAAAGGGTGAGAGAAGGGTGAGGGATAAAAGACTACACATTGGGTGCAGTGTACACTGCTCAGGTGACAAGTGCACCAAAATTTCAATCACCACTAAAGAACGTATCCATGTAATGAAAACCACTTACTCTCCAAAAACTATCGAAATTTTTTAAAAACCATGAAATTTACGTAGCATGAAATTCTGATACATACTACAACATGGATGAACTCTGAAAACATTGTTATGTGAAATAAACTAGATACAAAATGACAAATATTACATTATTACACTTCTATGGTCTTCCTAGAGTAGACAAATTCCTAAAGAAAAAGGTAGAATAAGGGTTACTGTGGGGTTAGAGTGAAGGAGGATTTATTGTTTAATGACTAGAGAATTTCAGGTTGGGATAATGAAAAAATTCTAGAAATTAGTAGTGGCGATAGTTGCACAGCAACATGAATAAACTTAAGGCCATTAAATTGTACACTTAAAATGATTAAAATTTTATGTTCTGGTAAAAATGGTAAATTTTGTATTATGCATATTTACAATAAAAAGACAAAATATTTTTTAAAAAAAGCAGGAAAGACATGGTCCCACTTATTTTCCTATATCGGATCATATGGAAACATGATACTTGGAACTGCTGCAATCATTGCTCAGTGGTGAGTGGAACCAGCCCAGGACAATGCCATCTCACAGAGGATGACAGAGACAGATGGAAAGAACTCAGTACCTTGGTGACATCATGGAGCCAGACTTCCTTTTATGAGAAATAATAAAATCTTTTATTGTTTAAAAGAAAAAAGTGAGCCAGGAAACCACAAGAATAATACAGGAAATTTAAATATATATTGCAAAGTGAAAGAAGCCAATATGAGAAGGCTGCTGTATGACTCCAACTGTATGGCTTTCTGGAAAAGCCAAAACTGTGGAGATAGTAAGAAGATCAGTGGATGCCCAGGGCTTCCAGGAGAGAGTGAGATGAAAGGGATGAAAGGTGGAGTACAAAAGGTGGATGAAATAGGGTAGTGAAACTATTCTCTGTGATGCTACAGTGTTAGATGCATGTCATTACAAATTTTCAAAACCCACAGGACTGTGCAACACAGAGTGAACTTTGATGTTAACTATAGTTTTAGTTAATAATGGTGCATCAATATTGTCTCATTGGTTTTAACAAATGCACCACACCAAAGCAAGATAACAATAAAGGGAATGAGGGGGCAGTGTGGGAGTAAAGGGGGACTTAATTTTCTATTCAAATTTTCTGAAACTCAAACCTTCTCCGAAGAAAAGCCTGTTAATTTAGGAAGTAGCTATGAGTGGCATTTATGGCAGAATAACATCTGAGAAGGAGAGCCACTCTAAAATGGAAAGCATTTTTTCAAATCATGCAAGGCCAAGGGTTGCCTGCCTCCGAATGAGGCTAGCACATTGAGGATAAGGTAATGGTTTTTAAATAATCCATCTCCTAGTGATATATCCTTGTACAAGACAGAGGGTTGATACATCATACTTACCATTCTTAAGCCCTTGTGTCTGGAGTAAGGTACAGGTAGTATAAACTAAGAATCATGGTTCCCACTCTTCAAAGTATGATAGGAGCATCTACTTTCCTGAAGTTAACTGCAGCATATAAGATATGCTCACTAATATTTGTTAGTAATTTTTATCACCAGTTCTGGAAAACTCTAGTATAGGTTGCTGTCTCTCAGCTTAATTTATCTATTGCATTCGTGTAGGCTTGCTTCCTAAATCAATTCCCCGAATTCAATAGTGCAGTTATGTGGTTACCTTGCCCAATAACTAATAATGACCAAAAGAAAAGGAAACAGAAATATGGAACTTATTTTCATCTCAAGTTCTAAATGAGATGAATAATTAATTATTTATTTTGGAGGGCTACAATGAGCAAGTTTCTCATTAGCACGTTCACATGCACACGCCCTGAATTCTCAACTCTTTTATTTCAGTTGACTATCTTTCCCAAAATGTCAGGTTCTTATAGATTTGAGTGTAAGCAAATTTTTTCACTGCTGACACTAGGCGTGGACTATGTTCCCTTTGTCATTTTTTGATCCAGATGCGGTGCATCTGATCATGCATATGTGGACAGCATGCATGTGAGATCAGAAGACTCAGGTTTCAGTCTTGACTTCACTACTTTTAACGTGTACTTTACTTGCCCTCCAAGACTCTTAGATTATTTTACTTTTAAAGAGGACCATTATACCTTGTTGAATATTATTTAAACCCCCGGAAGTACGTAATACATGCCAACAAGTACCCTAAAATTATCTCAAATGTTCATGCAAGAAACGGGTTTAAGTTGAATGAGATTCAGAGACTGTTTGTTATTGTTATCTTAAAACAAATTAGGATGATATAGTCAAGTAAACTAAACTTCTCCCTTTCTGCCTGCTTTTTCCTCTTCTTCCTGGGGACTAACAGGAATATAAATTGGGGAATTTCCTTTCATTGGCAAGTTAATGTAGCATGCTCTGTGATGTGAGGGAACCAGAAAGAGGTTCAAAGCACTTAGCATACAAAATGTAACAAATAAATAATTTCTAAGAAACTGAGTCTTTTATGTGAATAGAACACTAGGAATTTCTTATGTAGACCATGAAGGATATCTTTGCAATAACTTGATTTCTGCTATGAAATACACACCTAATTTTAAACATCTCAGGAGACAATAATGTAGTCTTATTTTAAAGGTCCCATTCTTTACTTCCACATATAATCAATGCATTTTAGTCTCTACTCAATTTCATACACAGACTTATCACATCAGCACTTTGATCAAACAGCAGAGCATGATACGGGTGCAAATCTGATTAAAATCAAACTGCCGCCACCACCACCACTAACAACAACAACAACAACAATAGATACTGATGGTGTTGAGGGACATTGGTGGCATCTGAGGAAGGCTACAATTCACTATAAAATTGGGCAAGACAGGATTAACTAAATCCAGGGAAGTGATTACATGAAGACTGAAGAAAAGAATTTTCCTCTGTCCATAAAATGGATTTCACATCTCAGATGGGGATCTTCCTGTCTCTTGAGCTGTGATGGGCATATGTTGACACACTTACAGGAAACAACTTGCTCTGTGTCTCTTCTTCTGGACCAAGGAAATGCTGTTCTGTAAAAATTTACCTATAGGATTAGTCTAACCTCTGCACATATGGGCAGAGACTAGTGCAGGGATATTGAGGGTTTTGCCTAAGAACAGACAATAATGGGTTTCTGAGGAAGGAATTGAGGTCTCTTGCCAAGGCTTTTCGTCTGTATTGCTCATTCTTTCTAAGGAATGGCCAGATGACCAACAGTTTCTGTGTCTAAAAACTGCAACACAAGAAGGAAAGGGCCATAGAGCTTACTCCCTGAAGTAAGTTCACCTTCTATCTTCACCAGATTTCCAAAGCAGATTAACAGAAACAGAGCAAATAATTACTCCTCCCATTTGCTTCAAAATGATGGTATATGATTAATCCTCCAAAACAAAATTGTCCAATAAGAAACATTTGAGTAATTACATTTTCTTTGTATCCTACCCTGAGTTTCTTTCTCTGAATGAAATGTGCTGAGTAAGCTAAGTAAGCATTGACTCACTATTGGCATTGTTAGCCTACTGAGTTAAGGAAAATAAGTCACGTGAGAAGTAAAGGAGAAAATACACATATGTGAGAAAAATTAACCTAAATGCATGCAAAAACCCAACCAAATTTAAGTAAAAATATTGAGATTTTATTAAATAAATTTTAAAATTCCCAGAAATTATTTAAAAACTTAACCATCAGAAATCCTTCATGCTTCTTCCAATTTAAATTTGCATTCTACAGTTATTTTTCACTTTTCTTATGGCTCACCCACTACTTTGCATTTGAAAAAATACATATTTATTCTGAAATTTAAATTGTTGCTGTATATTTTCAATGTGTTAATAATTTGCCTACTTCTACATCTTGGAGTCCTTAGAAATATAACTATATGTAACCATCAGATGGAAAATAATACTTTATATGTGTTTTATATATATAGTAATATGAATATACAACATGTATATATTAATATATAAGTGTATAACTAATGTGTGTATATTATATATACTTCTATACTTACATGTATAGAAGTACTTACATGTACTTACATATCTGTATATATAGATTATACTTAAAAAAGAAAAGTGTTTAAACACTTCCCCCAAGAATTGCATACAAAATTATAAATTTTTAATGAGAATAGTTGAAACTTCAAATTATAATTTTAAAGCCTAGAAAATATTTTTATGTCCAAACACTTCTGAAGTCTGAATATATTTTAATTTGCTTAATAATCAACATTAAGCAGCATATTTAACTTACCCCACTTACAATTGAGTAATATATTTTTTTTCAAATTTTTCAATGGATAGCCTTTAATATGTCTTTTTTCTCCTATGTAACTACTTCTTTTATTATTATTATTATTATTATTATACATTAAGTTTTAGGGTGCATGTGCACAATGTGCAGGTTTGTTACATATGTATCCATGTGCCATGTTGGTATGTTGCACCCATTAACTCGTCATTTAGCATTAGGTATATCTCCTAATGCTGTCCCTCCCCCCTCCCCCAATCCCACAAAAGGCCCTGGAGTGTGATGTTCCCTTTCCTGTGTCCATGTGTTCTCATTGGTCAATTCCCACCTATGAGCGAGAACATGCAGTGTTTGGTGTTTTGTCCTTGTGATAGTTTACTGAGAATGATGGTTTACAGTTTCATCCATGTCCCTACAAACGACATGAACTCATCATTTTTTATGGCTGCATAGTATTCCATGGCGTATATGTGCCACATTTTCTTAATCCAGTCTATCGTTGTTGGACATTTGGGTTGGTTCCAACTCTTTGCTATTGTGAATAGTGCCGCAATAAACATATGTGTGCATGTGTCTTTATAGCAGCATGATTTATAGTCCTTTGGGTATATACCCATTAATGGGATGGCTGGGTCAAATGGTATTTCTAGTTCTAGATCCCTGAGGAATCACCACACTGACTTCCACAATGGTTGAACTAGTTTACAGTCCCACCAACAGTGTAAAAGTGTTCCTATTTTTCCACATCCTCTCCAGCACCTGTTGTTTCCTGACTTTTTAATGATGGCCATTCTAACTGGTACGAGATGGTATCTCATTGTGGTTTTGATTTGCATTTCTCTAATGGCCAGTGATGATGAGCATTTTTTCATGTGTTTTTTGGCTGCATAAATGTCTTCTTTTGAGAAGTGTCTGTTCATGTCCTTTGCCCACCTTTTGATGGGGTTGTTTGATTTTTTCTTGTAAATTTGTTTGAGTTCATTGTAGATTCTGGATATTAGCCCTTTGTCAGATGAGTAGGTTGCGAAAATTTTCTCCCATTTTGTAGGTTGCCTGTTCACTCTGATGGTAGTTTCTTTTGCTGTGCAGAAGCTCTTTAGTTTAATTAGATCCCATTTGTCAATTTTGGCTTTTGTTGCCATTGTTTTTGGTGTTTTAGACATGAAGTCCTTGCCCATGCCTATGATCTGAAAGGTATTGCCTAGGTTTTCTTCTAGGGTTTTTATGGTTTTAGGTCTAACATGTAAGTCTTCAATCCATCTTGAATTAAAAAAGCTTTGTTCTTTTGGCTTAGGATTGACTTGATGATGTGGGCTCTTTTTTGGTTCCATATGAACTTTCAAGTAGTTTTTCCAATTCTGTGAAGAAAGTCATTGGTAGCTTGATGGGGATGGCATTCAATCTATAAATTACCTTGGGCAGTATGGCCATTTTCATGATATTGATTCTTCCAACCCATGAGCATGGAAGGTTCTTCCATTTGTTTGTATCCTCTTTTATTTCATTGAGCAGTGGTTTGTAGTTCTCCTTGAAGAGGTCCTTCATGTCCCTTGTAAGTTGGATTCCTAGGTATTTTATTCTCTTTGAAGCAATTGTGAATGGGAGTTCACTCATGATTTGGCTCTCTGTCTTTTATTGGTGTACAAGAATGCTTGTGATTTTTGTACATTGATTTTGTATCCTGAGACTTTGCTGAAGTTGCTTACCAGCTTAAGGAGATTTTGGGCTGAAACAATGGGGTTTTCTAGATATACAATCATGTCATCTGCAAACAGGGACAATTTGACTTCCTCTTTTCCTAATTGAATACCCTTTATTTCCTTCTTCTGCCTGATTGCCCTGGCCAGAACTTCCAACACTATGTTGAATAGGAGTGGTGAGAGAGGGCATCCCTGTCTTGTGCCAGTTTTCAAAGAGAATGCTTCCAGTTTTTGCCCACTCAGTATGATATTGGCTGTGGGTTTGTCATAGATAGCTCTTATAATTTTGAGATAGGTCCCATCAATACCTAATGTATTGAGAGTTTTTAGCATGAAGGGTTGTTGAATTTTGTCAAAGGCCTTTTCTGCATCTATTGAGATAATCATGTGGTTTTTGTCTTTGGTTCTGTTTATATGCTGGATTACATTTATTAATTTGCATGTGTTGAACCAGCCTTGCATCCCAGGGATGAAGCCCACTTGACCATGGTGGATAAGCTTTTTGATGTGCTGCTGGATTCGGTTTGCCAGTATTTTATTGAGGATTTTTGCATCAATGTTCATCAAGGATATTGGTCTGAAATTCTCTTTTTTGGTTATGTCTCTGCCAGGCTTTGGTATCAGGATGATACTGGCCTCATAAAATGAGTTACGGAGGATTCCCTCTTTTTCTATTGATTGGAATAGTTTCAGAAGGAATGGTACCAGTTCCTCCTTGTACCTCTGGTAGAATTCAGCTGTGAATCCGTCAGGTCCTGGACTCTTTTTGTTTGGTAAGCTATTGATTATTGCCACAATTTCAGAGCCTGTTATTGGTCTATTCAGAGATTCATCTTCTTCCTGGTTTAGTCTTCGGAGGGTGTATTTGTCGAGAAATTTATCCATTTCTTCTACATTTTCTAGTTTATTTGTGTAGAGGTGTTTGTGGTATTCTCTGATGTTAGATTGTATTTCTGTGGGATCGGTGATGATATCCCCTTTATCATTTTTTATTGCATCTATTTGATTCTTCTCTCTTTTCTTCTTTATTAGTCTTGCTAGTGGTCTATCAATTTTGTTGATCTTTTCAAAAAACCAGCTCCTGGATTCCTTAATTTTTTGAAGGTTTTTTTGTGTCTCTATTTCCTTCAGTTCTGCTCTGATTTTAGTTATTTCTTGCCTTCTGCTAGCTTTTGAATGTGTTTGCTCTTGCTTTTCTGGTTCTTTTAATTGTGATGTTAGGGTGTCAATTTTAGATCTTTCCTGCTTTCTCTTGTGGGCATTTGGCGCTCTAAATTTCCCTCTACACACTGCTTCGA
This sequence comes from Nomascus leucogenys, assembly GCF_006542625.1. NCBI lineage: Eukaryota > Metazoa > Chordata > Mammalia > Primates > Hylobatidae > Nomascus > Nomascus leucogenys. Next base: position 52,319,456 of record NC_044397.1, on the reverse strand, counting down.
ATGTGTCCCAGAGATTCTGGTATGTTGTGTCTTTGTTCTCATTGGTTTCAAAGAACATCTTTATTTCTGCCTTCATTTCGTTATGTACCCAGTAGTCATTCAGGAGCAGGTTGTTCAATTTCCATGTAGTAGAGCTGTTTTGAGTGAGTTTCTTAATCCTGAGTTATAGTTTGATTGCACTGTGGTCTGAGAGACAGTTTGTTATAATTTCTGTTCTTTTACATTTGCTGAGGAGAGCTTTACTTCCAACTATGTGGTCAATTTTGGAATAGGTGTGGTGTGGTGCTGAAAAAAATGCATATTCTGTTGATTTGGGTTGGAGAGTTCTGTAGATGTCTATTAGGTCTGCTTGGTGCAGAGCTGAGTTCAATTCCTTGGTATCCTTATTAACTTTCTGTCTCATTGATCTGTCTAATGTTGACAGTGGGGTGTTAAAATCTCCCATTATTATTGTGTGGGAGTCTAAATCTCTTTGTAGGTCACTCAGGACTTGCTTTATGAATCTGGGTGCTCCTGTATTGGGTGCCTATATATTTAGGATAATTAGCTCTTCTTGTTGAATTGATCCCTTTACCATTATGTAATGGCCTTCTTTGTCTCTTTTGATCTTTGTTGGTTTAAAGTCTATTTTATCAGAGACTAGGATTGCAACCCCTGCCTTTTTTTGTTTTCCATTTGCTTGGTGGATCGTCCTCCATCCCTTTATTTTGAGTCTATGTGTGTCTCTGCATGTGAAATGGGTTGCCTGAATACAGCACACTGATGGGTCTTGACTCCTTATCCAATTTGCCAGTCTGTGGCTTTTAATTGGAGCATTTAGCCCTTTTACATTTAAAGTTAATATTGTTATGTGTGAATTTGATCCTGTCATTATGATGTTAGTTGGTTATTTTGCTCGTTAGTTGATGCAGTTTCTTCCTAGCCTCGATGGTCTTTACAATTTGGCATGTTTTTGCAGTGGCTGGTACCGGTTGTTCCTTTCCATGTTTAGTGCTTCCTTCAGGAGCTCTTTTAGGGCAGGCATGGTGGTGACAAAATCTCTTAGCATTTGCTTGTCTGTAAAGTATTTTATTTCTCCTTCAGTTATGAAGCTTAGTTTGGCTGGATATGAGATTCTGGGTTGAAAATTCCTTTCTTTAAGAATGTTGAATATCGGCCCCCACTCTCTTCTGGCTTGTAGAGTTTCTGCCGAGAGATTGGCTGTTAGTCTGATGGGCTTACCTTTGTGGGTAACCCGACCTTTCTCTCTGGCCGCCCTTAACATTTTTTCCTTCATTTCAACTTTGCTGAATCTGACAATTATGTGTCTTGGGGTTGCTCTTCTCGAGGAGTATCTTTGTGGCGTTCTCTGTATTTCCTGAATCTGAATGTTGGCCTGCCTTGCTAGATTGGGGAAGTTCTCCTGGATAATATCTTGCAGAGTGTTTTCCAACTTGGTTCCATTCTCCCTGTCACTTTCAGGTACACCAATCAGATGTAGGTTTGGTCTTTTCACATAGTCCCATATTTCTTGGAGGCTTTGTTCATTTCTTTATATTCTTTTTTCTCTAAACTTCCCTTCTCACTTCATTTCATTCATTTCATCTTCCATCACTGATAGCCTTTCTTCCAGTTGATTGCATCGGCTACTGAGGCTTCTGTATTCTTCATGTAGTTCTCGAAACTTGGCTTTCAGCTCCATCAGCTCCTTTAAGTACTTCTCTGTATTGGTCATTTTAGTTATACATTCATCTAATTTTTTTTTCAAACTTTTTAACTCCTTTGACATTGGTTTGAATTTCCTCCTGTAGCTTGGAGTAGTTTGATTGTCTGAAGCCTTCTTCTCTCAACTCGTCAAAGTCATTCTCTGTCCAGCTTTGTTCCGTTGCTGGTGAGGAACTGCGTTCCTTTGGAGGAGGAGAGGTGCTCTGCTTTTTAGAGTTTCCAGTTTTTCTCTTCTGTTTTCTCCCTATCTTGGTAGTTTTTTCTACTTTTGGTCTTTGATGATGGTGGTGTACAGATGGGTTTTTGGTGTGGGTGTCCTTTCTGTTTGTTAGTTTTCCTTCTAACAGGCAGGACCCTCAGCTGCAGGTCTGTTGGAGTTTTCTAGAGGTCCACTCCAGACCCTGTTTGCCTGGGTGTCAGCAGCGGTGGCTGCAGAACAGCGGATTTTCGTGAACCGCAAATTCAGCTGTGTGATCGTTCCTCTGGAAGTTTTGTCTCAGAGGAGTACCTGGCCGAGTGAGGTGTCAGTCTGTCCCTACTGGGGGGTGCATCCCAGTTAGGCTGCTCAGGGGTCAGGGACCCACTTTAGGAGGCAGTCTGCCCGTTCTCAGATCTCCAGCTGCGTGCTGGGAGAACCACTACTCTCTTCAAAGCTGTCAGACAGGGACATTTAAGTCTGCAGAGGTTCCTGCTGACTTTTTGTTTGTCTGTGCCCTGCCCCAAGAGGTGGAGCCTACAGAGGCAGTCAGGCATCCTTGAGCTGTGGTGGGCTCCACCCAGTTGGAGATTCCTGGCAGCTTTGTTTACCTAAGGAAGCCTGGGCAATGGCGGGCGCCCCTCCCTCAGCCTTGCTGCCACCTTGCAGTTTGATCTCAGAGTGCTGTGCTAGCCATCAGTGAGACTCCGTGGGTGTAGGACCGTCTGAGCCAGGTGCAGGGCACAATCTCCTGGTATGCCATTTTCCAAGCCCATTGGAAAAGCACAGTACTAGGGTGGGAGTGACCCAATTTTCCAGGTGCCATCTGTCACCCCTTTCTTTGACTAGGAAAAGGAACTCCCTGACCCCTTGCGCTTCCCGAGTGAGACAATGCCTCACCCTGCTTCGGCTCGGCTCGTGCACGGTGCACTAAACCGACTGTCCTGCACCCAGTGTTTGGCAGTCCCTAGTGAGATGAACCCGGTACCTCAGATGGAAATGCAGAAATCCCGCGGTCTTCTGCGTTGCTCATGCTGGGAGCTGTAGACCGGAGCTCTTCCTATTTGGCCATCTTGGCTCCACCCTATGTGGTAATATATTTTTAATCCCTAAAGTCAAAATGCATTATATACTTTTCAAATAGTTATTTAAAAACTATATAAGAACTTTTAAAGGACAAACTTCTTATGTTTTCCTAGAACTTTCACATAAGAGCTTACACATTTTAAATATGAATTAATAAGTAATTGAAATATGAAATGATGAAGCTAGGAGAATATTTTTACAATGATGATTAATATCTTAAATAAAAATTAAAATAATATGCACTTCTTGCTTTCTCATACATCAAAAACTGCTTTTATTGGAATCAAGGTGAAGTAAAATAAATCCATAAGAAAGCTAAGCCTTGTCTTCCTTGCCACACAGCCCTGAGCATCATGGAATCAGAAAGTTCCTGATAATTTAGTGCAATTATAAAATAACTGACTGCAGCTCATATATTCTACAACGTCAGCTCTTCAGGAATCCATACATCTAAAATAAGTCAGTCACATTACTTGTATATTTCTGAATTTAGAATGGTAACAAAAAATGATTTTATATCAACTGTGACTCAGAGTGACACAAAACCCTGTGTGGGGGGGGTTAAATTTCATTCTTTATTGCTTAATTTATGAGTATCCTTGAAGTGTGCATGTTTCCTGGCTGCACTTACTCTACAAGCCAATTCATGTTTTTTGACCTAACTCTGCCTCAACCCCAAATTACAGAACTTCTTTTTTCAAATCGGCATCAACCTGAGATCAATACTTTAGGCAGGGTTCTGTGTTTGTTTTGGTTTGTTTTCTTCCCCACCACCACCCCATCCCAAAACATCTTAATTCATTTAAGAGAGAATTCCTCAAATCACAGCATCACTTTTGGTGTGAATGTTCACACATATTCTGTTTGTGACTATCACCCTTGTTGATTTGCAGGACAAAGAAGAGACATGCAAGTATGACAGAAAATACTACACATTACTCAGGGATTGAAACTGAAGGTGTGAACAACAGAGAAAAGAGAGGGTAAAGAAAAGGAAAACAAAGGAGACATGGGATATGAAAGGTGTATGCCATATGTGGACATCAGGAAATGTTTTGGCTCCCACTTCTGCCACCAGTTGAGCCTGGAACCTCACTACTTGGAGTTGGGGGATGGGCAGTGCTCATTCATCACCTGTGAAAATAGGGATTGAGGGTTCCCTAACTTTGCCATTTTTCCTCAAGCACTGGCGTTGGTTTTCTGAATGTCTGGCTCTGTATAGGTGAGTCTTCAGCTGAGCCACAGGCTCTGCATTCCTTGCAGTCCACACACTTCACATCCTTTGTTTATGGTGCTCATTTTGGAATTCAAACAGGTTGGTGGGGCACATTTGAGCAGATAATGACACACACTGACTGCTCATGAGCTATTTTATGGTGTGAGAATGTTGTGATGTTATGAAATAGGGAGGCATTAAAACATGAGGACATTTTCTAGAAGATCCTTAGCAGAGGGTACAGAAGACTAAGGTCCAAATCTCTGAAATGATGTTTTCCAAATTATTGCACAGCTATGTCAAACAAAATACCTTGATCCAGTTAATGTTAACAAATAAAAAATTATGAAATGTTATTTTCTAGGTATGGATAGTAGTGGATAGTAGTAGATCTGTTGTGTAGTGGAGATTACTTAGGAAAAATAAATTTCAACTTTACCAAGAAAGTACTAGATTAGTTGCATTAGGAAATTGTGAATTGCATTAGGAAAATGCTCAGTCTTCTTTCAGTAGCCAATATCTGGATACTATACTCTCTTGAATTTCTAAGATTTGCATCTGTTATTCTATAATTAGCTTTCCAGTTTATTGAATGATTTACTTTACATACAAATATTTGCTAATATATTCCCTGTAAAACAATTTTAAAAATTAAACATTTCTCTAATTACACATTCCTCCCTAGCTGATACAATTTCATTTATTTGCTTACTTTACCAGGCAGACATTCAGAAATTTTTTACTCATATTGTCTTCAATTGCATATTTGCCATTTTCTAGTTTTTATTTTATTTTTTATATTCATTTTGCTCTAGGTGAGGAAATTGCTAATTGTAGAGCTTAATAATTTTTCACCAAAAAGATATGTGTCTAACTCCCTCATGAAGAAATAGTATGTTACCAACACTCCCAAATTTCCTTTGATGTTAAAAAGCATTATTTTTCTCAAGAGTCTTTTGTTGTATTGGTATGATATATAAACGAAATCATATACACATTTATTTTTTCATTTAGATACTTTCCTTCATTACTGTGATTGAGATATTAACCTCAGGTTAAGTATTTATTGTCATTTTATTGCTAGTTCATTGTAAGAAGCCTACCTTTTATTTATCTATTCCCTTAATAAACATTCCTGTTTCCAGTGTTAGATTAATGCAAATAAGGCTGTCGTGAGCATTCTTTTACATGTTTTTCAATGTACAAATATATGCTGGGAGAGGAATTACTGAATCACAGGAAGTAGTATATGCAGCTATAATGGATATTACCACATCCACCAAACGTTTAGTGTTTCCTGTTTCATTTTATTCACTCTGGGGGATGTATAGAGATTTCACATTACATTATAATTTAATTTCTCTAATGTCTAATGATGGGGAGCACCTTTTTCATATTTTTATTGTCAATTTGGCTATCTTCTTTTTCTAAATGCATGTTCAAGTACTTCATCCATTTTTATTGGTCTTCTTTTTTTACTGGTTTAATTGAATTCTTTATATATTTTGGATATGAGCTCTTTGTCAATTTTATATGTATGCTTATATTCACTCCTCCGTCACTCCTCAGCTTGCTTTTTATTTTTATGCTTTTAATAATGAACATAATTTCTTGATTTTAATAAATGTCATTATTTTTCTTTATGGTTAGTATATTTGCAACTAGGTTAACAAATATTTATCTCCTTTATAGGCACTAATATATTTCCCAATGTTATCTTCCATAAGAGGTCTTGTTGTACCTCTTGTAATTAGGTATACAATATATCTGAATATTATTTTTGTGTGTGTTGCAGTTAGTAATGAAGATTCTCTTTTGATATAAATATCTAACCAATTCAGCATTATTTCTTTGAAAGGCCACTTATTTCCATTGCTGTTGTAAGGAAGGAACAAAGGTTTCTTGTCATGGCTTTCCTTCTGTATTGCTCAGTCTCTCTAAAGTAAGTCTAGAAAATTATAGAATTTTTTGAATTGTTTTTTATGAATCAGGCATTTCTCTAAATATGCTAGTCTATTTCTAGACTATATTTGACTTTATCTTTATGCTTTGTTCTAGTGCACACTGTCTTGAACATTATATTTTTATAAGTATTGATATTCTATATTTTTATTCTGACTAATTCAACTTGCTTTATAAATCTTTTGTGAAATAAGAATGTTATTTTTGAAGTGGCAGCATTTAAAGAATGTTACTTTATTCAGCTCAAATTCATGTATTACATACTATACTGTACTATGTGTGTATATATATATATATATATATATATGTATATGTATGCACATTTAATACCCAAAAAATCCCAATCAGGTATGCACTATTAGTATTCTCATATTGTAATTGAAGAAACAAAGTCACAGAGGCATAGGCACAAAGAAGTTAAGCAGAATGTGAATGCGAGATACCTAACACATGGTGAGTGGGAACGTCTGTATTTGAATCTAGGCACCTGGCTGCAGACTAAGTGCTTTTAGAGACTATGCTTTGCTGATTTTCGTTTCAGAGGTGATTTTACTTTTCTTCTTAAGGTTTTTCAGGAAAGAATTGGTGGCTGATAATAGATTTTAGATGTAGAAATTGTAAGAAGAAGCCGGGGCAGGTGGCTTACACCTGTAATCCCAGCACTTCAGGAGACCGAGGCAGGCGGATCACCTGAGGTCAGGAGTTTGAGACCAGCCTGACCAACATGGTGAAACCCCATCTCTACTAAAAATAAAAAAATTAGCCAGGCATGGTGGTGGGTGCCTGTAATCCCAGCTACTCGGGAGGCTGAGGCAGGTGAATCGCCTGAAGCCAGGAGGCAGAGATTGCAGTGAGCCGAGATTGTGCCATTGCACTCCAGCCTAGGCAAAAAGAGTGAAACTCCATGTCAAAAAAAAAAAAGGAAAAAAAAAATATAAGAAGAGCTAGGTTAAAGTTTATTTTTGTCTGGCTTAATAAATAGAATTTATTATCAGATTGAGATAGAAGATGAGAGAAAAAGCAAGAATCTTGAGTCACTATGAAATTTGGGATCTGAGATAATAAGTGGATGGCACACTCGGTTGTCAAAACAGGAAGCACTAGGGAGGCAAACATATAGAATGGAAGGGAGGATTATGTTACTTGGGAGATGCCTAAGAGACAACTAAATTTCAAGTTTCAAGTAGGAAGCCTGAGGTATACATGCGATACTTAAAACCATGGGACAGAGTGAGATCATCTTGGAAAAATGTGTACAGAAATAAAATAACTGAGAATAAAATTATAGGAGCATGGCACTTAATTTATATGAAAAGAGGATGGTTTGGGCTATTTAAACTTCTCTCGCTCTTTTGGGATTCTAAGAGAGACATGAGAGACCAAGTAGCAATTGTGGCATCATTACAATGTCTGATAAACTTCTGCTATAGCCTACTATTCTAGAATACCTGTATAGAAGAGATTATGCAAGGGAAAGTGTATAAAACAGAGTGGTTGAAAATGCTTACCATCATCAGGGTAATATAGACATACAGAAGGAAGAAGGTGAAAAATACAGGCTAGTCTTGAGGATCCTGACTGCTTTGTATGGGAAATGTCTGGCTATACCATTGTTAAACTGTTTCACTACAGCATTAAAATGAGCCAATTATGCATTTAAATTTATGGATAAAAAACTAAGCTACCAACAGTAAGCTACAGAAGAAAAGTTGTATGCTTATGGAATATTTTTAGAATTCTGGATTATTTAGGAAAAGTCTGATGTCTTACTCAAAGAACACCTCAATAATAGAGCAAATATTAAAAAGTGATGATTTTATACCACATTCCTAAAGGTAAAATTACTATAGTACAATGTCTGGCAGTTGAGAAGTACTTTAACAATGACATTAAAAATATGGCTTATTTCTAAGTGTTTAATCCATCTTGAGTTAATTTTTGTATAAGCTGAGAGGAAGGGTCCAGTTTCAGTTTTCTGCATATGGCTAGCCTGTTTTCCCAACACCATAGGGAATCCTTTCCCCATGGCTTGTTTTTGTCAGGTTTGTCAAAGATCAGATGGTTGTAGATGTATGGGGTTATTTCTGAGGTCTCTGTTCTTTTTGGCTTGTTTTTGTCAGGTTTGTCAAAGATCAGATGGTTGTAGATGTATGGGGTTATTTCTGAGGCCTCCGTTCTGTTCCATTGGTCTATATATCTGTTTTGCTACCAGTACCATATGGTTTTGGTTACAGTAACCTTGTAGTATAGTTTGAAGTCACATAGCATGATGCCTCCAGCTTTGTTATTTTTGCCTAGGATTGTCTTGGCTATACAGGCTCTTTTTTGTTCCCTATGAAACTTAAAGTAGTTTTTTTTTCCAATTCTGTGAGGAAAGTCAAAGGCAGTTTGATGGGGATTGCATTGAATCTATAAATTACTTTGGACAGTATGGCCATTTTCATGATATTGATTCTTCCTATGTTCTTCCATTTGTTTGTATCCTCTCTTATTTCCTTGAGCAGTGGTTTTTAGTTCTCCTTGAAGAGGTCCTTCACATCCCTTGTAAGTTGTATCTCTAGATATTTTATTCTTTTTGTAGTATTTGTGAACGGGAGTTCACTCATGATTTGGCTCTCTGTTTGTCTATTATTGGTGTATAGGAATGCTTTTGACTTTTGCACATTGATTTTTTATCCTGAGAGTTTGCTGAAGTTGCTTATCAGCTTAAGGAGATTTGAGGCTGAGATGATGGGGTTTTCTAAATATACAGTCATGTCATCTCCAAACAGAGAAAATTTGACTTCCTCTCTCCTATTTGAATATGGCCTATTCCAATTCAGGTACACACCTGGACATAGATAGCATTCAGCATTGAACATGTTCTTGAACGGTTGGATTTCACCCTTGGCATGCTTGATATATACCTCAGCTTCTTCAGTATAACATTAACTTTTCACTTTTGTCATTTTTGTCTGAGAGAGGAAAGAATAAAAGTGAAAGAAAAAAGTTCAGGGGTCTATCAAATTTAAAGTTCTCAGGAAGGAGGTCCTGACAGACAGAATATTCAGAGGAAAACTAGGAGAATGTGAAAAGAGATAAAGCAAATGTCCAATGTTGCTGCAAAACTGATTACAATTAGGTCAGGGCATAGGTCAAAGTATATGGCAGGCTATAGGGTAATAATGACCTATATTTAAAAAATAGATTCAAAGTAAAAAATGAAATGAAACATGATTAAAATGAGTTGAAGGATGCTGCAGAATTGAAGGCAAGGACAGAAAACTTTTGAAGATGCTACGCTTCAAGTGGCAGAAAAGAATGAGGCAGCAGTAGAATTGAAGACTCAAGGGAGGGGATTAAATATGTACAATCTGAGACGCATTTTGATAATCAAGGCAATAATCCAGCGGGAGAGGAGAGCTTAATTGCAGTAACAGTGTCCATGGAACCTTCAGAAGGCGTAGATTCAAGGGCACAAGCCAAAGGACTGGCCTTCTATAATTAGGCTTTCCTAGGATAGTTTCTTTTTTATACTTAGGTGTCTATGTACTATGAAATTTATTTACCTAAATGGGATGAGTTATGAATCAAATTCCATCTTTCAAATAAGTAGTAAATGTTCTAACACCATATATGGAGGAATATTTCCTTTGGTCATTAATTTTATATACCTTCTACTCATATTAATGTATAAAATATGTATATAACATTATATAAAAACACATGTAGGATTAAACAATGTCTATTTCTGAGCTACAATAAATTATTTTAATTATATTTTAATAATATTTGGTTCCATGCATTCACCCATCCTTTAAAAATATCATTGTGTTTCCCTTGGGCCTTTATTCATTTCTATTAATTTAAAAATCTTACAGTGAGTTATAATTTTATTAAGATTTTATATGAATGTGAATGAATTTGACGTTTTTATAGAATCAAGTTTTCCCATTCATGAACTTGATATATTTCTCCATTTAATCACTTAATCACAGAAGGTCTATACTATTTTATTACACCAGACGAACATAATTATGGTACATCAAAAAGCTGGTGACCAGTTTTGGAAGAGTCTATAAATCATGTCATGAAGAAAAATGAATATATTTAGTTTGGAAAATAGTAACTTAAAAGACATCTATAATAACCTTCTAAGTTTGTGAATGAATCTGTGGTTAAAAAAAATGGAGCTAAATTTTTTTTTAATTGTAGAAGACAAAAAGGAAGAAAAATTATGGAAAAGAAACATTTTTATCAATTAACGAAAAATTATGTTGAAATTGACTTCGTGAATATGTAAGTTCTGTATCCCTGGCAAAAACTGGGATTTGGAGAGAATACAAAGCATTCCTACACTGAAAGAACTGATGCACCCAAGGATCAGAGGAGAGTCCTTTGTCGGCTCATGTATCAGTTGGATCTGAAATGATGTGGAATATTAGATAGGGTGGGAAAAGATGAGTATGAAAAGGGCACAAATGAAAACAGGGAAAAGGAAACAAGCAAAGCATTCCCAGGAGACATGAAGCAAACATGGAGTAGGTTTCGTACATCGTGGGTATTTGGAGTTAAATTGCGAAGGAGGGTGGTAGCAATATTGGATTCCCTCAAGTAGTAAGTCATAGATACTTAAATACTTTTTCAGTTAACTGTAAGCAATTCAGGATTGGATTTTGGGTAGAATTGTGACCGTCTTATTTTCTAATTGTTGTCTTTTTAAAGTAGGTAAAACACTATTAAAATTAATAGATGTTTTCCATTTTTTACACCCTGGATAATTAAAGCTTTATAATACAAATAAAGATATATCTTTGATGAATACTGATGTAAAAATATTCAACAAGATGCTGACAAACAGAATTCAACAACTCATTACAAGAATTCTACAATATGACCAAGTGGAATTTATTCCTGAAATGCAAAGATACTTCAACATATAAAAAACAATCAATTTAATACAGTATATTGGCAAAATGAACAACATTCTGTTTAAAAAATATATGATTAGCTCAAAAAGCATATGACAAAAATTCAACACATTTTTCATGATAAAAAGACACAGCATACTAGGAATACAAGGAAACTACCTCAACATAATAAAGGCCATATATATCAAGCTCACAACAACATAACAATCGATGGTGAAGAGTGATTTTAAACAAAGTTGCAAAGCTCATTCGGTGGGTAAGGACACCAGTCTGGGCAACATATGGAGATAGCCCATCACAAAAATTAGAAACAAAAAAAAGCTGGGTGTGGTGGTGCACACCTGTGGTCCCAGCTACTCAGGAGGCTAGGATAGTAGGATTGCCTGAGACTGGGAGATCAAAGCTGCAGTGAGCCATGATTACGCCACTGCACTCCAGCCTGAGTGACAGAGTGAGAACCTGTCACACACACACATACACACACACACACACACACACACAATTGAAATAGGAAAGGACAGCCTTTAACAAATGATGTAGGCAAAATTGGAAATCTACACACACAAAAATGAAGTTAGATGCTTAACTTACACAATATACACAAATAAATTTAAAATGGATCAAACACAAGCATAAGACCTAAAACTATGAAACACTCAAAGAAAACAAAGAAGAAAAGCTTTATGACTTGAATTGGCAAAATTTCTTTGACATCACACCAAAAGCACAGGTGACAAAAATATAAATAGATATATTGCACTATGCTAAATTTAAAATGTCTGTGCATTAAAAGACACAATTGAGAAAGTGAAAATGCAACTGACAGAATAACAGAAAATATTTTAAAGTCATATATCTGATGAGGGTTAATATGCAGAATATTTTTAAAATGTTTACAGTGCAACAAAAATAAAAGAACCCAATTGAAATTGGGCCAATGACTTAAATAGACATTTCTCCAAAGAAGACATGCAAATAGCCACTAAATATCCGAAAAGATGTTCAAAATAATTCATAATTAGTACAATGCAATCAAAAGCACATTGAGATATAACCTCACACCCATCAGGATGACTACTACAAACAAAACAAAACAAACAAAAACCCTGAAAATAACGAAGTGGGAAGCAGAATAATGTTGGAAGCTGAAATCCAGCCAACCCTGCTTATTTTAATTCAGCCATGACATGAGCAAGAAATACATTTTAATAGGCCAAACATGTATTTTAGGTATTTACTAGCTAACATAGTGTGTTTTTAATAATACAAGCATCTTTACCTGGAGACCCTTGTCTACTGTGTGTAAGAATGTAAAATGGTACAGCTGCTTTAGAAAATAGTAAGACAGCTGCTTAAAAAATTAAAAATAGAATTACCATATGATGCACCAATTTTATCTATGAGTGTATATCTGAAAAAACCAAAGCAAGTTCTTAAAAAAATATTTGTACATATGCCCATGTTCCTAACAACATTATTCACAATAGCCAAATCATAGAATTTATGCAAATGTCCATTATTGGATAGATGGCTAAACAGAATATCTGTATCTATAGGAATAGTAGCCCAAAAAAAAAGAAAATTATGATACATTCTATAGCTTACATGAAACTTGAGGACAGTATACTAAATGAAATAAGTAACAAAGAGACACATGCTACACAACTCCATTCATATGATATTATAGTTTGGTTTGTTTGACTCTTCCAGATTTCATGTTGCAATTTGAGCCCTGATGTTAGAGGTGGGGCCTAATGGGACATATTTGGGTCATGGGGGTGGTTTTTCATGGATGGCGTGGTGCCACCCTCATGTTAATTAATGAGTTCTTACTCTATTAGCCCCCATAACAGCTGGTTGTTAAAAAGAGCCTTGCACCTCCCACTTCTCTCTTTTGCTTTCTTCTCTCATGATGTGGTCTCTACACACCAGTCTCCCTTCTCCTTTCACCATTAGTGGAAGCAGTCTAAAGCCCCCACAAGAAGCAAAGGCTGGTGCCTTGCTTCTTGTACAGTTGGCAGAATCATAAGCTACATAAACTTTTCTTAAAAAAAAATTACCTAGTCTTAGGTAGTCCCTTACAGCAATGCTGAATCGATTAAAACATATGAGATATCTAGAAGAGTCAAATTCATAGAAACAAAGAGCAGAATAATGGTTGCCAATGGTACGGGAAGGGGGAAAGTGGGACTTGTATAATGGGTATATAGTTTCAGTTTTGGAAGATAAAAATATTCTAGAGATTGGTTGCACAACAAATATGCTTCACATTACTAAACTGTGCACATGAAACAGGCTAACATGGTAAGTTTTATGTTATGTGTATTTTACAACAATTTAAAAAATGGAAAACCCCCAATAAAGCAGTGAAATCTTTAATTGTGTTAAAATTTAAACCTTAAAGAAAGATATTTGGTAGTTTAATAAAAAAATCATTGATGACAGTTATGAAATTAGTTTAAATGAATCTACTGAGTTCTGACTACATGTCACTGAGTGATTTGGTACATTCTGTGACAAATATGCTTTAATAAAACTGTTCTATAGGGAAGGTATTTGTTAGAGTAACAATTTCGAAACATAAAATTGGGACAAATTTTCAACTGAATTCTGTTGGTCTAAATATCTATTTAGAAGACATGGAGACATTCTTTAATATTGATGTCTGAAAAAGGTGGAGGAGGAAGAGGATGGGCAAAAAAAGAGGGAGAAAGAGGATGAAGTAAAGGAGAAGAACAAGAAAAAGAGGAGGAAGACGAGAAAAAGGAGCAACTATTTAAGATTCACACATGGATTGAACACAAATTGCAGTTTATTTTACATACATCTGAAACATAATATGTATTTGTAATGAATAATACATATTGTTAATTTTTCCTCTGCCATTAACTTCCAATCCCCTTTTCCTATGGAGTTGAAGCTGTTAGCTAAGTGTGGCAATATAATAACAGCAACAACAACAACAACAATGATAGTAACAATAATTCTTTTGTATTATTTCATCTTTAATTTGTACATATTTAATAATATGCAGGACTCTATTAATTATAGGGCACTTTAGTCTTGTGTTATGCAATAGATAAAATTCTAGACTTCAAATTAAAAAATACAGACTTTTAAGAAAACTTTTATCTGAAAACTGTGAGGTTTGCATTCCTTTTAATTTATTATTTCTATGTTTTTGGAAGGAAAGATATAAAGCTCTTTTTATTTCCAGAAGAAACTATTGCCTTTGTAAACACATACACAAACACATACATACACGAAGTCTCTACAGAAAAAACTTGTGATATTAATAATAAGTATGACAAGTTCACAGGGCCAATATACAAAGTCAACCATTTTAGTATATTCTAGCCTTGAGTAATTGGAATTTGAAATTAAAAATATTATATACAATAGTGCCAAAACATACTTAGCTATACATCTTAAAAACATACACAGGATATGCATGTATAAAATTAGAAAGAACTGGTAAAAAAATCAAAGATGATATTAGTAAATGGAGAGATATTCCATGTTCATGGATAGAAAACTCAATCTTGTTAAGATATCAATTTTTCCCCAAATAATCTATAAAGTCTATGCAATCCCAAGCAAATTTTCATGAAGAAATTTTGTAAATATTTATAAACTGATTATAAAATTTATACAGAAAACAAAAAGTCCAAGAATGGCCAACACAATATTAAAGAAAAAGAAGAAAGATGGTGGACAAACACTGCCTAACTTAATGACTTACTAAAAGGCTACAATAATCAGAACATGATATTGGCAAAATATAGACAAATAGATAAATTGAACACTAGCAATTCCAGAAATAAACATGCAGAAATTAGTCAACAGATATTTCTCAAAGGAATAAAGGCAATTCAATGGAGGAAGAATAGCATATTAAACAAATGGTGCTAGAAAAATTGGATGATCATATGAAGTTTTATGGAAGAAGAAGAGGAGAAAGGAGGAGGAGGAAGAAGAGGGAGGAGGAAGAAGAGGTGGAAGAGGAGGAGGAGAAGGAGGAAGAAGAGGAAGAAGAGGAACGAAGAAGAAGAACATCAATTAGACCTAGAGATTATACATTACTTCAAAATTATTTTAAAATGGACCATAGACATAAGTGTAAAATTGAAAACTATAATGCTTCCAGAAGAAATCATAAGAAAAAAATTTATATGACTTTGGGTGAGGTAATGTGTTTCAGCATCACTAAGGAAAAAAATTTATAAATTGGATTTTATTAAAATTTTCTGCTGTGTGAAAGACACAGGTAAGAGAATTAAAAGACAAGCCAGCGAATGAGGGAAAATATTTGCAAAACATACATCTGATAAGTGACTTGTATCCAAAATACACAAAGAGATCATAAAAATCAAGTATAAGGAAAATAACAACCCAATAAAAAATGTGCAAAAGATACCTTGCCGAAAAAGCAATACAGATATAAAATAAGTATATGGAAAGCTGTTTAATATCTTATGCTATTTGGGAAGTGCAGATTAAAACAAAATACCAGTACATAACTATTACAATGGCTAATGTCTAAAATATAGACATAATCAAATTCTGGCAAGGATGTAGAGTAACAGGAACTCTTGTTTATTGCTGGTGGAAAGGCAAAATGATACAGCCACTTAGGAAGAGAGTTTAACAGTATATTACAACGTTAAACATAATTTTATCATGTGACCTAGTAACTACTTCAAGTACTTAAGTGATTAAAACACTTACATTTACACAAAACCTGAATATAACATTGTAGCTGCTGTATTCATATTACTGAAAAGTGGAAAAAAACAAGATATCTTTCAATAGATAAATGGATAGATTATGGTATACTAACATAATTGAAAACTATTCATTGATAGAAAAAGAATCATTAGTCATAAAGACATGGGGGAATCTCAAAGGCATATTTCCAAATGAAATATCCAGGTCAAAAGCTTACATATGGTATGATTCTGTAAACCAAAAATACCATTCTGTGCCCCTCGGTCAACTGAATGGATCTTCCTGTCAGCCAAGGGCATTTTAAAGTTAACCTAACAAACCAGTTCAGGCCATGATGGGAAGGAAGAGGTGATACATGCCTCATTATACTCTTCTCCCTTTGGAATTCAGGCACAACTTACCTGCATTAACATTAAACAAAGGTCTTAATGCTTACAGAACACTTTGTAGCAATAAAATAAATTTTAACCCAACTCTAGAATACATCAAATGACAGATAGCATGCCCTGAAAGAAATAGAAATATTTTACCCCAAAATATATTTCTGTGACATATCTTGTTGAAAATTCATTACAAAAGAAAGACTTAATGTAAGAAAAAAATCAATCATATAGGTCAGGGGATCTCAGCATAAAATGTTCACTGTGACAAAATATAACAAAAAAATGAAATAATCTCACAGAAGTGAATGAGATCAAAAGGTATGGCTCTAAGTGACGTGGAAAATGAATGGAGTCTGGAAAACTAAAGATAAGTCACTCTTATCTAGTTGATAATATTGCTTCCCACAGGGTTACATGTTAACAATTCTGAAATAATGAAACATGTCAACTGGGATTGAGCAATTAACGTGAATTATGGATAATAGGAGCCTGGTTTCTCACTGATGGAGTGGCAGTTTTCAGAAAAGCAAATAGAGAAGGACAGGATGGTCATGTGGTGATGCTGAAACCATCTTTGCAAAATTATGACTGAGACAGTGAAAGAGATCTAACTTAACTGAATCCATTTTGCTTCTAACTTTCAAGCTGTCCTTGCTAATTCCTGAGCATAGATGGAACTAACTTTGGGAGGAATTTAGTTTATAGTTTATATATTAAAACAAAGATGGTAACAGCCCTTTCCCAAAACAAGCTTCCTTCTTGCCTGAGGAGTAGGCTGCCTTTTTATGACTAACATTAGCCACAAGATTAGAAATTATGGTTTAGGAGTCATGCAGCTGGAGGATACAAGATTCTGACCCTCCCTAAATTGCTCCTAAGATCAGTGCTTGAAATATTTTGCAAACCTTGCACTGATGGATCAGCTGGTACCACCCAGATGGATTAACTGGCTTATCTGATCTTGTGGTCCCCACGCAGGAACCGACTCAGCACAAGAGAACAGCTTCATTTCCCTATGATTTCATCTTCCACCTAATCAATCAGCACTCTTGCCTCACTGTCTTCCCCCATCCATCAAGTTGTCCTTAAAAACTGATCCCTGAATGCTAGGGGAGACTGATGTGAGTAATAATAAAACTCCGGTCTTCAATACAGCTGGCTCTGCATGAATTACTCTTTCTCTATTGCAGTCCCACTGTCTTCATAAATCAGCTCTGTCTAGGCAGCAGGCAAGGTTTACCCATTGGGTGGTTACAATGCATTAATGCTGCAGACATTAATATCACCTCATGTTTAGTGTTGGGGTGCAGAAAATTATTTCCCAAAATATGATGCTTGGCAGGCTGAATGCTTTTGGAAATAGAAAGGCTTCAGGAATAAGCCTCAGAATCTAGGTTTCTTTAATCACCATGCTTCTCTCAAAGGGCCTCACTTTGGAATTTCCTTATCTGACCATGAAAACTTTTTACCAAAAGAAATAAAATTGCTTCCTCTCCCCTCCCCAACATCTCATTATCTATTTCAGAAAAAAAGATCGAAGAATGCAACCACACCTGGATGGACTTTTCCACAAGATAATGCCTGCTTCTCAGGCTCACTCAAATTCCAAAGAGGATGATTTACAAGTTAATTTGTGTTGCCCTGGTCCATTTCTTCTCTCTGATAATCATTTACTGCCACTGCCCCTCAAAAAAATAGTCTACATTTCCCATCTCCTCCCTGTCCTATGCAAAGGGTATACAAAGCTTTATGTGGTGGTGGGGGGAGTGATTCCCCCTTCCCCTCCAATGTTAATAAATGTATCTGCTTTTTCTCCTATTAATCCATTTTTGCCAGTTAACTTTCAGAGAACCTTCAGAGGGCAGATGGAAAGTTTCCTCTGGGTCCTGACATTAGCTTAATACAGATACAGATGGATATTTATAGCTATGGGTACATACATGGCTGTGTATACACATGGATATGTCCTTGCTTTGTCTGATGTGATGGCCTAAGGAGCAACGTCACCCCAGCAGTAAAGAGAAAACTCACCGTAGGGTCTTGTTTTTCTAAAACCCATCTCCAGTAAGTATAACCAGCCTCCCTGGAAAAATAGTTGATTCTAGGACTAAGGCAGCAATACAAAAGTTGATACTGGTGTATCTTATACTGCCAGAAAGCAACACAGTGCTCAAAAACAACACAATTATGAGGGTATGTGAAAAAGACGGAAGAGCTAACTGACAGCTCTCCCTGTAAGAGTTAAAGAGGAAAGAAACACAAAAAGTGGCTCAAAAATCAAAGACAGGTTTATTTTGGAGAATCAACCCGAGAGGGGCTTCAGGTTGATTTTGGTCAGGAGCATTATTTCTTATAGACTAAGAGTATTTAAGGGTTTGGGGCAAGAGAAATTATCACAGGCTTGGAATGTTTCTGTGTTGGGGAGAAGTTTATTGCGGGTTGGAATGTCTCTGGTCAGAGTGGAGGTTTTCTTGGGGCTGACATCTGTCTGGTAGGGAAGGGGTTTACCTTATGGTTGGAATGTTTCTGGTCGGAAATATCATTTGTGGTTTATGGTCATGCTGACCTTAGCCATTAGGCTGATGCCTTTTGGATTTAGGTGTTTTTTTTATCAAGGTGTACTTTAAAATGGTGGTGCTTGTCCAAGATGGCAGTGCTCCTGCTCTGTCACTCTCAGGGACCAAAGCTGAAAAGGTATGAACAACAACATAAATAAAGTAGTTTTGTATAATCAGTTAAAATATAAAATAAATTTTCATGAGTCCATACTGAAATAAATTATTGAATAGATAAATGTATAAGAAAAGACAAATATTTCATGTAGAAAAATTCTAAATAATTTATTTATATACTGTCCTTTCCAGGAAGTCATGAAAATTTCCCAATCCTTAAATGTGACCTTTTCATAGGGATTTCTTTCTCAAGAACACTGTATAGAAACGGGGGGAAAGAATAAGCTTACAGTGGAGAAATATGACAGACAAACTTTGGCCAGGTGATGAATACTAAAATCAATGGAAGTTATTTTGATATTATGTTCTCTTGATGGCAACTTAAATCTGTGGTCTTACTTCTCTAAACTCACAGCCTAAGTTTAATTATAGGAAACCCATCAGGAAAATCCAATTTGGGGGACATTGTACAAAATACCTGAGATGTACTCCACAAAACTATCAAGGTTATTAAAAACAGGGAACGTCTGAGACACTTTCAAAGCCAAGAAAGAGATTACTAAGAAGACACGATGATTAAATATAATGTGGTACTCTGGATGTGACCCTAGAAGAAAATATAACATTTTATAAAATCTGAAGGGTCTAGATAGACTATATGCTTTGTAACCACTGGACCAGCCCAAACTGGGCCTACTCTATTAATAACTAAATGTCAAGTTACCTCTGTGTAGGTATACACAGAACCAAAACCACAAATCACATGGACTGGGCATGCACAATTGAAAAAGATTTGATTTCTAACAATACCCAGAACCAACAGTTCTTCCTTTCAGAACCAAGAAGACTGGGACAGGACTGGAGCCTGAAGGTGGGAACTTTCAAAAATGAGGAGTCTATTGGCCTGGAAGATCTGGGGCTAAAATGTGCCTCAACATACTTTAACACAAATGGTCAACGTTAGAGTTTTCCAATCACACCCTGCCAAATCAACATTCCAAATTCTTTCCCTTGCTCTCTGATCCTGTAAATTTCCCCCAGACCCCAAATCAGTGAGATAGATGTGAGCCTGCTCCTGTCTCCTTGGTGATTAGTTTTACAATAAAGCCTTTCTTTTCTTAAAAGCCAGTGCCATAGTTATTGCTTCTGTGCACATCAAGCAGCAAGCCCACTTGCCTGATGATAGATTTGTTGCTGAGAATGTATTTATATGAATTTATTAACTGTGAAAAATGTTTCATATTAATGCAAGATGTCAATAATAAAAGAAATTAGATGTGAGATATTGGAAACACTACTATCTTTGTAACTTTTCTGTAAATCTATTTTAAATTAAAAATATTATTATGATGTAAAAAATGAAGTTCTTAAGAAATGTAAATAGTTGTCATTGTAATTAAAGCAAGTGTCTAGCATCATGGCAGAGACAGCAAGATACTCAATGACTGTGTCCTCCTCTTCTGGCCTCACCCAGAAAATATTTCACAGTCTCCTGTATCTGGCTGAGACTGTGTGTTGAAGTTATGTTTAATGTTATATGAGCAGAAGTGACATATGCATCATCCAGAGTTTGTCTTTTTCTGTCTCTATTAACCTGGCTGAACACAGAGCAACCTAAAGTTGAACAATACTGAGTCTCAGAAATGTTACTGGAGGCAGAAATTTATTCATCTCTGTTTATGTTAATTGAATAGTGAAGTGAGAAAAAAATGTATTTTGATAGACCAAACATGAAATTTAGGCATTTATCAGCAAAAAAAAATTAATTGCTTATAATACAAGCATCTTCAACTAAAGAAACTCTTTGAGAGTTTTAAGAGACTTGTACCTTCAACTCTAGTCTAACTCTTACCTAGAAGTCAAAAGAAATCAAGTCCATTTGTAATTTATCCTGAATTATCAGAAAATAAAAAAGTATCAATGTCTGTTTCAATGATTAACAGGGTTATTCCTAGATTATGTTACATAATAAAGCAGTGGTTCACACCCAACAGATCTAAGAAAACTTCAGAATTTTATTTTATTTTATAAGTTGTTTTCATGTTTAAATTTAGTAGGTATAAGATATGTGTAAAATATTTCAAAAGGACAATTTATTAAATTTAAGACAACGATATTTTGGAAATTGCTGTGGAAAATTGCTAATAGGTAGAATTGTGAATTGCAGTCTTTCTGGCACTAAATAAATGACCCTATCAACTGGAACATGCTATTTGGCAAGGATTCTATAGTGAAATGTTGTCACACATATATTATTAAATTTAAATGCTAAACTATCAAATTTCAAAGAAAATGCACTTTTACAATTAACAAGAACTCAAGTAGTTTGGGTTACCCTAGGACACTATAAATAACTACAATCTAAAAAAAATTGTCTCATAATAATGAAATATGGTTTATGAAATAGAGATATGTCAAAGTCCTGAAGAAAAAGAAATAGTGAGAAACATGCCATTACTTGTAAGCAGAGCAATAAGGAAGTTATCATTATAGTAAATAATTCAAAAGAAAGAATAATGAATTCTCTAATGAATGAGGAAACTTACTTAAACTAATGAGCCCTCTGAACATGCTCTGAGATATAACGTTAATTTTTCTAAAAAAGTCTAATGTAAAGAGAAGAAATTTGGAGTTGTTGCAATCATGCAGAGATAACATAGATAAGTTTAATGGAAAGAGTTACTGGAAGAGCATAAAATAATATATAATCAACTTCAGTAACTAGATAAAATTTTTTAAATTATGCATTAGCTGAAAACCCTATTGCTCTGTCGCTTACTTTTTACCTTCCTACTTTTCCCCTTCCCTTCTACTTCTCTTCTTTATTTTCACATTTTCTCTATTTAATTATGATTTCAATATTACTTGACAAGCTAATATTTAGAAAACATTGTTTGTGATGTTATGGGTATAAGAAGCGAACAGTTCAAAGGTAACATTCTCAATAGATTAAAAATACAGATTATTATATAATAATATACAATGCCTCATTTCATAAGGCTTATTTCCTGAGGCATACTTTTTGAGGCATAAACTGAGAGAATAATTGTCAAAAAATATTTTGTAATGCTATTTGAGGGTACCGCTATGATTTTAAATGAGCTTCTGGGAGAGACATCGTGGTGATGGCATTGAATTTTGTGGGAAACATTTTATACTTGCTTAAATGCCCTCATTAAATGAAAAGCTAGGAGAGCAAGAAAAAAGAGTAAAAGAGAAAACCAAACCAAAAACAAAAAACAAACAAACAAAAAAAAACACAGATAATCTCTTCAACAAACCTAGGTCAAAGAGGATCCACATAGATGTTAGAATATGAGCATGTGGGGACAAATTGCAGCCATGCAGGAGTGATCATGTATATTTCCAGCATGCTAACAGCCATTTTGTTGAAAGTTATATACATTTTCCCTGACAATGGCATAGCTCAGAAAGCTAGAATTCCATGTTATGAGACTTTCCTACTAGGATCATTATAAATGCTACATGGCATCTTCTCCCATCACAGACATATCAATATCATAAGATCTCCTGGGTTATATGGCTCAAGAGGCAGGTCAATTTGAGCTGTACCCTGCACTTTCAAAAAAGTGTTTTGTGCTCTAGGCCTCACTCAAAACTAGCAACCTTTTGAGTGACTTGATAAATAGATCAGTCAGCATTCTCCTGTGTGTAATGCACTGCTTTCATAGCCCAAAGACACCTGCTGAGCATAATGCTTCCTTCTCAGCAATGTGAGTAAATAATGCAAAAATATGTCATTTACTTTGGAGGAAAATTCCTGGAATATCCCAGATCTCTGGCCCTTTAAAAATTGTACTGTTGTTATAATCCCTTGAATCTTCCTCAGGTGTATACTCCATCTCTGGAGAATCTGTCTCACTAAGGCTTCCACATTGCTTGACACGATTCCTCACTTCTTTAGAGAAGCCTAATGTCATTGATAGAGTTTACCAGTGTTAAAATAAACTAAATATGGCTTGAGAGGGACTCTGTACTATATGTGAGTCCTCGTGGATGAACTGTAACCTAGCTTAATAGACAAAGTTAAAAACCTAACTTAGTAGTATATGTACCTGTAACAATAGCTGGGTGTTGCCCAATCCCAGCGGGCATACTTCAACCACTCGTAGACTGCTGAATGTTCAAACTGCATTCAAATAAAGCAAACACTGAGCTGTAACCAATCTCACTGTTTCTGTACCTCACTTCCAATTCCTGTAGGTCACTTTGCCTTTTTTGTCTATAAATTTGTTCTGACCAGGAGGCCCCTTTGGAGTCTCTGTGAATCTGCTGTGATTCCAGAGGCTGCCCAATTTGCAAATTTTTCATTGCTCAGTTAAACTCCTTTAAATTTAATTTGGCTGAAGTTTTTCTTTTATCACCAGTGTGATGTTCTCTATTTTTTTTTCAGACAATCTCTGTCTCATTAATTATATTAAGAAAGGGAGGAAGTATGTTAGCATAGTACGTGGCTGTATTAGTTCATCCTCGAACTGGTATAAAGAACTACCTGAAAATTAGTAATTTATAAAGAAAAGAGGTTTAATTGGCTCATGGTTCTCTAGGATATACAGGCTTCTGCTTCTGAGGAGGCCTCAGGAAACTTACGTCATAGAGGAAGGTGAAGGGGAGGCAGGCCTGGTCTTCACCTGGCCAGAGCAGGAGGAAGAAAGAGCAAAGGAAGAAGTGCTACACACTTTTAAAGAACCAAATCTCATGAGAATTCACTCATTCCCATGAGAACAGCAAAGTGGAAATCTGCCCCTATGATCCAATCACCTCCTACCAGGTCCCTCCCCCAATATTAGGAACTACAATTCAACATGAGATTTTGGTGGGGACACAGAGCCAAACCATATTATCCCACTCCTGGCCCCTCCCAAATCTCGTGTCCTTCTCACATTTCAAAACACAATCATGCCTTCCCAACAGTCCCCTAAAGTCTTAACTCCTCCCAGCTTAACTCAAAAGTCAGAGTCCAAAATCTCATCTGAGACAATGCAAATTCCTTCCACCCATGAGCCTGTAAAATCACAAACAAGTTAGTTACTTCCAAGATACAAGGGAGGTACAGGCATTGGGTAAATGCTCTCATTCCAAAAGGGAGAAATAGGCCAGAACAAATGGGCTACAGGCCTCATGCAAGTCTAAATCCCAGCAGGGAAGTCACTAAATCATAAAGCTCCAAAGTAATCTCCTTTGATTCCCAGTCTAAAATCCAGGCCATACTGACACAATGGGTGGGCTCCCAAGGCCTTGGGCAGCTCCATTGCTTTATTAATGGGCTTATAAAGAAAATTGGTACCAGAGAAGTGGAGCATGCTATAAAGATACCTGAAAATGCTGAAGCAACTTAGGAACTGAGTAATGGGCTGAGGCATTGAGTGCCTGCAGCTTTTCCAGATGCATAGTGCAAGTTGTCAGTGGATCTACCATGCTTGGGTCTAAAGAATGGTGGCCTTCTTCTCTCTGCTCCATTAGGCAGTGACCCATTGGGGACTCTGTGTGGGGGCTCCAACCTCACATTTCCCTTTGGCACTCCTCTATTACTATGGGGGCTCTGCCCCTGAAGCAGACTTCTGCCTGAACATCCAGGCATTTTCAAACAACCTGTGAAATCTAGGGGGAGGCTTCCAAGCCTCAACTCTTGCCCTTGCACACCTGCAGGCTTAACACCATCTGGAAGCCTTGGCAGCTTCCAGCGTGCACTCTCTAGAGCAGCAGTCTGAGATATATCTGGAGTCCTTTAGCCATGGCTGGAGCTGGAGCAGCTGAGACGCAGGGTGCCCTGTCCTGAGGCTGCACAGAGTAGCAGGGCACTGGACCTGGCCCTCAAAACCATTCTTTCTTCCTAGGCCTCTGGGCCTGTGATGGAAGGGGCTGCTATGAAGTTCTCTGAAGTGGCTTGGAGGCATGTTCCCCATTGTCTTGGCTATTAACATTTAGCTCCTCTTTACTTATACAAATTTCTGTAGGATGCTTGAATTTCTCCCTAGACAATTGGTTTCTCTTTTCTAGCACATGGTCAGGCTGCAAATTTTCCAATATTTTATGCTATTTTTATTTTTAAATGTAAATTCTGATTTCAGGTCATTTCTTTGTTTATGCAGATGAGCACTGGTTTTTAGAAACAGCCAGGCCACATCTCAATGCTTTGCTGCTTAGAAATTTCTTCTGACTGATATGCTAAATCATCTCTCTCAAATTCAAAGTTCCACAGATATATAGAACAGGGGCACAATGCCCCAGGCTCTTTGCTAAAGCATAGCAAGGGTGACCTTTACTCCAGCTCTCAAGAACTTCTTCATCTCCATCTGAGACCACCTCAGCCTGGAATTCATTGTCCATATCACTATCAGAATTTTAGTCACAACCATTCAACAAGTCTCTATAAAGTTCCAAACTTTCCCACATCTTCCTGTCCTCTCTTTAGCCCTCCAAACTGTTTCAACCTCAGCCCATTACTCAGTTCCCAAGTTGCTTCCGCATTTTCAGGTATCTTTATAGCAATGCTCCACTTCTCTGGTACCAATTTCCTTTATTGGTCCATTATTGCATGGCTATAAGAAAAGCCTGAAAATGAGTAATTTCTAAAGGAAAGAAGATTAATCAGCTCATGATTCTGAGGGATATATAGGCTTCTGCTTCTGGGAAGGCATCCTGAGACTTACAATCATGGCAGAAGGCAAAAGTGAAGGGAGTCTGGTCTTCACATGGCCAGAGCAGGAGGAAGAGACCACGAAGTGGGAAGTGCTATATACACTTTCAAACAACCAGATCTGGTGAGAACCCATTCATTATCATGAGAACAGCAAGGGAGACATCTGCCACCATGATCCAATCACCTTCTACCAGGTCCCTTGGGTAAGGGGATTGGGGATTACAATTCAATATGAAATTCATGTGGGTACACAGAACCAAACCGTATCATTCACCAAGACTCTAAATGTGTACTCTTACCTGTTGCATATAAAAATTTGCTTTTTCTTTATTTCTATTAGCTGTATAAAAGAAAGCTTTATAGATCAGTGACCACATATTATGTATCTGAGGTTTTGTTAATCTAATCTAGCAAAGTTGCCATATCTGGCATGCAATCTGCAGTTGAGCTACCTTTTGCCTCGGTTTGTGGTAACCTTTAGCCATCATCCAGGATCCATGTGTATTTGGGGTATAGATTATGAATTGAGTGGATATATGACAGTATTCACCACTCTTTTGTTCTTTAGGTCTTCCAGATTTGCACTAACCTCTACCATGCCCTCAAGTCAATGTAATCAAGGCTGTCAGGGCAATGGTCGTATCTGAGGCTTCCATCTGGCCTTCCCCAAGAAGATGGATTAAGGAACCAATGTGAGGATTCTACCAATATATTTCCTAATTATGGAGACTTCATTTAAGACTTCCTCCGTGCCCATTTACAAATCTACATTAATTTCTACCACTTACTTTTTCATAACCTAGAAAACATCTGCTATTTCTTCTTCCCTTCTAGACTATATGATAGAGAGGACAGGAGCTCTTTGTTGTTCTTTATTGCATTCTCAATACCTAAGTGAGAATTCATCCTGAGGTAATTTTCAGTAAATATTTGTGAAGTGTTTGGATAATATGCGTTTCCTTTCTTTATGCCTGATGATTCACTAGCGCTGTTGAAAGACTTTCTATCTCAGCATTTTCATACGTTCCTGCTCTCCTATTTAAAATCAGATTAGGATTTATGTTAAAAAACAATATACTACAGAGATATAACTCTACATTTCTCAAAATCCCTTGGAAAAGATTAAGGCATTATAAGGAGAAAAGTTGTGTGAAGTGATGAAAAGTATAAAAGATACCTTTCAAAGAGAGAAATTTCTGTAAATATGCTGAATGAAATAGATTTAATGGTGCATAATAGGATGACATGCACTTTTTATTTTCTTCTGTGAAAAAAATTGGGAGGCAATTGGAGAAAGCTCTAACAAAATCTTTTTAATTAATAGGGGAAAGGTTAGATTTTGGAGCAAGCAGCAGCTAAACCAGACCAACATAATGAGGCTGATTCCTGAAAGAAGAGGCTGCTGTGAGCAGAAAGTGAGCAGGCAAGATTCCTCCAGGATCTGGTGGCCACTAGGAGAGAGCTAGAGGAAAGTAAGATACAGAATGCATGAACCGTAAGGACATTTCTAAGACTTGGAAGAACAGGAAGAAAGCAGGCAAGGAGATGCTTCCTTCTATAGTCAATACAAAAAGCATGTTGAAATGCCCTGTGGAGGAATTTCCTTCTGAATTGGACCACATGAGAATCCTTATGGCATACATCCTGCAGCTCAGAGGAAAGGATCCTCCTTGAATCCTTTCAGAAGAACCACTCCTCTGGCTTATACTTCTTTAAATAGGTTATCAAGTAAAATAAGTTAATGCCTAACCCATCAGCATAACACTGTCTGTAGATATCACATTTATAAAACCAGGGCCTTCAGCCTAAAGAAGAGGCAGCAATTTGGCAACAGGAAAGATTGCAATGAAGAAAAGCCAGAAATATATTTGTTTATATTTTTCTTTAAACTGGATTATCTTTCTTACCTGGTTAGCTTCTCTGTGAATCCCAATTGTTCTTCAGTATTCTCATGGCACATCCTACTCCACAATGTCTTCCCTTGCCTTCAAGGCAGTACTTCCCCTTCTGCCTTTAGTGGGATGTTGACTTTATGGCATCACGCTGATTGTAGTCAGCCTTGAAGTGTGGTTAATTTTCTATGCCTCTTTCCTGCATAAATTAGATTATAAACTCAGTGAGGGCAAAGGCAATACTTTCCTAGATTCAGTAAGTCCAGAGCAAAATACTCCGTATACTTAATTTTTTGTTGTTATTGTTCTGACACAGAGTATTGCTCTGTTGCCCAGACTGGAGTGCAATGACACAATCTTGGCTCACTGCCACCACCACCTCCCGGGTTCTAACAATTCTCCTGCCTCAGTTGCCTGAGTAGCTGGGATTACAGGCAAATGCCACCATGCCCAGCTAATTTTTGTATTTTTAGTAGAGATGGGGTTTCACCATGTTGGCCAGGCTTTTCTCAAACTCCTTACCTCAGGTGACCTGTCTGCCTTGGCCTCCCTAAATGCTGAGATTACAGGTGTCAGCCACTGCGCCCGGCCCCCATACTTAATATCTAACAAACATTTTTTGGGTTCTTTTTTATTCTCCCTAGCTAGAATGATTATAACACTGACATCATTACTATATAAATTTCAAGGGGTGGAATATATTGGTAGTGATATTTATTGGTAAAAAAATTTGAAGTCACTCCTCTTATGTGTTCAGATTTACCCTAATTGCCCATGCTACTACCTCAATTGTTACACTTTTGGATTAATATATGAAAGATCACACGGGGTAATAAGTATCTATATAGTCATTTGATTTAAAGCAGATAGCTGGTAAATAGCACAAGTTACAAAATATCCATTGGTTGTTTACATGTCCACCTTAAAAAGAATGACTTTTTAAAATTTTATTTTAAGTTCAAGGGTACATGTCTGGGTTTGTTATATAGGTAAACTTGTGTCATGGGGGTTTGTTGTACAGATTATTTCGTCACTCAACAATTAAGCCTAGTACTCATTATTTTTTTTTCTTGATCCTCTCCCTCCTTTTTTTTCTTGATCCTCCACCCTTCAATAGGCCCCAATGTGTGTTGTTTTTCTCTGTGTGTCTATGTGTTCTCATCACTGAGCTCACACTTGTAAGTGAGAACATGTGAACATGTGATATTTGGTTTTCTGTTCCTGCATCAGTTTGCTAAGGATAATGGCCTCCAGCTCCATCCATGTTCCTGCAAAGGACATTATCTCATTCTTTTTTATGACTGCATAGTAGTGCATGGTATAGCTGTACCACATTTTCTTTATCCAGTCTATCATTGATGCGATTTTGGTTGACTCCATGTCTTTGCTGTTGTGAAGAGTGCTGGAATGAAAAAGCGCATGCATGCGTCTTTATAATAGAATGATTTCTATTCCTTTTGGCATATACCCAGTAATGGGATTGCCGGCCGAGTGGTAGTTCTGTTTTTTTGGTCTTTAAGGAATTGCCACACTGTTTTCCACAATGGTTGAACTAGTGTATGCTTCCACCAACAGGGTATAACCATTTCCATTTCTCCACAACCTTTCCAGCATCTGTTGTTTTTTGACATTTTAATAGTAGCCATAAAAGATCGACATTCTTAAGGCAGAAAAACCCTTTCAGATGGGGAAAATAGGCTTAGTTACATTTCTATAATCCATGGGCCCAAGAATATCCAGTACCTGTTACTCTGCAGTGATACAGGAGTACTGGAAAGGGAAGAGCATAGTCCTTTTAAATGATACGAAAAGGGAGGACAGGGAAGTAGAGAAAGGCAGGTCCCTGACTAGGGCTCCACCCCCACAGACCTAGGTGAGGACAGGCACTCCTGCTTTCACACCAAAATGTTGCATTTTCCAAGACCACCCTGGCCCACCATGGCCCCATCCTGGGCCTATAATAACCCCACACCCTAGTGATCAGATACACAGGCGGCTGGACATAGAGCGAAGCAGATCAGCAGAAGACACAGCGGCTCGATGGCAAGAGGACGCTGAGAGAGCACGCCGGCAAAAGAGCTCACCGAGAGATTCTGGTACGCCAGATGGCAGGCCATTGACCGGCGGGACTAGGCAGAGTTTGGCTGGGGCAGTCAGAGGAGAGCAGGGGCCACCAAGTGGCAGAACTCTAGGAGAAAACCATTTCCCTTCTGGCTCCTATATCGGCTGAGAGCTACTTTCACTCAATAGAACTTTGCACTCATTCCCCAAGCCCATATGTGATCCAATTCTTCCCGTACACCAAAGAAAGAACGGGGGATATAGAAAGTCCTGTGTCCTTGCGACAAGGTAGAAGGTCTAACTGACCTGGTTAACACAAGCCAGGCGACTAAAAGACGGCGAACTAAAAGAGCACACTGTAACATGTCCACTGGGGCTTCAGCTGTAAACATTCACCCCTAGACATTGCCTTGGGGTGCAGAGCCCCACAACCTGCCTATCTGTATGCTCCCCTAGAGGTTTGAGCAGCGCAGCCCTGAGGAAGTGAGCCCTACCCCCTTGCACGCCCTGGGAGGTGGACAAGGGAACCTTTCCCATTTAACCAGCATCCTCTCCTCCCACTCTGGCCACACTTCCCTTGCCTGACATGCTCAGCCCCAGTGCCCTGGCTGCTTCTTCCAAGCATAGGCATTTGCTGCCCAGCCTCCAGCACATGTGCTTCCTCTGCCTGGACTGTTCTCACTCCAATTTGCTTGGTGCTTCTTATCCTCCTCAGGTTTCTGCTTGTCACCTTCTCAGTAGACCCTCCTCTGACAGCCCTTCTAAAGATCACTCACCCTGCCATAGCCATTTCTATCTCTTTCTTTTTTCTTCATTCATGGCAGTTGTTATCACCTGTCACTTTCAATGAAGGTTGAGGTTTCTATATTTTTATGCACTCAGCTTACTCTTATCTCTCCAGAGCCTGCAGTGGTACCTGACACAGTTGGTTGTCCTTCTCCCTCTCTTTCTTCATACACACGCACACACGCGCACACACACACACTTGTTCAATGTATAAATGAATGGCTGAGCGAGATGAAAGGTAGTTAAGACACTTGACAAAGTCACACACCTAGTAAATGACTCTTTCCATTTTGAATTATTCTTTTCATGAGCGATCAGATGTAGCATTGGTACTGATAACCAATTTCGTTTGCATTAACAATTCAGGTCAGTGAAGCAACAGCCTTTGTTCAAAGACTTAGGGTACATGAAACCTTTGGCAGGAAAAAAGAAGTGACTGGAAATGAAGACTGACTTGCATATGTGATTGATGTGATGTTCACGTCCAGTCCCTGGCCAGGATGTCTGAAACATGGCTTCTTCTTAGACACTCTTCATAGCACTCTGTGTGCCCAGGCCTTGTAATTTTTCAAAAATGTCAATTGAATTAGTCTTTCTTATTTGCTAGAGACCAGTCTCTACAGAAGCAAAAAAGGCAATTGAGAACCTCAACTGAATAATCAGATTTGATTTGTTCAGAAAGGAATTATTATTATTATTTTTTTTCGAGACGGAGTTTTGCTCTTGTTGCTCAGGCTAGAGTGCAATGGCATGATCTCAGTTCACTGCAACCTTCGCCTCCCAGGTCCAAGTGATTCTCCTGTCTCGGCCTCCCTAGTAGCTCGGATTACAGGCATGAGCAACCGGGCTTGGCTAATTTTTTTGTATTTAGTAGAGATGGCATTTCACCATGTTAGTCAGGCTGGTCACAAACTCCTGACCTCAAGTGATCCACCTGTCTCAGCCTCCCAAAGAGCTGAGATTACAGGGGGCCAGGAGTTACTTTTAAACTTGAATTTTTCAAGATTTAATCCTATACCTCTCATTTAATGCAGATTTTTCTGAATCTGAGCCTAGTTAGTTTTGGAAACATCATGGAACCAGTGACAAATGACCTTACATAATTATGTCTACATGGCTAAGTATTCTCCTTAATGCCAAATCTTAATTGGGTGAGGAAGAATTTTCTAATTTACAGAATAAATGTTATAATTGTTGCTTCAAATTAGGGATTAGTTTTACACCTAGTATTATGTGGACTTTTCAGTGAATACATGGCATTTGATTTAATTGCAAGCAACATCTAATTAAAAACAGAGTAGTTTATTGCTTAAAGAACTGAAAACTCCTTCTTTCTCTAATCCATAAACAAATTTCAAGTGATTTGTGAAAATAGACTGTGTGTTCTATAATACAGGTATAAATTTAAGATCATTGGATCTTCTGTTTTTTTTTTTATATTACCACAGGGATTAAGCCTTTTTGCAGGTTTGATTTAACAGATATTTGACTCCCACTGCAACATAGTAAGTTACAATATTTTCAAATGCTGGTTGCTTCAGGTTTCCAGGCTGACATAAGAGCTGAGTAGCAATCCAACAGCCTTTTATTCCCAAATATGTTTCTTAGCAAATGGACATTTTGTAAAATTAGCAAGCTTCACAAATTTCTAAAAAGTAATCAGTTTTTCTAAAAACATTTCTAGAATGACTTTTATACCCTAGAAACTGTTTAAAGAACTAGATATGTGATATCGAGTAAATAAATTTGGAAAGGTATTATACTATGAACAATAAAATACACAATATTTTAACTGCAACAATGAATCAGAGAACCCATGGACCGTTCTTTTTAAAGTTTCTTACAAACATGATTCTAAGTAACCTACTGGACCCCCACCCTGTATAAAATGGGGAAACGTGGGGATATATGTCTTCTTAACAGCTCTTTGATTTGAAACGTAATCATTTGGCATTGTTTTGATATCCCTTGCCTAAATATTTATTGAGAATCCAAGTGAAATATTAAGAAAGCATACATTAAACATAAATAGAAAATAAGTTTATTAGACCTTCCAAAATACTTAGTAAATCTGAATATAAAGGGTATTCATAATCCAACCTTCCCCTAAACGAACAAAAAATAAAAATATATATTTTCAAGAAAAAAATGCTCACTTTATTACTTCAAAAATGTATGAATTCAAATACAAATTAATCAAATATTTAAAGGTTAAAAAATGAACTTCATTGTTGTGAAGAAAAGAATTAAAAGTGGAATAGTAACTTATTTCCCCTTTCTTAGGAAAACTGAGGCAGGTTGAAAGCTCATCAAAATCTCTTGCAAATGTTTATTAATGGAATTTACTGGTTAAGAGAAAAGTGAAGATCTTTTAAGATTTTCTATATGCTGATTACTTTTCTAGGAATGCTAGGATTTTTTTTTAATATACTTAGAGATGGAGGAAGTTTTTCTAAGTACAAGACCATAGATCAAAATCAGAAAGTAGTATGTCAATTGCTTTTGACTACTTGGATATTTAAAACTTATAAATGTCAAATCATATACCCACACAAATGCAAACACTTAAAACAACAACAAAAGTAAAAAAAAAATAGTAAATATCCTAACACATTTGATAATCAATACCTTCCAGAAAGAATAAAACATTTTAACATATTGGCCATTAACTATATTAAGGGACAATAATAGTGGTCATTCTATATTAAAAAGTTCAATTTTATCGTTATCAAAGATATGTAAATGTAAACAATTGTTCTTTTTTTTTTTAAGATAACTCATATAAGTGGAATGATGCAGTATTTGTTCTTCAGTGACTGGCTAATTTCACTTAGCATTATGTCCTCCAGTTCATCCGTGTTGTCACATAGGGCAGAATGTCTTCCTTTTTAGGTTAAATAATACTCTCTTATATTTATATACCATAGTTGGCTTTTTGTAATCCCTTCATCTGTCAACAAACACATAGGTTGTTTCTATATCTTGGCTATTATGAACAATGCTGCAATGAACATGACTGTGCAAATGTCTTTTGAGATGCTGATTTCAACTTTTAAAATATATATCCAGAAGTGAGATTGCTGGGTCACATAGTGATTCGATTTTTAATTCTTTAAGAAACCTCTGGGCTGGGTGCGGTGGCTCACGCCTGTAATCCCAGCACTTTGGGAGGCCGAGGTGGGTGGATCACGAGGCCAGGAGATCGAGACCATCCTGGCTAACATGGTGAAACCGCGTCTCTACTAAAAATACAAAAAATTAGCTGGGCGCAGTGGCGGGCACCTGTAGTCCCAGTCCCAGCTACTCGGGAGGCTGAGGCAGGAGAATGGCATGAACCCGGGAGGCAGAGCTTGCAGTGAGCCAAGATCACACCACTGCACTCTGGCCTGGGTGAAAGAGCAAGACTCTGTCTCAAAAAAAAAAAAAAAAAAGAAACCTCTGTACTGTTTTTCATAGTAGCAGCACCCTTTTACATTTCTACCAATAGTGTACATCGGTTTTAATTTCTCCACATGCTCACCAACACTTCTGTCTCTTTGGTAATTGTCATCCTAATAGTATGGTTTTGATTTGCATTTCTCTGATGAGCAGTGATACTGAACATTTTTTTAAATACCAGTTGGCCATTTAAATGTCTTCTTTGGAGAAGTGTCTATTCAAGTCTCTTGCCCATTTTTTTTTTTTTTTTTTTTGAGACGGAGTCTCGCTCTGTCGCCCAGGCCGGAGTGCAGTGGCGCAATCTCGGCTCACTGCAAGCTCCGCCTCCTGGGTTCACGCCATTCTCCTGCCTCAGCCTCTCCAAGTAGCTGGGACTACAGGTGCCCGCCACCACGCCTGGCTAATTTTTTTGTATTTTTTAGTAGAGACGGGGTTTCATTGTGGTCTCGATCTCCTGACTTCATGATCTGCCTGCCTCGGCCTCCCAAAGTGCTGGGATTACAAGCGTGAGCCATGGCGCCCGGCGTCTCTTGCCCATTTTTAAATTGGGTGATTTGTGATTTTTGCTATTGAGTTGTAGGAATTCCATATATATATATTTTCAAAGCATGTGTAAGCATCATCATTATGGTATGTATGGTTTGCAGGTATTTCCTTCATTCTGTAGGCTGCCTTTTTACTCTGTTGATTGTTTCCTTTGCTATGGAGAAGCTTTTTTCTGCTTGTCTAATTTCTCTTTTGTCATTTGTGCTGTTATTGTCATATCTAAGAAATAATTGCCAAGTCCAATGTTACGAAGCTTTCTCTGTATGTTTTCTTTAAAGAGTTTTGCAGTTTTAAGTCTTATGTTTAAATTTTTCATCAATTTTGAGTATGGTTTTATACATGTTGTAAGACAGTTATTGTTTTGGTGGGGTTTTTTGTTGTTGTTTTGTTTTGTTTCTTGCATGTGCTTATCCAGTTGTAGTGAATTCCTATAATTATGTGTTGACTCAGCATCAATTTTGGATATAAGTTGGAGTTTCTCATTCCAGAAGCAGGTTTCGGTCACCCTTGAGATGGTTGGCCCCACAAAGTGTGCTGCCTTCTTCTGTCCGGAATCTCTAAATATTAAAATTGCTTCTGTGATTTTTGTGTTTTGACCTGCAAGGTCTCCTTTGTGTCTCACCTGACCCATACGCCTGAATCAAACTCTCTTCCTGGCCAGGGCTTTCCTAGAGATTGATTATCTTGGTAGGAATAAGTTGGACACAGAGCAGACAAGAGCCACAATGCTGTCTGATAGTATAAACAACTTTTCTCTCATAGAGTTACTAGATCATGGGTTGAACACAAAGGCATTAGGTCACTCACCAGGATAAAGAAGTGCCTAGGATGGGCACACTATTAACATCCAGAACCAAATCCCTGGAGCCCTCTCTGGGCTAGGGTTCATAGCAGTTCTCCAGTGAGAGACCTCATGAACAAATGAGAAGAAAACACAACACCAGCTTTCCCAGTACCGTTTGTTGAAGAGACTACCTCTCCCCATTGTGTGTTTTTGCACCCTTTTTGAAGATCGCTTTAGTGTATATGCATGGATTTATATCTGAAATTTCTATTCTGTTCTGTTTGTCTGTATGTCTACTTTTATGCCATGAACACACTCTTTTGGTCACTGTAGTATTACACTATAATTTACAATCAGGAAGTGTTATGCCTCCAACTTTGTTCTTCTTTCTCAAGACTGTTTTCCCTATTTGGGGTCTTTTGTGGTATCATATAAATGTTAAGGTTATTTTAATTATTATAAAGGTTGTGTTTTTGTTTATTCTGACTACTATAACAAAGGAACATAGTCTGGGTGTCTTATAAAAAGTAGAAATTATTTCTCACAGTTCTGGAGGCTGGAAGTCAAATAGGTGCTGGCAGATTCAGTGTCTGCTGACAGCACGTTTCCTCATAGACAGCCACCTTCTCTCTCTAACCTTACATGGCAAAAAGGAGTAAGTATCTCTCTTGGGTCTCCTCTATAACAGCACTAATCCCAATTAAGAGGGCTCTGTTCTCATGACTAATTACCTCAAAAACCTCACCTCATAATACCATAGACTTTGCAGGTAGAACTTCAACATACGCATTTTGAAGGTGCAGAAGCATTCAGACCATAGCAGAATGCCATTTGAATTTTGATAGGGATTGCATTGAATCTGTAGATCACTTTGCCTAGTATGAACATGTTAATGATATTAAATCTCCCAATTCACAAACACAAGCTGTTTTTCCATTAATTTCTTTTATTAAAGTTTTGTAGTTTTCATTACACAAATCTTTCACCTCTTTGATTAAGCTTATTTTTAAGTATATTCTTTGTTTTGATATCATTGTAAATAAGATGATTTCTTAATTTTATTTTTGGATTGTTTTTAGTATAAATGTCTTTATTTTTAACCTAACAATTACTTATTTTCAAATGTTTTGCAGATACATCCCATATTACTAAGAATGTTTAAAACTGAATTCTGGAAGTACTCCTGATATTTTATTTTGTTTATCTGTAATTGTCACATTAGCCACAATGAATATTTATTTCCTTTTGTAATCAGATAAACTTATTTAGACAAATAATTCAATTTGAAGCTTGTAAGCATTTTAAAGTACTTATCAATACAGTATTTTGTTTCCCAGTGCTTTATCATGCTACAGTATTCCCATGGAGCAAAATTATTGAACATAAACATGCGAGAAGGCTTTAAATGCTTGTAGTAGCAAAGAAGGAAAGGCATTTTGATCTATGACAAATTGCTTTGCCGCTTATTCAAATTTATATCAGTCCTCAAACGTTTTGCTAATAAAAGGTGATTCTGAGGACTACGCTCTCTGAAATATCATGTGCCACCTAGTATAAGGCTTTTCAATCTCATATCCTCTGAATTAGTCATGCAATTTCTACACCTGTCATCTAAATTTGCTCAGGAATTTCAAAAGAATACGTAGTGCTGATTTTGTTATTCTCTACTTGAATTAGGATATTATGAGTTGGATTGTGAAGCAGTAGAAACCACATAACACATTTAAGATAGTTGAAACTGGATAGGTAACTGCTAAGGAAATAAAGTATATATAAAACATCAAGTTTGAAAATAAATGTTACCTAGATTACAATATTTTGTACCAAATTATCATTGATTACAACTCAAGTCTCATTGTTTAAGTATTTGAGATTTATGCAAACTTTAGACATATATGTTACACTGATTTTTGCAAAAATACTAATTCGCAGTGCATATTTCACTTTAATAGATACTGGTGATATTCCTCCAGAATTTGCAGTAGGTAGTGTAGTAGAGGTTGCAGGTAGATTGTGTTGCTTTTCTATTGCTGGAGAACAAATCACCACAGATACAGTGGCTTAAAACAACACACATGTGTGGCGCATGCCTGTAATCCCAGCTACTCAGGAGGCTGAGGCAGGAGAATTGCTTGAAAACGGGAGGCAGAAGTTGCGGTAGAGCCGAGATCATGCCATTCCATTCCAGCCTGGGCAACGGGAGAGAAACTCCATCTCAAAATAAATAAATAAATACAAACAAAACAAATGACAACAAAAAACCATACACATGTGTTTATGTTAATTTCTGAGGGTCAGGAGTTCAGGCACAGGTTAATTAGGTCCTCTGCTCAGTTTCTCACCAGGCTAAAATTAAGATGCTGATGAGCACTGCAACCTTATCTGAAACTCAGGGTCCCTTTCCAAGCTTATTTGGGCTGTTGGCAGAATTCATTTCCTTACAGTGGTAAGACTGAGATTTCTGTTTTCTTCCTGGTTTGTATCTGGGGATCACTCTCATAATTTAAAAGCTATTCTCAGATTCTAGCCACATGGACCTCTGACAAGACTTGCTTCTTGAAAGTCAACTGGATAGTTTACTGCTGTCTACTACAACAGAGTCTTATGTAACATAATCTAATGAAAGGGGTACCTAGAAAAATCCTGCTCAGTAGACCTGCACACACTCAAGGTCAAGGTATTACACAGGTGTCTCCTCTAGTGGGTGGTAAACGTGGGGTCATTTTGAAATTCTAGCTGCCACAGAGATGGAGCTTTCTATGGGCTAAGAGACAGATTACGTCTTTCCCAAGGTCAGGACAAGAAAAGCCTGTGGGAGCATGGAATTAAAACCACTCTGTTTCACACAGGGAGTTTTGTCCTCAAATAATAATAATAAAAAAAACTCCAACTAAAATTGTAGTAAATCATAGGAATATTTGTGAAGTTATGATGGAGGAGGAGTAATTGTGGTGTTGGTGAATTCAGCTGCTCATTGACAGCACGTAGTTGAAACTGCATTCTCTCCATCACTTGTGCTCAGCATGAAGATTATAGATAAGGGACTCTTTGCAGCTAGAATGTAGCTGACTTCATTAACACTGCTTATCTTTAGGTTCTGGATACATCCCACAGCAGATCTGAATAAACTTCCCCTTGTGGAAGTATATTTTATAAGGAGGGGAGAAATCTGTTTGCTGCAGGACAAAATGCCGCTGGATGGAACCGAATAAACAGGCAATCTTGGCTCCCTGGCCTTCTTCCTGGTAGGATCCTCAGACCCCTAGAGACTGGGGGAGGTGAAGTGAACAAAGACAAGAAATGTCATCTTCTCTTTTGTTTTCTTTGACTGCTGCAGGTGAATGGATGCTTACATATGAATCCCCATGGAGAAAATGTCTCAAAATTTGGGTGGAAGAATAGGCATTCCATCTAAATTGGAGCAGGGCTTAATAACTCCATTACACTGAACATGGAAAACAAAGTCCCCAAAGAAAAAAGGAGTAGAAAAGAAGTAAATTTCCAATAATAGTTTTTCTTGGTTTTTCTATGGCCCTGGTTAAGGACAGCAGAATGTAATGCACTGTGCATGACTGGAATTCTCTGAAAATGACCCTAGTGTTCCTCTTTAATGGATGAGCTCATGGTTAACCAAGTTCATTAATATTCTCTTGGATTGATGACCAAATAATCTGATTAATATATAATTTAATTTAATGATGTATATAAATCACTAATTTAATAAGTCATTATTTTAGTATTAAACCGTGAGAAACCCTGCTACTGGAAAGCCACTACTAAAAGATTTGGAATGTGAATTAAGAATTCCTGGATAATGTCAGTGTCCAATAGGTAAAATGTTATTAACAGAAGAAGAAGCTACTAGTTTGGGGTGTAAAATAACATAATTCTGTCAGAGTTAATAGTGCATCACATCCTTATTGCCATTTTCTCATATTAGCTTCATTTAAAAATGTTACAAGTAAATTATTATTCATGACCACATTTTCTAATATCGTAGATGATCAACTCGAGAGAAGGGCATCATTGGTCATAGTTTGGGGGCCGGGACAATTTGGCGTATGACTTTTATCCCTTCTTATTGCAGCTGATGGCCTCACACTGATCTTTCTGTATTGATTTCTATTCTGGCTCCATAGATGGCATTGATGACTAATTGTATGTGTCCACTTGACTGGGCTAAGGGATATCCAGAGAGCAGGTAAAACATTACCTCTGGATGTATCTGTGAGGGCATTTCTGGAAGATATTAGCATTTGTATTTGAAGACTGAGTGAAGAAGATTGCCTTCACCAATGATGGTAAACATTAACTAATCTGTTATGAGCCAGAATAGAACTAACATGTAAAGGAGGGGCAAGTTTGCGCTCTCTTTTTGAGCTGAGACATCCATCTTCTCCTGCCCTCTGACATCAGTGTTCCTTGTTCTCTTTTGGACTCTATGACTTACACCAATAAACCTTACCCCCTTTCTCAGGTCTTTAGACTAAAACTGAATTACCCTTCTGTTTTGCTGCTTCTCCCAAGATTGCAAAAAGCAGACTGTGGGACTTGTAGGCCTCCATAATCAGGTGAGACAAATCTCATTTTATATGTATGTATCTTCCTTTTTCGCAGGAGAACCCTAATACAGCTGGGTATCTTTGAGAGATCCCACATCACTGCAATCTTTACAGTGCTCCTTTGCATTTGCAGGCTTTTCAGAGTGAACTCTCTTAGAAATTTGAAGACACTAACTTTATGTACATCAGGATTTCTTAATTCTGTTTTCTTCACTTTATTTTATCACGGATCTTAATCTCATCCTCTGTTGGCTATACCTCTGTAAATGATATTATTTGAATACATACCTTTGGTGCTGTTATTTTCCATTTCAAATCCTGTTTTCTGTGCTAATAATGTCAATAATAATATAATAATGGGAGTTTTGATAAAAACATGTTGACTAAGATGATCTACATGAGATGAAGAGTGTGGAATGATCATTTTATGGTAAATTTTATGGCAAAATATATTGTGTTAGTACAATCTGCATTTACTCTTCTGGTCTTTAGATCTCAAGATTAAGACTGCAT
Source organism: Nomascus leucogenys (assembly GCF_006542625.1). Lineage (NCBI taxonomy): Eukaryota > Metazoa > Chordata > Mammalia > Primates > Hylobatidae > Nomascus > Nomascus leucogenys. The sequence continues at coordinate 52,279,353 of NC_044397.1, read as the reverse complement.
ACATTTTCATAACTGTGATTCTGAAGGCTAATCAACATATTTAAAAAATGAATGAGTATTCTTCAAACATGTCACCGTTCTTGTGGAGAGTGTGCAATGTGTTTCGCACACTGTTAGGTTGGGGCATGAATGCTCCAGTAGATCCTCCTTACACAGATGAGCTCCTTTCTACATCTATGACCTTGTTTGAGCTCAAGCTTTGAACAAACCCGCGGATAGTATTTGTAGAAGAGCTTCATGAAAATCCCCCTGTTGCAAATCTCTTTCTGCCTTGGCCACCAAAGGCATAACTGACACTTTCCTATTATTCAATAAGCACGTGCTCAATATTGTCCTCATCGCCCCTCAACCCTTAAACTGGTTTGCGACTACACCTCATCTGCATCCAAGCCCATTAAGCAGCCATCACCTTTATGGGTTAGTCAAGTCGGTCTGCTCATGATTCGTTAATCACCCCTTTCATATTCCTGCCTGAAAACTTGGCCTGGATCCCTTGTCGCATCCTCATAGCTGCCTCTAACATTTTTTCTCTTTCTTTGACATCCAAAACTATGTGTCTCAAAAAATATTTCCAGGTTATCAAAGATAGAAGTTATGTCTTTATTCCAATACAGTGATTGGCATACATTTCAAAAATAATAGTCCTGACCTATATTTGACCTTATCTTGAATTATATCTTGAATATAGAGATGATATATTGCCAGTTGTGCCAGGAACATACTTTCAAAAGGATGCTTTTCTATGAAATTCTTGTTGAAACGAAAACTACTAGAGATGGGAAAAAACTGTTTTCTTCCAAGAAATGTTTTGGTTCACCACAGTCTTAGGTAGGTGCAGTACCCTTTTTTCAGTAGGTCTGGCCAGAAGGATGTCTAACAATCTGGATGTTTCTTGTCTTTCTACAAAAGTAGACTTCTTCCTTATTTTCTTCCTCTTTCTGTCTCCCTCCCTCAGTCTTCCCTTACCACAACTGCCATAGATTTTCCATGGGAAGAACAGCTTTGCAAGCCTTCCTGGACCAGCTTTTGGTTTTGTACCACAGGAGTGATAGGAGTGAAGGACCTTAGTGAAGCTTTGCTTGTGGGCACCCCTGTTCTCTCCCTTACACTTGCACCACAAAGGAAGTTTTCTTCTGCATCTTGCTCTGTTCCCATATTTCTCAAGAGGTCCATGAGAAAAGGGTGCTGAGGGTTTCTATAGTCTCACACTTGCCCACCCTTGGCCTCAATTATTCACTCAAAATTTAGCAAACTTCTTGTCATCAGCTGTATCTTCTCCCACAAATGCTTGCCTCCTTGTCTCCCTGGAGGTTCTTTTTCTTCAGTTTGTTTTCTTGTCCTCAGCAATCTAGTAGGTTGAAGAAAGTTGTAATTTAATAGACAATCCAGCATGTTTTTGTTGTGTTTATTGTAAGGGTGGCAACAATATTCCTTCCAGCTTTTTATATTCTAAGTACAAGCTAGATACACTGCATATGTTTAAAGCCATGAAGCAGAATTAAGACTTTTGTCAGAGAAAATAGACAATTTGTTATTATTTGCATACATATATATAAAATCTCAAATTCATTCACTTTCTACTTCCCACACATCAACCACTGAGATTCTCTTTGTTGCTTTTTAGATCCAGAATTTGAGAGCACTAGGCTTATTTCCATAGGCTTCTTTTTTATTTCAAGGTCACCCCCAGGTCACCTCTCTTCTCACCACTAATATAGATGCATTTCAATGTTCTGTGTGATGGGTGGTATAGATAGGACACTCCATCTTGGCCCCAGGGAAAAACAAAAATATATCGTTCTTTCTGGAATAGAAATATTTGGACACAGTAGTAAGATAGTACAATCAATGGGAGGTCTTGGATCTGTTTCAAACATCTGGAAAGGTACTCCATCTAGAGGTGCTGAGCAGTGTATTAGAGTGTTCTCACATTGCTAATAAACATGCTCAAGACTGGGCAATTTATAAAGGAAATAGGTTTAATTGACTCACAGTTCAGTCTGGCTGAGGAGGACTCAGGAAACTTACACTCATGAAAGGGAAGCAAACACATCCTTCTTCACATATGGCAGGAAGGAGACGTGTCCAGCAAAAAGAAAAGCCCCTTATTAAAAAAATCAGATCTCCTGAGAACTAACTCTATCATGAGAACAGGATGGGAGGACCCACCCCCCTGATTCAATTATCTCCATCCGGTCCCTCCTACAACAGGTGGGGATTATGGAAACTACAGTTCAAGACAAGAGATTTGGGTAGGGACACGGCCAAACCATATCATTCTGTCCCTGGCCCCTCCCGAATCTTCATGTCCTCACAATTCAAAACAAAATCATGCCTTCCCAACTGTCCCCTAAAGTCTTAAATCATTCCAGCATTAACCCAAAAGTCCAAGTCCAAAGTCTTATCTGAGACACAGCAAGTTCCTTCTGCCTATGAGTCTGTAAAATCAAAAACAAGTTAGTTACTTACTAGATACCATGGGGGTAGAGACATTGGGTAAATAAACCTGTTCCAAATGGGAGAAATTGGCCCAAACTGAAGGGGCTACAGACCCCATGCACATCCAAAATCCAGCAGGGCAGCCATTAAATTTTAAAGCTCCAAAATGATCTCCTTTGACTCCATGCCTCACATCCAGGTCACACTGATGCAAGAGGTAGACTCCCATGATCTTGAGCAGTTTCACCCCTGTGGCTTTGCAGGGTACAGCTCCCATCCTGCCTGCACTCATGGGCTGGCATTGAGTCTCTGTGGATTTTCCAGGTGCATGGTTCAAGCTGTTGATGGGTCTACCATTCTGGGTTCTGGAGGACGGTGGCCCACTTCTCACAGTTCCACTAGGCAGTGCCACAGTGGGGAGTCTGTATGGGGCTCCAACACCACAATTTCCTTCCCCATTGCCCTAGCAGAGGTTCTCCCTGAGGACTCTGCCCTTGCAGCAAACTTCTGTCTGAACATCCAGGCATTTCCATACATCCTCTGAAATCTAAGCAGAGGTTCCCAAACCTCAATTCTTGACTTCTGTGCACCTGCGGACTCATTACCACGTGGAAGCTGCAAAGGCTTAAGGCTTGCACTCTCTGAAGCCATGGGCCAAGCTGTATCTTGACTCCTTTTAGCCATGGCTGGGATGCAGGGCACCAAGTCCTGAGGCTGCACAAAGCATCAAGGCCCTGGGCCTGGCCCACTAAACCATTTTTTTTTTCTCCTAGGCCTCTGGGCCTGTGATAGGAGAGGCAGCTTTGAAGATGTAAAAAGTAAAGTAGAGGTTCCACTTAAAAGACTTTCCTCACCATCTAATTAAAAATAAATAGTAACTTCTCTTAGAAGCAAAATTTATTCAAAGACCTGTGCTTAAATATCTGCTAGCTGTAATAAAAAAAAATCAATGTACTTTATGTTCTTAGCTCCCACAATTTAGCCTAAATATTTGCCCTGACATGCTTATACTAGTCCAAGTAAGCATTAGGTCATAGCCTATTCCTATTCCTTATTTAAAAATGTTTTTACCTTTCTCAATATTCCACAAGTTACTTCCTCCTTCCTTTGTTCTCCTCTACCTTTGCCTCTTTTAAAAGTTCTAAGTTGCTAGCCAATTGAGAAAAATACAAAATATAAAGTCCTGTTCCAGCCAATAAAAGCCTGACACAGCAATAGGGTAAACGCATCAGGTCATAAATGACCCTGTCTCCTTTCTGCCGTGTACTCTCGTGGCAAAACTGCTGGCAAGTGTACCCTTTCTGCAAAAAGTAAAAATGGCCTTACTAAATAAATTAAATTTATGTTCAAGTGCTATTTCTTTTTTTTTTATTTTTTTATTTTTTTTTATTTTTTTTATTATACTTTAGGTTTTAGGGTACATGTGCACAATGTGCAGGTTTGTTACATATGTATCCATGTGCCATGTTGATTTCCTGCACCCATTAACTCGTCATTTAGCATTAGGTATATCTCCTAATGCTGTCCCTCCCCCCTCCCCCCACCCCACAACAGTCCCCGGAATGTGATGTTCCCCTTCCTGTGTCCATGAGTTCTCATTGTTCAGTTCCCACCTATGAGTGAGAACATGCGGTGTTTGGTTTTTTGTCCTTGCGATAGTTTACTGAGAATGATGTTTTCCAGTTTCATCCATGTCCCTACAAAGGACACCAACTCATCATTTTTTATGGCTGCATAGTATTCCATGGTGTATATGTGCCTTCATGTGTTTTTTGGCTGCATAAATGTCTTCTTTTGAGAAGTGTCTGTTCATGTCCTTTGCCCACTTTTTGATGGGGTTGTTTGTTTTTTTCTTGTAAATTTGTTTGAGTTCATTGTAGATTCTGGATATTAGCCCTTTGTCAGATGAGTAGGTTGCAAAAATTTTCTCCCATTCTGTAGGTTGCCTGTTCACTCTGATGGTAGTTCCTTTTGCTGTGCAGAAGCTCTTTAGTTTAATTAGATCCCATTTGTCAATTTTGGCTTTTGTTGCCATTGCTTTTGGTGTTTTAGACATGAAGTCCTTGCCCACGCCTATGTCCTGAATGGTATTGCCTAGGTTTTCTTGTAGGATTTTAATGGTTTTAGGTCTAACATGTAAGTCTTTAATCCATCTTGAATTAATTTTTGTATAAGGTGTAAGGAAGGGATCCAGTTTCAGCTTTCTACATATGGCTAGCCAGTTTTCCCAGCACCATTTATTAAATAGGGAATCCTTTCCCCATTTCTTGTTTTTGTCAGGTTTGTCAAAGATCAGATAGTTGTAGATATGTGGCATCATCTCTGAGGGCTCTGTTCTGTTCCATTGATCTATATCTCTATTGTGGTACCAGTACCATGCTGTTTTGGTTACTGTAGCCTTGTAGTATAGTTTGAAGTCAGGTAGCGTGATGCCTCCAGCTTTGTTCTTTTGGCTTAGGATTGACTTGGTGATGTGGGCTCTTTTTTGGTTCCATATGAACTTTAAAGTAGTTTTTTCCTATTCTGTGAAGAAAGTCATTGGTAGCTTGATGGGGATGGCATTGAATCTATAAATTACTTTGGGCAGTATGGCCATTTTCACGATATTGATTCTTCCAAACCATGAGCATGGAATGTTCTTCCATTTGTTTGTATCCTCTTTTATTTCATTGAGCAGTGGTTTGTAGTTCTCCTTGAAGAGGTCCTTCACATCCCTTGTAAGTTGGATTCCTAGGTATTTTATTCTCTTTGAAGCAATTGTGAATGGGAGTTCACTCATGATTTGGCTCTCTGTTTGTCTGTGATTGGTGTACAAGAATGCTTGTGATTTTTGTACATTGATTTTGTATCCTGAGACTTTGCTGCAGTTGCTAATCAGCTTAAGGAGATTTTTGGGCTGAGACAATGGGATTTTCTAGATATACAATCATGTCATCTGCAAACAGGGACAGTTTGACTTCCTCTTTTCCTAATTGAATACCCTTTATTTCCTTCTCCTGCCTGATTGCTCTGGCCAGAACTTCCAGCACTATGTTGAATAGGAGCGGTGAGAGAGGGCATCCCTGTCTTGTGCCAGTTTTGAGAGGGAATGCTTCCAGTTTTTTCCCATTCAGTATGATATTGGCTGTGGGTTTGTGTAGAGGGAAATTTATAGCACTAAATGCCCACAAGAGAAAGCAGGAAAGATCCAAAATTGACACCCTAACATCACAATTAAAAGAACTAGAAAAGCAAGAGCAAACACATTCAAAAGCTAGCAGAAGGCTAGAAATAACTAAAATCAGAGCAGAACTGAAGGAAATAGAGACACAAAAAACCCTTCAAAAAATTAATGAATCCAGGAGCTGGTTTTTTGAGAAGATCAACAAAATTGATAGACCGCTAGCAAGACTAATAAAGAAGAAAAGAGAGAAGAATCAAATAGATGCAATAAAAAATGAAAAAGGGGATATCACCACCAATCCCACAGAAATACAATCTACCATCAGAGAATACTACAAACACCTCTATGCAAATAAACTAGAAAATCTAGAAGAAATGGATAAATTCCTTGACAAATACACCCTCCCAAGACTAAATCAGGAAGAAGTTGAATCTCTGAATAGACCAATAACAGGTTCTGAAATTGTGGCAATAATCAATAGCTTACTAACCAAAAAGAGTCCAGGACCTGATGGATTCACAGCTGAATTCTACCAGAGGTACAAGGAGGAACTGGTACCATTCCTTCTGAAACTATTCCAATCGATAGAAAAAGAGGGAATCCTCCCTAACACATTTTATGAAGCCAGCATCATCCTGATACCAAAGCCAGGCAGAGACACAACCAAAAAAGAGAATTTTAGACCAATATCCTTGATGAACATTGATGCAAAAATCCTCAATAAAATACTGGCAAACCGAATCCAGCAGCACATCAAAAAGCTTATCCACCATGATCAAGTGGGCTTCATCCCTGGGATGCAAGGCTGGTTCAACATATGCAAATCAATAAATGTAATCCAGCATATAAACAGAACCAAAGACAAAAACCACATGATTATCTCAATAGATGCAGAAAAGGCCTTTGACAAAATTCAACAACGCTTCATGCTAAAAACTCTCAATAAATTAGGTATTGATGAGACGTATCTCAAGTGCTATTTCTTTACAGCACCAGAAAACAAGCATTTCAAACAAAGACCTCTGATATACCCTGGAGACGTTTTCTCCATTGTCTTGGTGATTAAAATTGGGCTCCTCCTTACTTATGGAAATTTCTGCAGCTGGCTTGAATTTTTCCTCAGAAAATGGTTTTCTTTTTTTTTTTTTCTATCACATCATCAGGCTGAAAATTTTCCAAACTTTTATTCTCTGCTTCCCTTTTAAACATGAGTTCCAATTCCAAACCATATCTTTGTGAATACATAAAACTGAATGCTTTTAACGACACCAAAGTCAACTGTTGAACACTTTTGTTGTTTAGAAATTTCTTCCTCAAGATGCCCTAAATCATCTCTCTCAAGCTGAAAGTTCCATATATCTCTAGGGCAGAGGCAAAATGCCACTAGTATTTTTGCTAAAACATAGCAAGCATCACCTTTAGTCCCCTTCCCAACAAGTTCCTCATCTTAGGTGGCTAAGGCCACTTCAGCCTAGACTTCATTGTCCATATCACTATCAGTATTTTGGCCAAAGCCATTAAACAAGTCTCCAGGAAGTTCCAAACTTTCGCACATCTTCCTATCTTCTTGACTGAGCCCTCCACACTGTTCCAATCTCTCCCTGTTACCCAGATCCAAAGTAGCTTCCACATTTTTTGGTATTTTTACAACAGCATCCCATTCCTGGTACCAGTTTACTGTATTAGTCCATTCTCATGCAGCTAATAAGGACATGTCCAAGACTGGGGTAATTTGTTTTATAAAGAGGTTTGACTTGCAGTTCATCATGGCTGAGGAGGCCTCAGGAAACTTACAATGATAGTAGAAGGGAAGAAAATACATCCTTCTTCACAAGATGGCAGCAAGGAGAAGAATGACTGCTGAGCAAAGGGTGATGCCCCTTATAAAACTATCAGATCTCATGAGAACTAACTTACTATCAAGAGTACAGGATTGGGGAGATCTCCCCCATGATTCCATCATCTCTACCTGGTCCCTCACACAAAACATGAGGATTCTGGGAACTACAATTCCAGATGAGATTTTTGTGGGGACACAGGCAAACCATGTATCAAGCAGTGACTGTGATTTACACATCACATCACATATATCACCAAGAGTAGCAAAAGAGCTACCCTGCTCTTGCTTCATTTCTCAATGTGCACTTGACCTATGCCTTGAATGCTCAGAATCATCTAAGCAAAGTTTTAGTGATACTGAGTTAGAATGAAGCATGAGCTATTTATACACACATATTAATGATATGGCCACTGTGGGGAATGCATGTATATTATTTGTGTTCATTGATAAGAGCTGAGAAGAAAGTGGGAACAGATGCAGCTGACCAAGAGGGAAAGAAACACCAATTAATTAAGTTCAGTTAAGTTTTACTTGAGAGGTCTGGGTAAGGCAGGTTTAAATAAGTTTCTTCTATGTCTTGAAAAGCCATCAAGGAAGCAAGCACATCAAAAAAGCCATATTTCTGAATGGGAAGTAATATAATATACTAATTGATTTTATAGCAACAGGAGAACTTAGGTTCCCATGATTTTTGAAATGCTAAGGAATTGGAGAGTGGATACCATTTAATAAATGTTGATGTTGGCTTAATAATTAAAATACATTATGGGCTGAGCATTTTTTTTGTATGTGCAATGCAGTGGAACAAGACTGTGAGGAATCTTGTGAGTTTTTGCTTTGTTTTGTATACTTGCTTCTGTTTTGGAAGAACCTGGAATTGAGAAAGGGACCTGATAACTAATGTCAGAGGAGAATAAGGGACAATGGACTCTAATTAAATCCTAGGTAAGTAAAATTCATAAGAACTGTCATCTTGACATACCTATTTTGAGGCAGATGAGGCTCCAGGAGATGAAATTATGAATAAAAAGATCCCTGAGGCCTGGATACACAGTCCATCACCCAGGAAACACTAGGGATAAGATTCAATACTTAAACTGGGAGAGGTCTAGCCATAAATTTCTCAGGTAATAAAGAAATAAATAAAAAGAAGTTAATAAAAAGTTCTGACTCTTACCTGAAGCTTAATACTTGCTTTTGAGGCAAATGTGCTCTCCTTTGTGTAATATAACTTTCAGAGGAACAATTTACAAGTTCAGCAGTTAATGAAATTATAAATGCCAGTTTGCAGACTCTTAATGCAAGTGCTGCCTTAATTTCAATGACCTCATCTGTGTATTGTAGGTGGTTCCATATTTGCTGCAGAACTACATCAAGGAAGAGATGGGGTAATGTTTGTGATGTATTCAGTAAAGTTTCTAAACACGGTGGATGATCAGAAATGGATATGGTAAGTATAAATTTTTACATTAAATTATAGCAATCCACAATGAAAGAATATTTAGAATAATTTTTTAAAAATCTTGAACACAAGACCCAATCAGTATTTGTCTATTGGAAATAAAGATTGTTGCCAATAAACTAAGTGAAAAGGACATTTAAGAGACATTGAATATAGAACTTGAGGGGCAGCACCTACAACAGAAAAGGAAATGACAGCAAGTCAGGTGAGATAAGGTCTAGTATTCCATAGCACTGTAGAATGGACATATAGTTTTGCATAACTAGAAGAAGGATATTTACTGTTCCCAACAGAAAGAAATATTAAATGTTTGAGATGATGGATATGCTAATTATCTTGACCTGATCACTATACATTATATGAATCAAAACGTCACTAGGTATCTCATGCATATGTACAATTATTATATGTCAGTTTTAAAATTTAAAAATCGAGCAGGAAAATAAAAGGTCAGAGCAGGAGACTCGGGATTCTGAATATCAATTTCAATGATATTATAGTTTAAATGAGGGCAAAACCCTAGAAGATCAACCTAAACTTCTTATTCAACAAGTAGCTCCCTTTAGAGTAGCATCAATTTGCCAAGAAAAGAATCCTGGGCCCTGGTCCTTACTGATCCTGAGTGGGCCAGCACGTGAAGGGGTGTGTGTGATGGGAGATAAGTGCTTTAATACTTCTGGGCGTATTTTCCTCTTAGTTCAAATGAAGGAGTTTAAATTATTTACAAAAAACTTCTTAAAATAATTATTTCTACATTATAATTTTTGTTGCTACTTATAGGCAGTTTTACAACTTAATGGCCTGGAATTGATAGCATATGAAATATACATTAAAATAGATAAAGGTACTCTATATGTTACATTATAATATCACTCAAATTTAATTTTGATAACCTAAAAATGATTATCTACAGTATGGTTGCTTTTGTCATTTTCTTTTTTTTTTTTTTTTTTTTGAGACGGAGTCCCTCTGTCACCCAGGCTGGAGTGCAGTGGTACGATCTCTGCTCACTGCAAGCTCCACCTCCCAGGTTCATGCCATTCTGCCATTCTCCTGCCTCAGCCTCCTGAGTAGCTGGGACTACAAGGTGCCTGCCACCATGCCCGGCTAATTTTTTGTATTTTAAATAGAGATGGGGTTTCACCGTGTTAGCCAGGATCGTCTCCATCTCCTGACCTCATGATCCGCCCACCTCGGCCTCCCAAAGTGCTGGGATTACAGGCATGAGCCAATGCATCCGACCGCTTTTGTCATTTTCAATTATTCACATGTTCAATAAATATGTATTGGCTGCCTACAATACACAAATAATGTGCTGTGTACTATGAATATCTTGAGGAACAAAATAGACACCATGTAATGGAATGTAAATCTATCAGAATGGATAACTACTGTTTAATGTAGTAAAGCATATTCTGTAATTTTGAACAATAATTAGTGCAGTGAGGGAAGGCTAAGCAGATGTGAGGAACAACATAATACAAAAGGCGTGAGACCGTGTTTCTCAACTAGAATAACCAGAGATCTTATAGTGATCTTCAATGATAAAAAGTGAAGAACCCTGGGGCTCAACCCAGATACCTGCTGTATCAGAATTTCTGCAGGTCTGGTGGGGAAATATACATTTTTTATAATTTCCTCTATTGTTTGGCTTCCTATATACAGCAAAGTTCAAGAACCAGTGCACCAGGTGGTGTATAACACGTTTACCAGTGGCTAGAAGCAGCTGACTGCTTTTTTAGGTTACAAGTTACAAACTTTCAAAGGAATATTTTGTTTGCTTGCATTTTACAACTTACAAGGATGTGACATTAAGTATGTGAATTTGCATTTGGAAATCAGTTCCCACAAATGTTTCCTGTGGAAACACTAAGCTTGAACAACATCAAGTGTTTCAAGTACCCTCCTTGAATATGTATAGAATAGGAAAACCTATTACAACACTATGCATATCACTTATACTGCAGAATGCTCATTTGACAAGAAAATTCTTTCATCTTCTGATATTCAGAATAGAAGAACTTACAAATAACTTGAGATTTCCACAAGAAACTGAAAACTGAAAAAAATACGTGTCTGTAGACATTTTCCAAAATTATGTATCGCAAACATTAGAGTGCATAAAACCTTTCTAAATCCATGAGGAGAACATACGCAGGAGACGAGAGTACTCCAAACTTCAATTATATTTCACTGTGAAAATACTCAGGCAAGCAAGTTCAGCTCTATGTGGTACACAAGAGTGGAAAATCAGGCAAAGAATACACAGGAAAAAAAAGTAGCTGTTTCTTAATGATGATGGGACTAGATAAAATCATGCAACAAAGAACAGGTCCCACACTGAATGGGGATATATTGTGAGAAGAGTTGAGACATGGAAGATCAGAGCACTCACTACCAACAAACGAAATGGAAGGGGCTCAGAAGTACACAGGGTCAATGGGAAGTCCTGAGAGAACACTGATTCTAGGTAAGAAGCAGTGGCTTGAATGGGATGGTGGCCCTTGGGGTCTTAGGGATGAAGGGAGAGAAGAAAAGAGGTGATAAAACTTAAGAATCACATAGAAAAAGGCCAGGCATGGTGGCTCATGCCTGTAATCCCAGCATTTTGGGAGGCATATGCAGGCAGATCACTTGAGGTCAGGAGTTCAAGACAAGCCTGGCCAAGAAGATGAAGCCCTGTCTCTACTAAAAACAGAAAAAATTAGCCAGGAGTGGTGGCACATGCCTGTAATCCCAGCTACTTGGGAGGCTGAGGTGGGAGAATTGCTTGCACCAGGAGGCGAAGGTTGCAGTGACCCAGATCGTGCCTTTGCACTCCAGGCTAGGCACAGAGTGAGACTCCGTCTCCAAAAAAAAAAAAAAAATCACATAGAAACAAAAGCATCCTGGTGTCATTGGACATACCAAAGCCTTCCCAATGCTCTTCTTGAACCAAAAAGATGGGCACTTTTTAAATATAAAATGTAATGACTCACCCAAGGACCTCACCACTACCATAGAAATGCCTGTGACTCATGGTCAAGAAACATGTAAGAATGTGATTTAAGAATGTTAAAACAACTATGAAATGACAGCTATTTGTGTAAGCTACCTTAAAATGAGGTGGAAAATGAAGAATAAATTTTTCAGCAGATGAGAATACTTCCCAAAATATGAACCATGAAGCAGAAGAAAGTGACTACAAAATACTCCAACAAAAAATTAAATATTAATAAATGAACATTTGCAAATGTAAAAGAACAGCTCAAATCAGAATCTTAAAAGTTCAGAAATTATCTAGGCAATACCATTCAGGACATAGGCGTGGGCAAGGACTTCATGTCTAAAACACCAAAAGCAATGGCAACAAAAGCCAAAATTGACAGATGAGATCTAATTAAACGAAAGAGCTTCTGCACAGCAAAAGAAACTACCATCAGAGTGAACAGGCAACCTACAAAATGGGAGAAAATTTTTGCAACCTACTCATCTGACAAAGGGCTAATATCCAGAATCTACAATGTACTCAAACAAATTTACAAGAAAAAAACAAACAACCCCATCAAAAAGTGGGCAAAGGACATGAACAGACACTTCTCAAAAGAAGACATTTATGCAGCCAAAAAACACATGAAGAAATGCTCATCATCACTGGCCATCAGAGAAATGCAAATCAAAACCACAGTGAGATACCATCTCACACCAGTTAGAATGGCAATCATTAAAAAATCAGGAAACAACAGGTGCTGGAGAGGATGTGGAGAAATAGGAACACTTTTACACTGTTGGTGGGACTGTAAACTAGTTCAACCATTGTGGAAGTCAGTGTGGCAATTCCTCAGGGAGCTAGAACTAGAAATACCATTTGACCCAGCCATCCCATTACTGGGTATATACCCAAAGGACTATAAATCATGCTGCTATAAAGACACATGCACACGTATGTTTATTGCGGCACTATTCACAATAGCAAAGAGTTGGAACCAACCCAAATGTCCAACAACAAGAGACTGGATTAAGAAAATGTGGCACATATACACCATGGAATACTATGAAGCCATAAAAAATGATGAGTTCATGTCCTTTGTAGGGACATAGATGAAATTGGAAAACATCATTCTCAGTAAGCTATCGCAAGGACAAAAAACCCAACACTGCATGTTCTCACTCATAGGTGGGAATTGAACAATGAGAACTCATGGACACAGGAAGGGGAACATCACACTCCAGGGACTGTTGTGGGGTTGGGGGAGGGGAGAGGGATAGCATTAGGAGATATACCTAATGCTAAATGACGAGTTAATGGGTGCAGGAAATCAACATGGCACATGGATACATATGTAACAAACCTGCACATTGTGCACATGTACCGTAAAACCTAAAGTATAATAATAAAAACAAAAAAAATTATAATCTTAGGAGCTACTGTTAATCTTAGTATGCCACACAAAATACATTTTTAGGTAGCCTAAAAAAAAAAAAGTTAGGAAATTAGAAAATGTCCATGTAAAGCTTGTCTAATCTAGGTTTCCCGACAAAAGAAATACACCACCTTATTTACAATGAAATGAAATCAGGATGGTATAAGAGTTCTTTTCCATAGCAAAAAATCAAAGCATGTTGGAAATTAGCAACTTTTCCAGAAGGAGGCTGGGAATAAATTTTTGAGCCAAAGATTTTACATTTTGTCAAGTCATCCTTCAAATTTGAAGATTATAGAAAGACAGTGTAGGAAGTTTATACTCAAGGGTTCTTCCTGAGGGATTGGCCCCATCCTAGCTTAATCATATTCTCCTTCTCTCTCTTCTTTCCTCACTCCCTCCATGCCCCCATCCACTTCATAATAGTGAACCGCTATTTGTAATTGATCCTAGAGTAACTTTTTGAGAGTAGGACCAATTGGTTTTTTATGTTGCAAATTGTACCCCTCTCTTTTTTTTTTTCCACTTTTGATGAGCTATAACAATATTCTATTGCTTCCTTCAGCAGGCTGTAGGCCCCTTTTCCCCCTTGAGTCTAAAAAAACCTACCACGGGAGTGATCAAGAAAAGAGACAGAGAGAACTATGGTAGGAGACACAGAGTAAACTGCTGTTGTGGATCCTAAATTCTGAGAAAAATTGTGGCTAGAGGGAGAAATAAGAGCCAAAAAAGAGTAAGAGAAAAAATGTTATTGGGAAAGTGAGAATAGGTAAAGGGAAAATATTCGGTGAAAGGACACAAGATTAGATGCATATTTTTATTTGTGAACTTGTTCAAAAATGTCAAAGCAATCTGCAAGCAATCACAATTTTTGCTGACCTTTGAAAGCCTATGTAGGTCACACGTACAAGTGCCTCAGCAGGGTTGCCTCTGACATAATGGCATTTTGCATCAAACAAACAACCAACCAAACAAACAAACAAGAATCCTGAATCCAGTTACCATTCAAAAATATAATTCTTCTTCTGTTTGTAAAAAGAATATTTATTTTATGAAAAAGTTAAAAGACATAAAATTCAGTCAAAGAATATAACAATAAATATTCTATTACTAATTAGAGACAATATTAGTAGCACTTTGAATATCTTGTTTTTTTTTTTTTTTTTTTTTGAGACGAAGTTTGCTCTTGTCACCTGGGCTGGAGTGCAATGGCACTATCTTGGCTCACTACAACCTCCACCTCCTGATTCAAGCAATTCTTCTGCCTCAGCCTCCCGAGTAGCTGGGATTATAGGTGCCTGCCACCACACCCAGCTAATTTTTGTATTTTTAATAGAGACGGGGTTTCATCATGTTGGCCAGGTTGCTCTCAAACTCCTGACCTCAGGTGATCCACCTGCCTTGGCCTCCCAAGAATATGTGATTTTTAATCACATGATAAAGTACTTCAAAATACCGTGATTTGTATCAGACAAACTGGTCATTCTGTTGGCAAATTACATAAGTTCCAGAATCTATAACTACATATTTTCCATATAACATGTTATTTAAAAATATTAATGTGCCTCATAAACACATTTCTAATAGTCACTGTTTCTCTTCCTTTTATCAGTTGTCTGATAAAAAGACTCTGTAGTCGTTCTATATAGGCTTCAGGATAGTTTAAGAAATATTCTTACCTATCATGGATTCTTGAGATCCCTGTCCACTATGGAGTAAACATTTGATCTATTGTCCAATTTATAGATGTCTTTATATTGTTTTGAAAGATTGAAAATATTATCGATTCTTATCCATCCCCTAAACTGTTTATTCTATATTTGAATACATTACAGTATACATAAAATAATAAACAGATAGACTAATGGAGTTGAATAAAGAGCTCAGGGAAACATCAATATATGTGTGGAAATTAAATATACAATGAAGTTAGTAACATAAACAAAAGATGAAAAATGAGTTGTTTAACATGATGTTGGGGAAACTAAAGTTTCAATACAAATAAGAATATAAAACCTAAATAGACTAAAATATAATTTTAAAAATATAGATTTATGTTCTTAATATAAAAAAGTAAAATAATATTTTCTTGAATTTCTATAAGTGATATATTTTAAGCAAAACATCTAAAGCATAAACCTTGAGATAAAACTGCATTAAAATGACTATATAAAAGCAATAAATTATCTTCAGAAAAGGGCACCATCATCAAAGTTAATAGGCAGATGAGCAGATTAAGAAAGTGATTTGCTATGTCTAAAATGAATAAGAAATTAATCTGAAATCCTGCATGCCATGAAGACACAGACAGTTGCTTCCATGGGAAAATGGGCTGAGGGTATGCAGGTGCAATGAATAGCAGAGGGAGCCATACAAGCTAACTGGCAAAGGGATGCTTACACCCATTAGTAAAAAGACCAAATACAAATTATAAATATAAAATATAACAAAGTATCATTTATAAATATTATTTATATATATATTAGTTTTAATCGATTAAACTAATAGGTGGCTATTGCTAAACTTTAGCGGAAATGTGAGCATAGAGAAACCTTCATATTAGTGAAAGTGAGGATCAGTCCAGACCTACATTTGGCCACGAGTTGAAGAGTATGACTAACTCAATCTGCAGCACTTGAAGTCCAGACCAAACAAGACAAAACAGCACATAATGACCACACATCCCCTGTGCAATATACTTGCATTACCCCATTGTCTTTCTGGATGAAATAACAGATGCATAGCACAGGGTACTTTACTAATTCCAATGATGTAATAATATAAATACAGTAATTCAACATCAGTAGAAGGACATAGAACTGTGTTTCATCATAAAATCAGAGGAACGTGATTAAAATCAGAGCTACATGGGACATTTGAAGGAAATGAGTCAGTGGGAAGAAGGAGGAGGAGGTGACTGAGGAGAGGAAGTGTGAGTGGGGAGAAGGGAGAGCAAGGGCAAGGTCAGGTGAAGGACAAAAGCAGTGCAGGAATGATTTTTTTCTTTCATGTTTCAAGGAATCATTACCACTTTCCTCCTCAGCTGAACTGTATCCCTGCAGTTATCGGTTATGCTCTTCATGCTGCTAATCATCAGGAGGTTTCTTCCAAGAGGAGTCCAGAGGGAAATGCTGGAAGGAGAAGGCTGAGCCATGAGTTGGGTAGCCCAGTGGTCAGACCAAAGCTACTGCAGGGGGAGGTCCTAGGGGACACTAGGAAGGCATAGGGATTCTAAAAGTGCAAGCATCTCTCAGGCTGTGTTTAGAAGGGTGCTGTGCACCTTTTAAAATTCTCCTAGACCATCTGCCAAATTAATATCAGTTCCTGATAATTCAATTAATTCAGACTTCACATTGTGCCAGGCATTATGAAAATATTAATCTAAATAGATTATTCATGCCATTGAAAGATTCACTCTTAAGTAGGAACTATAAAATGTCCTTTTCTAATTGTGGTAAAATATAAATTTTCTATGTGTTAAAATCCTCGTTGGAATAAAGGAATGAAATTTAATTTAAAGGTGAGATGATATTGAAGCTGAAACTGAAGCCCAAGATGTTAGAGCTGAGATTTACCCATTTCTCCAGGAAGAGGGATTTGTGTGTTTAAGTTTCATAAGGTAATTACTACACTTGCTTTTTTATTGAATAAACACTATGTTTAAATATCTGATTATATTATCTCATTTAACCCATATATAAACACTTAAAATCTGCAATTTTTATCCATCTGTAAAGAGTGAAGAAACATTAAGTCAGCTGCCAAGAGTGGGAAGCTCAGCCAGACGGTGACTAAGCTACAGTTGTCTAACTAACTGAATGTCTGCACTTTAGCCTCCCTGAATTTTCTCCCAGCAGAGAAACTAACGTAATATTTTGAGGAAAGTTTAGAGCTATTGCATGGCTAGAACATAGAGGATATTATCCACGTAAATATCTAAGAAAGGTAAGTTAGGGAAAGCTTAGAAGGACCTTAATGCCCAACAATAAGATCCTGTACACAGTTGGAAAATAATATCAGAGATATCTTATTTGGCTTTATATTCTCTTGATTTATTTTTAAATTTTGGGTAATTACCTTTTGGGGATTGCTCACCTATGATTAACTCTTGAGAAGAGAATTTTGACCTTACCAGGGAAGGTAAATTGTATGGATATTCTCATATCACAAAATATCCACAAATATGACTTTTACAATGGTTTAGGCAAGAGATGCTGAATTCCTTAGTAAGACATAAAAGATGTTTGGTGAAGATTGAAAACAGAGGGATGTTAGCAAAAGAAGCAAGTCAAGAGCAGTGCCTTAGATAAAATCAATCAACAGATGCCCCAACTGGATCCAAGAGGGCAGAAAGAAGGCACAATGGAAGAATCACCAGAGGGTCTTGCTTTTTAGTTCCTTAAACTCTAAAGGTAAGAAATCAGAGTAAAGGTACCTTGATTAAATGAGCTGGATTACACCCCCTGCAGAGAATGCTTTCACTCTTCCTACCAGTTCTCTTTAAAGTTGTTCTGTTGATAGTCTTCTCTCTGCCTGTGAATGGATTTTCTGACAAGCCACAACATTTTTCTGTCACAATCAGGCAGGTAAATAGCCTTCTAGCCACTCTCAAAAGGAGAAAGATCAAGACTAATTGAGCAATCATGTGACTCCAGGCTCTTCCTCCATTTAAGGTTTCTCCCTGCTCAGTGCACCCTCAGCTTATTTCTGCCTGGGAAACCTAGTAGTGGTGGAATGGACTCCTCCTCCTTCTACCTTTCAGGACTCTGCCCTCCCTTGCTATGAGCTACTACTTGTGTCCTCTCAAGACAATTCTTTTCTCTCACTGAGAAAGGGATTAGGGGCAAAATCATAGCTGTGTCTTATTGGACGCTTGTCACTTGGATTCATTGCCTCTTAAACACAACAGTAAACATTTTCCTGCAGGAAATAATTAATATAGAAGAAATCTAAATAAATGTAACTCTCAGGTTGAGAAAATTGAGCCAGAAAAAGTGAGCCAAGAAGAGAATCTAGAGTCATACACTGTTATTGAGATAAGATGGATGAAGTCAATTATTCCAAACACTTGCAGACTAGTGTTCCTCCTTGAAGATCAACACTGTACTGATGCACACAGACTACCTGGCTGGTCCCTGAGAAACTAGTCCACATAAATACACTGCAATTCTCAAATAAAACGAAGTAAGCGAATTTTTCATATTATGATGGAATAATCTTAAAGTTTCACATTTTCTTTTGTATTATGTTTCAGTCACATAATAGAATGTTTTCTTCTTAAATTTTATGCTTCATATAGAAATCAAACACCATTTAAAAATGTATCTCTAGGGCAAATGGCTTCAAGCAACTCCAAATATTCAGTTTTCTAAAACAATCTTCTGTAATACAATCTATCTGTGAATTAGGGAGTGCTCCCGTGTGCCTATTGCATCAAATTAGGAGAAAATGTAAATTATCATTTTGATACACCATATATGCCACTTGTACTTGATACACTTAAATAGAAACAAATTCATTATTCTCATAGAATCTACAGTAAAATTATTTCTAATTGCCATGACTGATTTCTATTTCAACACTTAAGCAGCTTTCAGGGGCCAGGAAACTACTTTTCCTAGAAAAAAAGAAAATCAACCTCTTTAAATAGCTAAAATCAGGAATAAATTGAGGTGATTGTCTCCAACATAAAATATTATACTTATAAGAGAAAGATAGTATTAATTTTTTCAGAGAAAACAAACTCTTGATAACACAATTACCAACCATTTACAAATAACTGAAACGTAAGTTAAATGATTAGAAGTAATGTGCGTGTGTGTGTGTGTGTGTGTGTGTGTGTGTGTTCTCAACTTTATTTCCCTAATCTTAAATCTGAGGTGTGCACATTTCCTATACATGTTATCATTTGTCATTTTGCTTTTGAATTGGCAATACCAATGAGTGGGGCACTGGGGACAATAGTTACTCTGAAAGTATTGGGAAATGTGATAACATAGGCCAGGCACATGGTAGGGCCTCAGTAAGTTATAATTACTCTCTGTTTTACACAATCTTGTGATTAGTTGGGAATGGCAAATTGACAGACAAAGTTGTGCTCTCCGAAACAGTAATACTGTAAACATTCCTGTAACAATAGCCACCATAGGACATAATTCTGCAAACTAAAATCCTACTATGAATTGAGGAAAGAAAGTTACATTAGAGTAGACAGTATTGTACTAGAATATTTATCACAAACCACTTACCATCCATGCTCTTCCTACCGAGTTTAGACCATCCACTACCTCTCAGTGTCCTCTGCCACTGCTTTCTTCAGTTTCTCCTAAACAGGCTGGAGGATACTCCCAATTTAATGTTATCATTCATCTCTCTTAGAAGCCAGTGCATTCTAAAGGTTTCAAATAAAGAAGTAGCTGCCCAGAGTAACACTTTTCTGTGTCTTCTGAATGAAATAGATCCTTACAAGGGGGTCATAAAAGTATGATCTGTTAGAATTGTATCAGTCAGTGCTCACCAAAGAAACAGAACAGAAGATAGACAGGATCATTGATTTTTAAGTATGTCAACTTACTGTGGATGTTGACCACACCAACAAAGTATCCTCACAGCAGCATCTAGCTTAATGTTTGATTACATCACTTGGTCATATAGATTAGCCAAGTTAACACATGACTCTAATCATCACAAATATCTAAAAATTGAATTTTTTCATAAACATTTTAATGCAGATTTTATTGATAGATTTTACTTTGTGAAGGCTTTTTAGTGTCTATTGAAATGATCGTATAGATTTTATCTCTGATTCTGTTTATATGGTGAATCACATCTGTTAACTCATGTATGTAGAACCAACTTTGCATCCCACTTGATCATGTTGAATTAACTTTTCTATGTGCTACTGGATTTGATTTGCTAGTACCTTGTTGAGGATTTTTGCAAGTGTATTCATAAGGAATTTTGGCTTAAAGATTTCTTTTTTGGTCGCGTCTCTGCCAGATTTTGGTATGAGGATGATGCTGGCTTCATAGAATGAGTTAAGGAGAAGTCCCTCCTTGATTTTTTGCAAAAGTTTCAATAGGATTCGTTATTAGTTCTTCTATGTACATCTGGTAGAAACTGGCTGTGAAGATATCTTGACCAGGGCTCTTTTTCATTGGTAGATTTTCTTTTATGGATTCAATATCTGGACTTGTTATTGATCTGTTCAGGTTTTTACTTCCTTCTTGATTCAATCTTTGGAGGATGTATGTTTCTAGGAATTTTTTCATTTCACCCAAGATTTTCTAAATTGTGTGCATAGAAGTGTTCATAATAGTATATGAGGACCTTATGTGGTTCTATGAGATTGATTGTAACATCATCTTTGTCATATCTGTTTGTGCTTATTTGGAGCTTCTCTTTTTGTTTTTTTTAATTCATTAATCTAGCTAATGGTCTGTGAATCCTATTTATTCTTTTGAGAAATCAACTCTTGTTTTCACTGATATTTTGTATGTACTTTTGAATCTCAATTTTATTCAGTTCTTCTCAGATTTTTCTTTTCTTATACTAGCTTTGGAGTTGGATTATTTTCTTCTAGTTCCTCTAGTTGCAATGTTAGGTCATTAATTTGAGATATTTCTACCCTCTTGATGAAGGCAGTTAGCACTATAAATTTGTCTCTTCATTCTGCTTTAGCAATGTCCCAAATGTTTTGACATATTGTCTATGATTTCCATTACACTCAAATATTTTCTTAATTTCTGCCTTAAGTTTGACATGCACCCAAGAGTTATTCAGAAGTGCGTGTTTAATTTTCATGTTCTTGTGTACTTTTGAGAGATCTTCCTGGTATCGATTTCTATTTTTTTTTTATTCCAGTTTGGTCTGAGAGTGTGCTTAGTATAATTTTGATTTTTTAAATTTTATTGGGACTTGCTTTATGGCCAAGCATGTGGCCATTCTTAGAATATGTTCCATGTGCAGATGAGAAGAATACATTCTCTGTGGTTGTTGGATGGAATACTCCGTAATGTCTATTACATCCAGTTGCTCAAGTGTTTTAAGTCCAGAATATCATTGTCAATTTTCTGCCTTGATGATTTGTCTAACACTGTCAGTGGGGTGTTGAAGTCCCCACTATTAATGTGTGGCTGTCTTTGTCTTTTCCTAGGTCAAGAAGAATTGAGTACTTTTTATGAATCTGAGTACTCCTTTGTTGGGTGCATATATATCTAAGATAGTTAAGTCTCCTCATAGATTTGAAGCCTTTATCATTACACAATGCCCCTCTTTGTTCTTCCTGGTTGTCGTTGGTTTAAAATCAGTTTTTTCTGATATAAGAATAGTGATTTCTACTCTTTTTTGTTTTCTGTTAGCTTGGTAGATCTTTCTTTATCCCCTTACTTAAAGCCTGTGGGTGTTACTTATATGTGAGGTGCATCTCTGGAAAACAGAAGACATTTGGGTATTCTTTTTATCCAGCTTGACACTCTATGCCTTTTAAATGAGGCGTATAAACCATTTATATTCAGCGTTGGTATTGACATATGAGATTTTGATCCTATCATTATGTGGTTGGCTGTTTGTTTTGTAGACTTAATTGTGCAATTGTTTTATATTGTCTGTAGGCTATGTGCAGGAGTGTAGGTAGCAAGTTTCAATACTTTGCTTCCATGTTTAGTACGTGCTTGAGAACTTCCTGTAAAAGTTCTGGTGGTAATGAATTCCTTTGGTGCTTGCTTGTCTGTCTGATAAAGATTTTATTTCTCTGCTTTTAAAGCTTAGTTTGGCAGACTATTGTACTCTTGGTTGGAATTTCTTTTCTCTGAGAATGCCAAAAGTAGGCCCCCAGTTTCTTCTGAGTTGTTAGGTTTCTGCTGCGAGGCTGCTGCTACCCTAATGGTGTTCACTTTACAGGTGACCTGACTGTCCTCTCTAGCTTCCTTTAAGATTTTCTTTATTTTTGACCTTGCTGAATACGATGACTATGTGTCTTGGTGATGGTTATCTTGTGTAGCATCTTGCAGGGGTCTCTGTATTTTTTGAAGTTGTATAACCTCATCTCTAGCAAGGTTAGGGAAATTTTCATGGACTATACCCTCAAATACGTTTTCCAAGTTGCTTACTCTCCTTCTCTTTCAGGAAAGCCCATGAGTCATATGGTTTGGTCTCTGCATAATATCATATTTCTCTTCATTTTTTAAATTTCTTTGTTTTTGTCTGAGTTGATTCAAAGAACTGGTCTTCAAGCACTGAGACTCTTTCTTTAGGTTGATCTATTCATCTATTCTGCTGTGGATGCTTCTGATTGTATTGAGAAATTCTTTTTTCTTTTTTTTGAGATGGAGTCTCGCTCTGTTGTCCAGGCTAGAGTGCAGTGGTGCGATCTCAGCTCACTACAACTTCCACCTCCTGGGTTCAAGTGATTCTCCTACCTCAGCCTCCCAAGTAGCTGGGACTACAGGTGCGCACCACCATGCCTGGCTAATTTTTGTATTTTGAGTAGAGATAAGGCTTCACTATGTTGGCCAGGCTGGTCTTGAACCCCTGACCTCGTGATCCACCCACCTTGGCCTCCCAAAGTGCTGGAATTACAGGTGTGAGCCACCATGCCTGGCCGAGAAATTCTTGCAGTGGATTCTCAAGTTCCAAAAGCTCAGTTTTATTCTTTTTTAAAATAACCATTTAGTCATTCAGTTCCTGGATTGTTTTGCTGGATTCCTCAGATTCCTTGGATTGGGTTTCAACCCTGGATACCTTGGATTGGCTTTCAACTTTCTCTTTGATTCCCATGAGTTTCTTTGCCATGCAGGTTCTGAATTTTATATCTGTCATTTCAGATATCTCAATGTGGCTAAGAGCCATTTCTGGGGAGGTAGTGTGTTTGTTTGTTGGTAAGGGGGAACTCTGGCTTTCTGAGTTCCCAGAGTTCTTGTGTTGATTCTCATGTGTGAGGGCTGATGTTCCTTTAACTGTGATGTAAGTTGAGTATAGTCAGTTGGCTCCATTTCTGGGTGTTTTGAGAAGGCCAGGACTCTGTACAGAATCTATTTGTGGCCGAATTTTTTCCTTGGTTTTCACAGGCACTATATATTGGCAAAATGTTTTGGTGGTGTTTTGGCGTTCTGACCCAGTAGATGATGCTTAAGAGTATTGGCTGGCAGATAGGCTTTTATTCAGCCAAAGGGCTCCTTTGTGTTTTGGCACAGTTGGCAGTAGTTCTCTGTGGTTGAGGAAGAGAGAGATGACCCCTCACATGAACTGTGCCTGAGCCTTGGAGGAGCCTCCTCTGATCATTGGCTCCATGCTCACATTTCCTTTGTTAGGTGCTCTGGCAGGCAGGGGTTGTGGTTGGCAGACACACTATGCTTTCTGTGCCAGCCCTGTGGAGGGAGGCACACCACACTCCTCCACCAGCCCATGAATCCAGGCACCTCAACCCTCCCATTGTTTCAAGAGTGAGGGCTCTGCCTTGCTTGAGTGCTACCATGCTGGAGAGTCCCATCTGCTAAGAGCAGTGAGTGTGGGTGAGGTCACCCAATCCACTATCTGTGTGCTTCCCAGGGAACATGGATCTGCAACCTCCCAGAAAGTTCAGGTGGAGATGGGTCAATTGTGTGTGGGAATCCCCAACTGGTGTGGCCTGCCAGACTAGGAGGAGCAGAGGTGGATGGGGTCACCCAATCCACTAACTAGGTGCTTCCCAGGGGGAACACAGAGCTGCACCCACCCCAGAGTTCAGGCAGAGTGGGTCTGCTCTGCTGGTAGCGCCAAAAGGCATGCGGCTGCGAGCAACAGGGGTGGTTGGAATTGCCCACCCTCTTTCCAGATGTTTCTTGGGGGAACCACAGGACTGCACTGGGCTGCACAGTTCAGGCATAAGTAGGGCCACTGTGCTGGAATCTGGCACTGAGCCTTGCCTAGCGAAGGGGAGTGGAGCAAATTCACTGCTCTTGGGCGTTGCTTCTGTGGCCTCTATTGCGGCTATGGCACTGGCGCCAGGTTGCTCCGGGTCTGAGACCTGTGGAGGTCTCCATGGATATTGCATGTTGTCTCCTCAAAACCTCTGGGCACTCTATCAGTTTAGAGGCCCTGGGGAAGTTCAGAATGTGCCTCTCATTTACAGGCTTGGGCAGGTCCCTGAGGGAAGTGTGAATCCCCTGGGGGCTGTGACTCACTCACTCTTTCCTCATGTTGGGAGCTTCTCCTGGCTCTGCTCCAGATGGGCTGCTGCCCAGCTTTGCCCTTCTCTGTCCTCTGCGTCCCTTGCTGCCTTGATGGATCCTGCAGTGTTTCCTAGGTGATCGGCTCACAGACATTACTCAGGGCCAGTGTTCACCATCCACCTTGTTTCCTCATCCTGAGAGTGGTTCAAGAGCTGCTTCTAGTCTGCCATCTTACTTGAATCTTATTTTATTTTGTTTTGTTTGTGGCTTGCTTTAAGCTATTTTCCTACTTTCCAGCTTTTCTTGAATATATTTAGGTGTTTTACTTTATTTGTTTTATTTTTTTCCTTCCTTATCTTCCTCCTTCATTACCTCTTTCCTTCCCTTTATGTTAATGATGTTTTGCATCTCATTCCATTTTTACCTCCTACCAATTTTGGAAGTTATATACTCCATTCCTACAGTTTTAGTGGTTAAAACTGAAAATGTTAATTTCTCTATTAAGAAGTTAAAATTAGCAGAGTGTTGTATAAAGTATGCAATACACTTTAGTCTATGGTTGCTCCACATTTTATCTTTATCTTAACTTCTAAATTTAGCATTTAAATGTATTTTTCTATAAATCAATATTTATTATTTTATTTTATTTTATTTTTTGAGATGGAATCTCACTCTGCCATCTAGGCTGGAGTGCAGTGGCACAATCTCGGCTCACTGCAACCTCCGCCTCCCAGGTTCAAGCGATTCTTCTGCCTCAGCTTACCAAGTAGCTGGGACTACAGGCATGTGCCACCAAGCCCAGCTAGTTTTTGTATTTTTAGTAGAGATGGGATTTTGACATGTTGGCCAGACTGGTCTCAAACTCCTGAGGTCAGGTGATCCACCCACCTTGGCCTCCCAAAGTGCTGGGATTACAGGCATGAGCCACCAAGCCCGGTCAAAACATTATTTATTTTTTATTTTTGTTGAGACCTCCTCAGGAGCAGATTCTAGTACTCTGCTTCCTGTACAGCCTGTAGAGCTGTGAGTTGATTAAATTTCTTTTCTTTATAAATCACCCAGTCTCAGATATTTATTTATAGCAATGCAAGAATGGTCTAGTACACAGGATAATTTATTTTATTTCATTTTATTTTTGTAGATGCAAGGTCTCACTTTGTTTACCATGCTGGTCTCCAACTCCTGCTTTCAAGCAATGATCTCATCTAGGCCTAGCAAATTGTGGGGATTTCAAGCATGAGCCACCTCACCTGGTGCAATATTTTTTTATGTTTACTCACATGTTTATTATTTTATTTTTCATTGCTTCCAACATTTCAATCTTTTGTCTGGAAGTTTGCTACTTCTTATAATATGTTTTTGGAAATTCTTTACTGAGATTTTTTTGAAAATAAATTTCTCAATTAATTTTTAAATTGAAGTCACCTTTCTTCTACCCTTATTTTTAAAACATTATTTTCTTATGCATCTCTTAATTGAAAGTTATTTTCCATCAATGAAGATATTTTCCTACTATCTTCTGACTTCCAATACATACACTCTCACATATTTATTTATTGTAATTTTCTCTCTACTTTAAAAATAGTCTTCCTCGCTCTTTCTCATTTTCTGTTACTGTTTTTCAGTTTCGCATAGATTTTCTGTTTATTCCTCTGAAATATGTTGTGGTTCCTGTGTCTGTAAGCCTATCAATCTTAGAACTTTCTAAAGCATTATGTTTTCAAAGCTTTATTCTTATAACTTTTTTCCTTTCTGCAGATCTGTGTAAATGTTTACTGTTCTTCTATTCCTTGCCTCCACATCTCAGAACCTTTATTTCTCAAATTTATCATCTCCTAATATCTTTGTGTGCATTCTGAGAAATTTTTTTGATCTATTCTCCAGCTCAACAAATCTCTTTTAAATTATGTATACTCTGATATTTAACCTTCCCATTGAGTATTTTATAGAAATTACTATTTAATACAATTTTACATGAAAATTTTATAACTATAAATTTAATATAAAATTGAATTAAAGATGTATTCTAGAATAGGCCAATAGTTAAAAATTCTATGTCTAAGCTATTAAACCAGAAACATGAGCAGGCAGTTTCCATTCTGCTCCCAGAAAAAGGGAGCGGTTGTTTGTTTGTTTGCTTGGTTGGTTGATTGGTTGGCTGACTGATTGACTGATATCCACCTGTTCCTTTGCCTGCAGGATGTAGCCTCCTCAAAATGTCCCAGCTGTATGTGGATGTGGTGATCATTTCCCTGTGTTTTTGCTCATTACAACTAAAATTCTTGTTTTTGGAAGGCATTTGTCTTCAAGATATCCAGGTGTCTAGTTTCATATTAGTGTCCATCTCTGAGTGAATTCCTGTAATTTTATGTTGCCTCAGCATTATTCTTTGACTGTAAGTTGTGCTTTCTCATACCGGACACAGGGCTTAGTCACCCTTGACACAATTTCCAGTTCTCTGCCCTCCCCAGTTCCTCAAGGCCGTCAATCCAGATAACTGCCTTATACAACCAGCTCCTGCTGACTAGCTTTTTATGGGACAGCTCACTACAACCTACTTGACTTGTCCTACTGACTCCCATGTCCCGTGTGAACTGCACAGATAGGGTGCAGTGGCAATCTCTCAGTCATAGTGTGACTCCACAGAGCTCATGCCTGCTTGCTTGAAACCCACCCATCAGAATGTCACAAGAGAAACCTGCTTGGTACCCTGGGACCCAATAAAACTTCAGCTCACAAGTCCCCCCACCTCTCTCTTGCTCTCCACTCAGTGCATCAGTGTGTGTGTCCCAGACAGCTCCTGCTTTCCTCTGGGCTTCCAGATGTGCTGCCTCCTGCTCTGTGGTATCTGTGAGTATTAAACTGATTCTGTTATTTCATGTGTTTTGTCGAGTGGCTTCCTCTGTGTCTCACCTTACCAATACACCAAAACCTAATTTATTTTCTGGTCTTGTTCTCACAGAGAGTGGCTATCTTCATAGGAATAAACTGAACACATGTCAGACAGGAGCCACAAGGGAATCTTCCAATATAAATAAGTTTCCTGTGAGAGGCACACCTGGTCACACTTCAGCATTAGGCTGTCTGCTGCAATGAAGAAGTACCCTGAAAGGCACACTGTACACATCCACGAACAAATTCCTTGAGCCCCATCAGGGCAGGGCTGAGATTTAGAGCCAGTCTCTAGAGAAGGACCTCAAGATCAAATTACAAAAACAAACAAACAAGCAAATAGTCTCCTACCTACTTTGATATATGTCTTATCATTTTTGCAAGCTCAGCTATGTTTCACATCATTTGCATAACATCTAATTTTTTGTTTTTTTGAGACGGAGTCTCGCTCTGTTGCCCAGGCTGTAGTGCAGTGGCACAATCTCGGCTCACTGCAACCTCTGCTTCCCGGGTTCAAGCAATTCTCCTTCCTCAGCCTCCAAAGTAGCTGGGACTACAGGAGTGAGCCACCATGCCCGGCTAATTTTTATATTTTTAGTAGAGACAGGGTTTCACCATTTTGGCCAGGCTGGTCTCAAACTCCTGACCTCCTGATCCGCCCACCTTGGCCTCCCAAACTGCTGGGATTACAGGCATGAGCCACCGCACCCAACCCACATATAAATGTTTTTTAGCAGAAAGACTTTTTGGCTATGTACTTCATAGTACTGTTGGAAGATGAAGTTTGTGGTTATTTTTATAACTTAGTTATAGACCCAGATCATTAGGGACTCTGCAACTTAATCATTACTATCCTTAAAAACCAATGAGACATTATGACTGCAAACTTTCAAATGTGATTGTACACATATAATATCTGAAATCTTTAAAGAGAGATAAACAATAAAGTCAATATTTGTTATTGCTGGTCCAAGGCTTCACACAGGTGAATATCCTTCACTGCTAAGTATACATGCTGATATTATATACCTTAGAAGAGAGTAACAGAACTGTTTCTAGACAAAATTGGCAACAAAATAAACATTGAGGTGGCTGTGCATTTTCCATTTTTGCAGGAAAATCAATTTTAGTCTATAAATGACCGAGTTCCAGGATACTATATAATGTAATTAAATCAGAGAGTGTGAATCTAAGCTTAGATCAAAAATTTCATGATTAAATATTGCTGAGAACAGAAATTACAAACTATTTTATTGTTTCCTGTAGCACAGTCTAATGGATTTTGTAGAATGTATCTTCTAAAACTGGCTTTTATGTAGGAAATTTCTGAAATATTTAAGCAAATGCACCTGAGAAGGAATGAATACATTTAACACAAGCCTCCATTACTTCAGATATGTGTAATGGTCATAACATTTTATAAGTTATTCCTTTAATATTTTTGATGCAGGCTTACTAGTTTGGGTCTCTTCTTGGCCTAATATAAGTGCTCAAAACAAATTTTTGTTTAGAATTGGGATTGTAAGTCCTGTACATAACTAGTAAACTATGTATGCCACTAAACTTTCACATGTCTCAAAAATAGCAGTTTAAAAACAAGTGTGGTAAGCTATGCAGTAAAATCGTAATTCCCTCATTAGTTTGTTGATTTATTGCATGAAATATAAACCTCTGAGCAATGACAGATGCCTCTGTGGGAAATAACTTTAGAGTATCCTCATAGGTTCATCTAACGTTTCAGTGTGTGGAGAAACAGGATGTTGCTGAAACACGTATGTCATCTGTCCTAATTTTGATCTGTACTTACAATATAAACTATTCATTTGTATACATACTTCAAAAAAATATATTAAAAGAATTGTGTGACTATTTCATTTCTAAAAAGAAGGAGATCCTGCCATTTGCAACAACAAGGATGAACCTGGAAGATGTTATGCTAACTGAAATAAACCAGACACTAAAGGACAAACACTTCATGATCTTACTTATATGAAGAATCTAAAATGGACTCAGAGAAGCAGAGAGTGGAATGGTGGCTGCCAAGGGCTGAGAGGAAGGGAAAATGGTGAGTTGCGGTACAGTGGTTGTAAAGTTTCCTTTATGAAGGAGGAATCACTTCTAGAGATGTGCTGTACAACATTGCACCTACAGTTAACACTACTGTAATGTGCGCTTCGAGATGTGTTAAGAGAGTAGATCTCATGCTGAGTTATTAGCACAATAAACAACAACAAGTCTGCATAGCAGTCCATGGAAACTTTATTGGTGCCAACTCTCTGAATCTGCCCAAAGCTTTCTTCATTAGCTCCAATTCTACTCAAGTGCCACTCTGCAGGTAGCATGCGGCTCATCCATCTCAGATGTGACTATGTTTAGGCTGCTAATGAGTCGTGTTCTGGGAACTACAGACATGACGATGCTCCTATCTTTCCTTTGAACTGCCAAATTTGGTCATCCCTGGGGTAGCTCAAACTTGAATTGCTCTCATGGCAGTGAAAGGGCAGAAAATCTCACATTATTCCTGTTGACTTCCAAAGCCAAGTCTTACCTAGGTATTATCTGTTCTGATTTTTTGTTTGGAGTGTCAGAAAAAAGGTAAGATTTTAGAGAAAGGCTCTGTCAGACCAAGCAGAGTTGGGAAAAGGAAGGAAAATGTAATCCTCAATTGGCACGAGCAAGACAAAGTGAAAAATATATACAAATACTTGTATTTTCTAATTTCTACTTAGAGATAAAAGATTGGAACAACTAGGGTTAAGTAGGCATAGCTTTCATCCTTTTGTTTGTAAGAGTAGATAACTCACAATGATGGTGCAATAAAATAAAACCTGAGGAATTACTAACTATAGATATTTACGTAATAAAATATGAAGCATATGTTTCATTTACAACTTAGTATTAATGAATTATAACAATACATGGATTGCAGCAAATAAATACCATAAAAAGTATAAAATTACAAACATGATTTCTGAATAAACTATGTTTATTTGAGATTAAATATAGTTTTCTCTCAACATTATTTTTGCAGGCAAACAAAATTTTTAAGACATTATATTTTTAGGAATCTCTCTTTCATGAAAAAAGGAATATTTTCTGTGATTTTAAGATCCTCAGCAGAACTCAGTAACAGTTTTGCACTTAAAGTAAAACACTCTCTCAGCTTGACTATTTTATGTGTGAATTTTCTTCAGGCTAAAAACAGTTTGGGAAAAAGAAGAGTAATTTTCCGGGAGGTGCCATCTCCATTCACACTTATATGGACCAATCAAGTGCAAAGAAGAGACTAGGGAAAAAAGTTATATGATGCCATAGTAAATAATTAATGCTATGCCTATATTTTCTTATAAAAACTAGAGTTAAGCAGGAGGTCAAATTCTTATTTTTACCCCGCTTGAGGTTTCAGAGTCCAAAAAAAACTGTGAAATTCATTTTTTCTCTAATAATTCATGTTTTCCCAACAGGTTATAATTTTCCCTGAAAGCTAAGCTGCAGGGAGGGCCCATTGAAGAGGAAGTCCCTCAGCCCTAACCTGAGATCATTCATATGTGAATTGACACAAATAGGGTGTCTGCAGAGGCTGCAAGGCCAAGTCCTGTCCACAGAGGCTGAGCTTCCACTTCCTCTCCATGACTCATCCCAGCATTGAACATGCCCTTGAAAGGAGAGAGCTCTGGGTGGAATGCTCTGAGCCAAAATTGAAGAGGAGATAATTCTAGAAGAAATGACTGGATATAGACAGAAGGAAATAAATCTCATACATGTAGAAGGGAAATTGTCTATGATATGCCCAGATTGAATTTGGTGACTGCTCTATGTTCTTTTATATGAAGGTCAGCCAGGTACAGTCACAGGAGAAGACATAGCAGAAGCTCAGGAAAACTATGTTTGTTATGCTCCCCTATCCTAGATACAGCGATACAGCAGGCACCCGTGTTTCCAAGGGTCATACAGGGAAGCAAAAACCTTGGTCAGGAGGCCAAGGGGCAGGAACACAGGGAGCACCTAGGCCAGGCCATTATTGGAATTTCTGCATGGAAGTCAAGGCAGAGCAGGTGAGCAGTTTAGGACTGGCTAGTTTGCATAATTTCAGTGGGCTCTAAGCTGAAAGAATGATCTCCAGTTACCTGGTACCTGGCCCTGACATGATTAAACAGAGCAATATTGCCTCTTGGGGTGCCAGGGGAGATAGAAGAGGTAGGGCTCTGAATCTGTTAGTTTGCATACCAGAGAGACACTCCTGTCTGGGCCCTTTATATGGAAGAATTGGCTAACCCCAGGAAAGGCAGTTGCTTCCCTAACAGGAAAGTATATAACATGTCAAAACACCATAATATAGAGAAAATGAAAAGTAAAAATAATCCAGTGACTTAATATTTTTATTGATCATTAGAGGGAAGGATTATTTTATGTCTATTTTGAAACAATTTTCATTAATTATATGCAAGATATAGGATATAACAAGTGATATTTTCTTGTGCAGATCATCTGTCAAGTATATAGAGGTGTTAGTGCAGGATATCAGGAGACAGTATAGACACATGCTGTGGTGAGGAAACTGTTCAAATTGGAGAACTAAATGTTGAATTGTGACGAAGACTGATGGCTCTAAAAGAGTAGATAACTCAGAAGCAGGGTTTCCAAGCAAGAGTTTGCTGAGTACATGTTTAATGGGTAAAACTTTAGAGTCTGAATGAGAAACGCGGGGCTGGGCCTCTGCTGCTCAGCACAGGGGGCTGCTGTCTGGTATGACGATGTGATGAGGCAGGTCTGTCCCTGATCACAGGGTGCCATCTGACCTTGCTTTGTAAATACTCTCAAAGATATTCTTGGGGCACAAGGGGGGCCTGGAGAAAGGCAAGAGGAAGGAAAAGCACAGACAGGCAAGCATGAAAGTAAACTCTCCAGCTGCTCCTTGATTAATAATCCATAGTATGGTAAAGATGTGTTACTGTCTGCTCAATGCTCCATACAGTGTTATGAGTCACAATGACATTTTGTGACAATAGCGAATGTATAACTCGTGGTTGAGAAATTGTTAGTAATGATAAGATTTTCATTCTAATTGTCCAATGAGTGTATTCCTGAGTGGCATCTGCAAAATCCTATTGGAATGAATAACAGTCAATCCAGTCCTTTCAACTGTGCCAACAATGGAATGAATCCATGCATAGTCCATTTCCAGCCAAAGCATCAGTAAACATTGACCAAAATGGTCATATACTCAGTAGATGAGGAATTACTCTTATTGAACACCAATTGCCTCATAGCAATAACCCCCACAAATACATACATTAAATCGGTATTTCAGGGCATGAGTAAATTTAATATGACCAATGGGTAGTTGTTGAGCTGTAAAAAGAATTAAGTCAAATCACAGGTGAAAATTTATTATTTTTTTCTTATATTCCCACTGAAATATTCATGACAATATACAAGGATTTAGAGACCACTGCATCTAGTAATGTTAAGTGACCCATCAAATAATTGAAATGTATTCGTGAATAAAGGCTTATATGCAGTCCTCAGGAAATATAATGGGGGCACATAATGAGAAATGGTAGAAAATGTGTATCCAGGTGCTTCCTGTAGTAAAACTATAATTAGCTCAGAGTTACGGAATTCTTACTATGTCAGGCATTATGTTAAATGCATTATCTTATTCAATCGTCTTTCAACATAGAGGTAGGAACTGTTAAGTACTCAATTTACCAATGAGTAATAGGAAGTTAACACTAGGATCACATAGTAAGTGATAAAAGAAGAAACTAAGAAACTTGCTGCATGGACTACACTTAACTAGAAGCCCAATTCACAGACATTAGGATTTTGCCTACTAAAGGGTTTTGAACCCAGTGATACCACAAAAATATGCTTTCCCTTTAGCCAAACCAGCCACTCACTTTCATCCCTCAAAGTATAACCTCTCCAAGATAACCACTGGTTGGAAAAAGATCATCTATGCAAAAGGAGATGTGGCTGCTCCAGAAAGTGAGGAATGGCCTGTGTGCAGTTGGAAGCAGATTGTAGTAGTCCATTCTCACAGTGCTATGAAGAATTATTTGAGACTGGGTAATTTATGAAAAAAAAACGTTTAATTGACTCAGTTCTCCAGGCTGTACAGGAAGCATGGCTGGGAGGCCTCAGGAAACTTACAATCATGGCAGAAGGTGAAAGGTAAATGTGATAGTTAATATTGAGTATCAACTTGATTGGCTTGAAGGATACAAGGTATTGTTCCTGGGTGTGTCTGTGAGGGTATTGCCAAGGAGATTAACATTTGAGTCAGTGGGCTGGGAAAGGCAGACCCACCCTTTTTTGTGGGTGGGCATAATCTAATCAGCTGCCAGCACAGCCAGAATATAAAGCAGGCAGAAAAACATGAAGAGACTAGACTGGCCTAGCCTCCCAGGCTACATCTTTCTCCCATGCTGGATGCTTCCTGCCCTCAAACATCAGACTCCAAGTTCTTCAGCTTTGGGACTCAGACTGGCTTCCATGCTCCTCAGTCTGCAGAGGGCCTGTTGTGAGACCTCACATTGTGATCGTGTGAGTCAATACTCCTTAATAAACTCCCTTCTGCATATGCATCTATCCTATTAGTTCTGTCCCTCTAGAGAACCCTAATACAGGAAGAAAGCATATCTTATCATGGCAGAGCAGGAGAGAGACAGCCAGCTAAGGCGGAAGTGCCACACACTTTTAAACCATCAGATCTCCTGAGAACTCACTATCACAAGAACAGCAAGGGGGAAATCTTCTGTCATGATCCAATTAACTCCCACCAGGCCCCTCCTCTAATTCAGACACGAGATTTGGTCAGGAACATAAATCCGAACCATGCCACAGATCATCTCTTAGAAAAAAATAGAGAAGATATCTGTGGAGATGGGGTGCAATTTTGTCAAATTTAATGTATCTGGTCAATAATTCTATTCAGAATAGAAATGGAGAAGAAGGTTCCAGCAAATTTTATTCTAGTAAGAGTGATGGGAATATATCAAGGATTGTGAGACAGTAGCAGAGAATTTCTTTGAGGTTGCATTGCACATTCATCAAGCACACAGTTTGTCTCTGTAAGCCGAGGCACCAGTGCCCAAGGCTGAAGCAGTGAAGTTCTCCACTGCCTAGTACTTACTATGTTGTATGTGCCTGCAGAGCTTCTAAACTTGATCCCTGAACAAACCAGGGCTTCCATTAGCAGCCCTACTGTGCATACTTTCTGCTTTAATTTTTTAGAGTAAACACTGTTGTTTGCAACACAATGTGTTAACTGGACTGTTCAAAACTAAATTCCTTCTCTCAGAATAAGGCATATGTCCACTAAGTAATTCCCAAAGAACTTATTGAACACTACTACATGTCAGGCACATTAATATATCAGTACAAGAGAGAAAGAAGAATAGCACAATTACTATTTTAAAGAATCCACACTAGTGGGAAATAAATTTTTAAAAAGTATCATTTGCAGGACAATGAATTCAAATGTAAGTGGGAAAAAGTATTAAATAAGCATGGTGGTATGAGAACACGTAGGAGGGTCAGAAAATCAAGTCTTGGGTTGGAACTTTGGAATAAGAAAACAAAACAACACAGCATTGGAGAATTGACAGTGACTTGAGTGAATTTATGCTTTAATCAGGAGAAGCGGTAGGAAGAGCTTTTCAGTCAGGTACAAATTTGCGTGCAAATCGTTGGAGATGAGAGATCTCCTGGCACTTTTAAGGAGCTGGTGATGGTTCCAGAAGAGCAGTTACTTACATATAGAGGGGGGATTGCAAAGAAATGTTCTGCAGAGCTGCGCAGGGACATACGATAAGGATCCTCAAAAACAGCCGGGGCATTGGGGAGGAAGTACTTTAGCAGGCTGGAGAGCAGACAGCTCAAAAATATATCAACTCGGTAAAAGGTACAAAGCCCACAAAATCTTGGCTACAAGCTGTGCCCATCAAACATAATCTCAAATTAAAAACCAGGAAGATTGAATTCTCTCAGCAACCAAGGGAAATTTTAGAATTGGCTCATTTAATGGTATTTAATGGTAAATTCCAGCACTAGCTAAAACTCTATTAAGGTGAGCAAACAGGGAAAAATGACATGAAGCCAACAAAATATAATGAATTTGAAATAATAAAAAGATAAAGATGAAGGAAAGCTTTCCCTACACAGGTTTGCTTCAGGAAAAAGAATTACATTATAGAAAACGTCTTTGTAATCTTGATAGAATTCGGGGAGAAATTAACTCTATCGACATGGTAAGAATGATATGGCAATTCTATATATAATATAAATCTGCAAACATCACTAAGAAATATAGGAACCTGATAGAAAATAGTTTTCATATTTACTAGTTGAAATATTAATTTCTCATTATTTTTTTCTAACGAAAATCAAGGCTGATAATTTTAAACTGTAACACATATAAGCCAGATGACATCATTCTCAAACACTAGCAAAGGTATTTACATTAGAAAGACGATGTTTATTTTCTGTACTAATTAGCAAGAATCTTAATTTTCTAGCAAAATAACCCTTCTCCTACTCTCTATGCTGACAGTAGTGATCTGGGAGCGAGGCAGGGAAGCACTGGGTAGAAAAGGGTGGGTCCCAGGCTATGGCTTCACACTCAGGCCTGTGTCCATGGACCTAGATGAGGACAGGCACTCTTGTTTTTGCACCCAAATTTTGCCTTTTCCAAGAACCACCCTGGCCCTCCATGCCCCCATCCTGTGCCTATAAAAACCCTGAGACCCTAGTGGGCACAGACACAAGTAGCTGGATGTCAAGAGGAGCACACTGGCAGAGGAACACACTGGCAGACGCAAGAAGGCCATCCACGGTGGAACAACGCAGACACTGAGGGGAATTTGGTTGGAGGAGAGACTGGCTGCTGGGTGGCCCCACTCCATGGGAAGACCACCTTCCCACTCCATTCCCCATTGGGCCTCCCCATACACCACTTAATAAAAAACCTTGCACCCATCCTCCAAGCTCATGTGTGATCTGATTTTTCTGGTACACTAAGGCAAGAACCTGAAATACAGAAAGCTCTCTGTCCTTCCAATAGGGCAGAGGGACTAACTGAGCTGTTTAACACAATCCACCTGCAGGTGGCTAAACGGAAAGGGCACACTGTGACATGCACCCACTGGGGCTTCAGGAGCTGTCAACACTCAACCCTGGGCGCTGCCATGTCGTTGGAGTCCCAGGACCTGCATGTCTGCATCCTCCCCCTAGGGGTATGAGCAACGGGGCACTGAAGAAGCAAGCCACAACCCCATCACATGCCCTGTGAAGGGGGTAAGGGAACTTTTCCCATTTCAGTAGGAGTTTAAATTGGCAGATTTAAAATAAAAATTGTCAATGGCTGGGCGGGGCGCCGTGGCTCACGCCTGTAATCCTAGTACTTTGGGAGGCCTAGGTGGGAGGATCACTTGGGGTAAGGAGTTCAAGACTAGCCTGGCCAACATGGTGAAACCCTGTTTCTAATAAAAATTCAAAAAATCAGCCTGGCGTGGTGGTGGGTGCCTGTAACCCCAGGTAGTCAGGAGGCGGAGGCAGGAGAATCGCTGGAACCTGGGAGGCAGAGTGCAGTGCAGAATTGGCCTCACTCCAGCCTGCCAAATCGTCAATGTATTATTTTTTTTCTTTTAAAAATATTTGAACCAACTAGTTCACTTTTTTGAATGTATGAAAAAGTTTTCTATATGAGTGTTCAATAACGTAGCATTTGATATTATAAAAATTAGAAGTATTCTAAAATTCAAGAACACAGAAATTGATTAAATAACACGTGCTACATCCTTCTGGAAGGATTACGTCTACCATGAGGCTTTAAGAGCACAGGTGGTGAGAGAATAGATTGCACAATCCTCATGCCCCATATATTCCATATATTGTCAAGTGAGAAGAGCCATTTTCAAAGCCGTATATACAATGTAATTTCAATTATGTAAAAGTCTTGTGTAGCTGTTAATACTGACTTCATCTATTTGTTTTATAACCAGCAATTCAAAATTTTATTGGATTTTCCACATATTACCAGGTAGAAAACATTATGCACCTATATATGTTGATAGGCATTTATTTAAGTCAAAGAGCATATTACACAGAAATTTTATTTGACAATATTTGCTCATCTTTTGCATCATTTTGGCATAAAATTATGCTATGGAAAATAGTTACAGTAAGAGTTAAAAGGATTTCCTCACTGTGTTTTCACCACTGCAAAGAATCTTGATGAGATTTCCAACTGCTACGCCTTCCAACAGATTCCAAATTACCCTAAGAACATCTTACAGAACTTCTGTGGCCGGCTATAGTTATTTCATTTCATGCTTTGCAGACAGATATGAGACATATGCTTCCCTGCCAGCAAGCTCCCACCAAGGAAGACGTGGCTGATTATCTAGTGTTGTTTAAATAACATCATCTTTGGAAATCTCTCAAAACCAATGTTCAGTGTGCTGCCAATAATCTGTGTTGGAGACATGAACAATTATTATTAATTTAAAAATTCCCCCCGAGAGATGAAATAGTCCTTTCCTCTCATTTTATTATACCTAATGTGCTCACGGGAGATTCAGAATGAGACGCCTGGCATAAAGATTACCACAAACAGTTCCTTTCAGGAAAAAAAAATCATAAAAAGGCAAAGTAGACAGGAGAGTATTGACTAGGATTTTATTTTGCTTTGTTGGCTGAATATCTGAATTACTTTAAAAAATTATTATTAACACTTTTTATGTAACATTAATGGAATATAAAGGTTGATGTGAGGAGTTAAATTATTATTTTAATGATAGCCTGAAATCACAGAAATCCTAAAATTCTTGTTATAGAGAAAAGTTAATATAATAAAGCAAATCTGATAACTTCTAACAGAAGATTTAAAATATTTCATATAAAATGCCTCTAGATAATATAGTAAGGTAAAAGGCAACATTGACATTAAAGTTATACAATTTTCATTGTTGTTTTCCTAATCCAGGTATTTAGTTGTTTGTTTATTTTAGATTTGGGGATGCATGTGCAGGCTTGTTATGTGGATATATTGTGAAATGGTGAGGTTTGGGTTTCTATTATACCCATCACCCAAATAGTGAACATTGTACCCAACGGGTAAGTTTTCAATCCTCACTCCCTTCTCATCCTCCCCCTTTTTCGAGTCCCCAGTATCTATTTTCCTCTGTATGGCCATGTGTACTGGTTGCTTAGCCTCCACTTGTAAGTGGGAATGTGCAGTATTTGATTTTGTTTCTCCTAATCCATTTATGTTCCCAGTATATTCAAATTTCATTCTCTCTCCTTTGTCTTGGAGCTCCAAGGCCTCCTTCACCCTCCTTAGCCACTCATTCATAATAGAACCACTCATTCACAACAGAACTTCCAGCAAATTTTCACCACTGCCTCTTCTACCTGCAGGGACCCCAGCCATCCGCACTTAGATCTTCACTAAGCCTAGAACAGACCCTCAATCATGCACTAGGGCCCAAACCTCCCTCCCTACCAACAGGTGTTGCTTCAGCAATTCCCAATCCCTCTTTCTGGTGACAACTGGTGAAACGTGAGATTTTCACCTCTATACTTTTAATTCTCATCAATATACAAATACTGTGCTACTACTCCTATAATGAAAGAAAATCTCACTTGACTCCACTTCCAGTATCCATGCACCCTGTTTTGATGACTTTTGTTTTAAAACCCATTCATTCAATTTCCTCTCAACTCTACTACAACCAATGGCTTAAAAGCACCATTCACAGACACTGCCTCTGCTTAACTAATGCCAGCGCTCGGTAATTCTCCATCTTTTGTGACGTGCTCAAGTAACAACAGCTGGGGTAGTTGACCGTGTTTTTTTTTTTTTTTTTTTTTTTTTTTTTTTTTTTTTTTTTTTTTTTTTTTCTTCTAGAAACTCATCATTCACAGACTTCCAGAATACCACATTCTCCTGGCCT
The DNA here is from genome assembly GCF_006542625.1 of Nomascus leucogenys. NCBI lineage: Eukaryota > Metazoa > Chordata > Mammalia > Primates > Hylobatidae > Nomascus > Nomascus leucogenys. Next base: position 52,240,044 of record NC_044397.1, on the reverse strand, counting down.
GTTGGTTTTGGTCTCTTCTCTTGTTCCTTATGCCGCAACCCGAACTGTCCCAGATCTCAGTTCTGAGAGCTCTCTTCTCAGACACACTTTTGGTGAGCTGCTTGAAATATCTACTCTACTCTGGAAAGTTCATTTACAGACTTGACCACTCCACTGTAGAACAGATCCACAAAACCATGTGCCTTCCCTGCATTGCCACTGCATGTCAGACACCACAATGTAAACACAAACCTAAACAGCACCAATGTCTGCTGCACTTACATTCTTCCTTTCAGTTTATTTAAACTAAATACCTCCAATTGACGAAAGAGACTTCTGCCTCCTTGTAGGTATTTGTTTTTCTCATACACACAGCCATCTCATCATTTGTGTTCCACCCTCAAAATCCAACCTGAGGGTGATCACTCTGCATGACTTCCACTGCCATTAACCTCACTCAAGCCCTGACTCTGATTGACTGATTACTGCAGTTGTCTCTTATTAGGGCCCTACGTTCTACCCCATTCCTTTTCACTGTTTATGCTTAGCACAACAGCCCAGTGAGCCTTCCAAAATGCATGCAAACCTTTGCTGAGAATCATCTCATGGCTTGCTGCATCACTCAGTGGAAAGGGCAACTCATCTAGAAGAGACTGCAAGGACTTTGACAAGCAGGCGCCCAATATTCTTCTGACTCCATCTCTGCTATTCTCTGCCTCCCCAGCTCATCTCCAGGACATCAAACTCTGGGCTGTTCTGCAAGCATGCCAGCCCTGAACCCATCTTTGGACTTCTGCACTTGCCGGTTCCTCGTTCAGGAACAGTCTTCCTCCGAAGTCCATGAGACACAAATTTTTGCTGAAATGTTACCGTCTTAAATTAATGTTTCCAACAACCTTTATTGCAACTTTTCCTGATATGTCGGCTTCATCTTTCCTCATTAAACGGATCACCTTTGAGCACCCCTAACTTACTTCTTCAGCTTGCCACCTGATTCTGTGCTATAATGTCAACTTGGTGAAAGCAGATTTTTTTGTATATGTTTAACTGCAGTCGTCCATACTTCAAATAGTTTACAACACCTAGTGCGTGCTCAAAACATATTTTTTGAATGAATTAAGAATGTGGTTTTTCAAAGTTCTTCCCAAAGTATTTTTGCTTTTATGTTTAAATGTTATGTTTATTGTGCACCTCTGCTTAGTTAGGTAGGGAAAATGGAACATTGTGGCATCTGTAGTCAGAGCCCTGAGCTCTAATTTCAGCTGTGCAATCCACCACCGATAGATCTCCATTTCCTTCTTTGTACAATTAGGGATATTCACAAGACCTATCTCATGGGGTTATGGGGAGAACAGAATGAGTAACTCCAAGTAAAATCATTTAAAGAACTGAATAAATACTGTGTAAGTGCTCACTGTTATGAATTCTGTTACTTTTTCAGGTTTAATTTTATCTGTCAAGGGTGTGTGTTTGAAAAAGAGGTTTTTGTTTTTATTTATTTATTTATTTTTGGAGACTTCATATAACATCAGGTTTCACCGTACGCTAATGTTGTCACAATTTGCTCTTTGTTATTCTCACAATCTGTTAGCAGGAGCAACTCTTGTCTCCTTGTTGCTAAAGAAGAGCAGAGTCCTGGAACTTAGGTAGATATTTGGAAAGATAGGGAGGAGGTAGAGCTGCTCTGAGTGGAATTTAGATATAACTGGCTTAGAGGAATATGGTCTGAACTTATTTGCCTAGAGTTCCTCCTGCCAGGAGCAGTTAAATTAGATAATTACCTCTGGGGTTAAACATCTCAAATGATGTTTAGTGAAAGCAAATTGGAGGGAATAGACACACTGTGTTCTAAATATTAATTAAAGTTGCCAAAATTTTAGACCTTTTACTCTTATGTTGTTCTTAGCCTCCTCTCTCTCTCACTTTCTCTCTCTCTTTAATCTTTCTTTTTTAGTTTTCTCTATATAAGGTAACTGTGTTGCCATATTCCCTGTATATTTCTAGAAGGATTAAAATTAAATTTCTTAATATAAAATAAAAATTAACTTTTGGATTATGGTGCCATATGATCAACAGCCCCAATACAGCCTCATGAACTTTTCAGTATAGAACACATAAATGCAAAAGAAGATAAAATCATACAATAGAGAAAACGGAAGTTAAGCCCAGTTTGCCCGTATTTTGCTGCATGAGCAATTACTTAGCTTTTCTTTTATCAGTGAATGGGAGGTAAAAATACCTAGCTATGGAGAGGGAAGGGATAATGTTTATAAAGCAATTAGCATAATGTCTATAAAATCTAGGAATATATAAATTAAAGTGGACATACCTATAAACATATATATATATAATCTTCTTAGAGTGACAACTAAATATAAGGCTAATGGAGAAGGGAGTCAGATTAACTACAATATTCACTAAACTTCAAAAGAACAACAAAAGTCTGTCCTTCCTATAATGTCTACTCGCCAGCCCATAGAATGCGTTTCTCTAACAGTCCAAAAATTTAACAGCAATTTCTGATCTATGATTCATGTTTACAAGAATTTCTGTTGCACATATGTTCTATTTTTATTGATTATAAAATAGTACAGTTTTACATTAAAGGAGGAAAAAAGAAAGCCTTTCTCTTCTCTAATATTCCCTTGAGAACAATAAAAGACATAACTTAGAGATGAAAGTCCATCTTCAGGGGCCAAAACCATAGGTCCCAGGCTATAAAGAATAGCTACAAAGTTGGTAAAATGTGGCCCAGAATGGTGGCTAGGGAATCAGTCTTCTCTTGCAGCACACACATTTCTGCCTGGATTTGAAGGCCCAACTGACAGCCTCTCCCTTAGCCTATGCTTGTGCAGCCTGCAGGGACAGTGAGAGCTCAGAGGGCAGAAGCAGATGCCTGTTTTGGAGGGTCATAGAAATACTGTGGAAAATCATCTTTTCAGCTGATAACTAGAGTCATCTGAAGGAAAACACACTAATGAAATTCTCACTGTTAAGTACCTGAGCCTCCATTGGGGCCACACTCATCAGGGGAGAGTGAAGCTTTGCTCTGACATCTAACTCCACACCCACTGCCCGCTGTCCTCACGTGGCTTCTCTGCCCAATCCCCTTCTCCACTCATCCTCACATCTTTTTGCTAAGTAATTTTTTGGCTCAGATAGAGAGGACTTAAAATCCTGACTTCAGGCCTATGAGTGGATATGATAAGAAAAAGGCAGGTAACAAACATCATTTTTTAAAAAAGCAAATAACACAGAAGGAAAACTCAGGAAAGAAAAGGTGCTGGGCAATTCCATTCCCAGGGTGAGAAATGATGCATCTCAGAATCAAAGGCTCAGAGAAACAGAAATTTTACAAACTCAGACAAGAGGAGAGGAAAATGGGCCCAGCAGAGCAGAGAAACAAAGCAGAAGAGAAAAATAACTCCAGTACAGAAATGAAAGGGACATTGGACAAAGCAAAATGGAAAATAGATGTTGATGCAAATAAAGTCAGGAACATGAAAGATGACCTTGTTAGACTCAGGCGTAAGGGGTAGAAAAGAGAAGCAAATGGTCAAGGAGTAGAATAAACATGAGAGAGACGAAAGGTGGATATCTTGGCATTTGCTTTCCTAAGGACAGGGCAACAAAAGAGACAAACACAAAATTGAAGGTGAAACCAATGATGGTTTCCTAAAATGATAATCTGTAATCAGTGTATATTCTCGTTCCTGAAGTATCAAGGATAAGATATATCCTGGTGATTGCTGTAAGATTTTAAAAATAATAATAATAAAATAAGAAAGAAAAAGAAATTAGAGATCCATTTAAAAAGTAACTTCAAGTGGGAAAAACAGGATTTTCTCAAATTTCCATGGAGTAATATTCCGTTTTAAATTCTAATGTAGCAATGTTTACCAAATCCAATAGTTAAGAATATAGGAGTTCCACAAAATAAGTAGCCTTGATAGGATATATCTGAAAGAGAAAAGACTAAAATTAGAAATTTATAAAGCAAGACCATACTTTCAGGAAATAGTAATGGAATGGATAAAGTTTTTTTTGTATTCATTTACACACAAATATGTACAGCTTATTGTACATAAATATGTATTAATAAAGTTGTCTTCATAAAACAAGTTAGACTTTTAGTTTCCAGTCCATCATGTAACAAGCTTAGAAATCATTACTCTTGTCTACATAACAAGAGAAAGCTTCAACAAACTGAAAATCAACAACCCTTCTTACATCCATGAGAGAATGGAGGTAGCAGGGCACATCACTGCCTCCCAAATTGCAGAAACAGACAGGTAGAAACTTGTCTGTTTAATAACAACTTCCCAGAGCAGCTGAACCCACAGACAGAAACCTCCATGGGCACCGGTATTGTGGAAGAAAAACTCAATTGTTTTTGACAAACGGCTGGAGGATCAGTGTGGAAGAGTTTGAGAGTGTTAAAAGAACAACCTTACACAAATTAAATTTAACATAGTTTAACTGAGCAAAGAATGACGTGTGAATCAGGCAGCCTCCCAAGCCAAAGTAGGTCTAGAGAGACACCAGTGCAGCTGCATGATGGAAGAAGATACAAGGACAGAAAAAGGAACGTGTCGAACAGAAAATGAAGCTGAGGTACAGAAACTGCTGGATTGGTTACAGCTTGGTGTTTGCCTTATTTGAATAAGGTTTGAAAATTTGGCCACTCTTGATTGGCTGAAACTCAGTGATTGGCCCAAGAGTAGGCTATAGTCTGTTTACACCTTCAGTTAGGTTATGGTTGATTATGCACAGAGAAACCTTCAGGCCGAACTTAAAATATATAAGGGGCAGCTTTGGGCTAAACTTAATTGAACAATTTCATCTTTTTGGTTATCTTCTCCCATTTGAGAGACCAAAATGTGAGGAACATATATCTCTCTGTCATCATCGTAATGTATTTATTCAGTCTCAAATCCTACTGGGAAATAGCAAAAAAGTGGATTTGAGGAGGTGGAAACAAGATCTTTAGGTTATTTTTTTAAGGAGTTATAGTAGAGGAGACTTCCTTGTTCTGGATTCTCCTATTTTGAGGAGAGAAAAAAACCTTATCTGTTTTGAAATCTATCCATTTCCTTAATGTTTTAGTTGAGTATGTCACATTTACATGTGACTCCGTTTTGGTTTGTCTTGTCTGTTGGGAACTAGTGCATAAGCTTAGTCTAAAACAATGGCCTCCCATAATTTTGTTTAACAATTCCCCTCTTTTGGTCAAGTTGTCACTTATATGAGAGTGTGAGCAAAGCTTAGGGCCTTAGCACCACTCTGTTACCATCATTTTGAATTCTGGTTTCAGCATGATATTCATAGGTTAAAGTTTTATAAAATACGGAACAAAGGAAAATTTATAACATAATACCTAAATTTGTGTCTACTCAAACGATCTAAATTCAGTGAATTTAATGAAGAAAACTTTATTCTCTTGAGCAAAGTATGTGTTTGTAAAGTATGTATTTGAGCAAAGTATGTATTTAAAATAATCATATATACAGATATATTTTTGGATGCATAGACATCATTATAAATGTAGATTTTTTGTGGATACAAAGACAACATGGTAGAGCTGTCATATTTCTCTATAGATATGACAATCTAAAACTTTAATTATTTTTAATAAGTGACAGCAGATATTCTTTATCTTGATAATTTTTAAAAGATCATATAAAGATTTAAATGCTTGACAATATCCAAAAGCATTCTGAAAAAAAATTAAGCAATGACAGAGTACTATCATCATTTGGTAACATGCATTAAAAATTGCTGTAAGAAAAATACCTTATGATTAGCATGTTATTTGAGAAACTGATCATAGGAATAGAACAGATACAAATAACACAATAATTCAGTCTACGATGAGAAATATAATCAGACAGAAATGTGCTATTAGGTAAACTAATATGTTTTTAAAATTCAGATATAATTTTCATACAGTAAAATCTCCTCTTTGGTGCCCAGCTCTATGAGTTTTAACAAATAAATATTGTTGTGTAGTTGCCAGAGAGACAAGTCTCACCATCTTAATATCTTTGCTCATACAACTTGGTTGTCAAACCTTCTTCTCACTCCCAACTCCTAGGCACAACTAATCTGTTTTTCATCTAAGTAGTTTTAATTTCTCCAGAATATCTCATAAGCTGAACTCTATAGTATGAGTCTGACACTTTTTTAATTAGCTATGTAAATAATTGTGTCATCTGTGAGCAGAGACAGTTGTATTTCTTCCTTTCTTACCTATCTACTTCTTATTTCCCTTTTTTGCCTTCCTATCCAAGCTAGGACCTTCAATTTAGTTGGAATGGTGATAGTGTACATCCTTGATGATTTACATTCTGAGGGGAAAATAACTCAGACTTTGACCACAATATATGATGTGAGTTGTTGTTTTTTGGTAGGAGCCCTTTTTCAGTTTGATGACATTCTCTTTATCTATAGTTTCCTGACATCTTTGTTCTGACTAGATGGTGAATTTTTAAGAATGTTTTATCTCTATCCATTAGGATGGTCCTGTGGATTCCTTCTTTAGTCTGTATATATGGGCAACTCCATCAACTGACATTTATTTTCTTCTTCAAAATAAACCAGAATTCATTTATTTACTTGTATGACTATGCACATATTAGTTGTTTCAAATTTGAACTGTTATAGGGACACTCTGATCACCTTTAAGCATGTACCCTTGTGCACCCAGTCATGCATTTTCTCACATTTGCACCTAAAGATACTAAGGAAGAGATTGGTGTAGTCTGTACGTTTTGTCCAATATACTAGATATTGCCAAATTCTTCTTCAATTTCTGTGCATCAAGCAGCAACTTGTGTGAGTTTCTGTTTCCCTACTTCCCCTCCAAGACTTGACATTTCAAGACCCTTTGGTTTTCCCTGACTGGATGGCATGAAATAATACCTCCTTGTTTTAATTATATTTCCAGATAACTGGTGAAGTTGTGTTGATTTTAATCTTTAATAATTACTCACTTGTGTCCTCTCTTCTAAGAGTTGCTATGTTATATCCTTTGCCCATTATTCTGTTTATTTTATATTTGTAGGGGTTTGTTATACACTCTGTATAATAGTTTCTTGTTATTAATATATGCTGAAAACACTTCTTCCAGCTTGTGACTTGCTTTTGTCCTCATGCTACTCTCTTTTGTACAGATTGTAAAAGTTTTGATATAATGAAATTAATTCACAGTTCCTTTTATGGTTTTATTTATTTAACAAATTTTTATTAAAATAACGCATGGTTTGCGCTTTTTGTGTGTGAGTTTTTGTATTTTATTTTTATTTTTGTGTACTTTTATTAATATAGTCATACATATATTGGGGTACATGTGATATATTGATACTTATATGTAATGATCAAGTCAGAGTAATTGGGATATACATCACCTCAAACATTTACCTTTTCTTTGTGTTGGGAGCATTACAGTTCTTCTCCTCTAGCTATTTTGAATGTTTAACCCACTTTGCATTTCTGGGATAAACTCCAATTGAATACAGCATATTATTCTCTTTATATATTGCTGTAAGTGATCTGTTAATATTTCGTTGTTTTTTTAATAAGGGATATTTATGACCACATTTACTATCTGACAATATCTGTGTGTGTGTGTGTGTGTGGGTGTGTTGGTTGATTTCATCAGCAATGTTGCCTCCAGTGAATAAATTAGGAAACAAAACCTCATCTTTAATATTTTGGAGGACTGTGCAGAATTGATATGATTTATTCCTTTAAAATTTTGTTAAGTTTGCCAGTAAAGCTATCTGAAATTTTCTTTGTTGGAAAGTGTTCAATTACAAATTCAACTTACTTAATATATAGAGAAACTATTCAGGTTTTTTGTTTTATGGCTGTACACTGGTAGTTTGTGCCTTCCAAAGAATTTGTCCATTTAATATAAAATTATAAAATTAAAGTAAATAATCAGAATATCTTATTCCTTTTTTATAACTAATTATATTTCAGAAGTGCCATATCCAAACTATAAGTGAAACTTTTAGAATAATTGAGGTATTGTATATAGGGAAGACTTTATTATAAAGGTGTTAAGACATATACCATATAAACCATAGATAAATAAAATCATATTATACAAATGAAAATAAAACATTTCTGCATTGTATTTTTTAAAAAATTAAATTCAAATGCAAATGACATTTAGGAAAATAATTTTTGACATTTGTGGAAGATTATAAAATTTGTTTATATATAAAGAATTTTTTCTAATATTAATAAATAGAATAGCAATGAATAGATAGGGCATAAAATGTGAATAGGTAATTGACAGAAAAAAGCATTAAATGTTTTAAAAATATAAAAAGGTGTTCAATTTTCCCCTAAACTGAATGAGACAAGTCATTAACAAAGAGATATAACATTTCAGTTACCACATAAAGTTTTGTATTGTTCGTCCTTAATTTAAAAATAATATGCAATAAACAGCAAGTTGTAGGTAGCTTTCACTATTATTAATTCTTGTTGAAACTCTAATTTTTTTAACCAATTTCTTTAAAAAAATTAACAGTTTAGAGTCCCGTGCAAAGAGTATGGTAGCACTATTTTCAGTGCCTTTTAGCCAGCTCTGGGTATTTCCTTTTGATTCTTATGACCCTGTAGTAGTCATAAGAACCTATGCAAAAAAAGGAAAAAGCTCACGGTTTTTAAAAAGGCTTTTTTCTCTTTTGTAGCTTTGTGGCATTTTATTTGTTTATTCTTTGATTTTTTTATTTCCATAGGTTTTGGGGGAACAGGTGGTATTTGGTTACATGAGTAAGTTCTTTAGTGGTGATCTGTGAGATTTTGGTGCACCCATCACCCGAGCAGTATACACTGAAACCAAGTTGTAGTCTTTTATCTCTCACCCGCAACCCACTCTTACCCCAAGTCCCCAAAGTCAATTGTATCATTCTTATGCATTTGCATCATCATAGTTTAGCTGCCACTTATGAGTGAGAACATATGATGTTTGGTTTTCCATTCCTGAGTTGCTTCACTTAGAATAGTAGTCTCCAATTCCATCCAGGTTGCTGGGAATGCCATTAATTTATTCCTTTTTATGGCTGAGTAGTATTCCATTGTGTGTGTGTGTGTGTGTATATATGTGTGTGTGTGTATATATATGTGTGTGTGTGTGTGTATGTGTATATATATATATATATATATATATATATATATATATATATAACAGTTTCTTTATCCACTGATTGATTGATGGGCACTTGGGTTGGTTGCATAGTTTTGCAATTGTGAATTGTGGTGCTATAAACATGCATGTGCAAGTATCTTTTTCTTATAATGACTTCTTTCCTCTAGGTAGATACCCAGTAGTGGGAATGCTGGAATAAATGGTAGTTCTACTTTTAGTTCTTTAAGGAATCTCCACACTGTTTTCCATAGTAGTTTTACTAGTTATATCCCCACCAGCAGTGTAGAAGTGTTCCCTTTTCACTGCATCCACACCAACATCTATTATCTTTTGACTTTTTTATTATGGCCATTCTTGCAGGAGTGAGGTGGTATTGCATTGTGGTTTTGATTTGCATTTCCCTGATCATTAGTGATGGTGAGCATTGTTTTCATATGTTTGTTGGCCATTTGTATATATTCTTTTGAGAGTTGTCTTCTCATGTCCTTAGCCCAGTTTTTGATGGGATAGTTCTTTTCTTGCTAATTTGTTTGAGTTCCTTGTAGATTCTGGATATTAGTCCTTTGTCAGATGTATAGATTGTGAAGATTTTCTCCCACTCTCTGGGCTATTTATTCTCCTGACTGTTCCTTTTGCAGTGCAGAAGCTCTTTGGTTCAATTAAATCCCACCTATTTATCTTTGTGTTGCATTTGCTTTTGGGTTTGTGGTCATGAAGGCTTTGCCTATGTCAGTGTCTAGAAGGGTTCTTCCTATGCTACATTCTAGAATTTTTATAGTTTCAGGTCTTAGATTTGAGTCTTTGATTTATCTTGAGTTGATTTCTGTATAAGGTGAGAAATGAGGATCCAGTTTCTTTCTCCTACATGTGGGTTACCAATTAGACCAGCACCATTTGTTGAATAAGGTGTCCTTTCTCCACTTTATGCTTTTGTTTGTTTTGTTGAAGATCAGTTGGCTCTAAGTATTTGGGTTTATTTCTGGGTACTCTATTCTGTTCCACCGGTCTATGTACTTATTTTTATTCCAGTACCATGCTGTTTGGTGACTATGGCCTTAAAGTATGGTTTGAAATCAGATAATATGATGCCTCCAGATTTACTCTTTTTGGTTAGTCTTCCTTTGGCTATGCAGGTTCTTTTATGGTTCCATATTAATTTTAGGATTATTTTTTCTAGTTCTGTGAAGAATGATGGTGGTACTTTGATGGTAATTCCATTGAATTTGTAGATTGTTTTTGGCAGTATGGTAACTTTCGCAATATTGATTCTAGCTGCCCATGAGCTTGGGATGTGTTTCCATTTGTTTGTGTCATCTATGATTTCTTTCAGCAGTGTTTTGTAGTTTCCTTTGTAGAGGTCTTTCACCTCCATGTTTAGGTATATTCCTAGGTATTTTACTTTTTTTTTGCAGCAATTGTAAAAGGGGTTGTGTTCTTGATTTGATTCTCAGTTTGATCATTGGTGGTGTATAGCAGAGCTGCTAATTTGTGTACATTAATTTTGTATCCTGAGACTTTGCTGAATTTATTTATCAGTTTTAGGAGCTTTTTGGAGGAGTCTTTAGGGTTTTCTAGGTATACAATCATATCACAGCAAACAGCAACTGTCTGAATTCCTCTTTACAGATTTGGATGCCCTTTATTTCTTTCTATTGTCTGATTGCTCTGGCTAGGACTTTGAGTAATATGTTGAATAGAAGTGGTGAGAGTGGGCATCCTTGTCTTGTTCCAGTTCTCAGGGGAAATGCTTTCAACTTTTCCCTGTTCAGTGTTATGTTGGCTTTGGGTTTGTCATAGATGGCTTTTATTACATTGAAGTATGTCCTTCATAAAGGGATGTTGGATTTTGTCAAATGCTTTTTCTGCATCTACTGAGAAGATCATACTATTTTGTTTTTAATTCTGTTTATGTGGCGTATGACATTTATTGACTTGCACATGTTAAACCATCCTGGAATCCCTGGTATGAAACCCATTTGATCGTGGTGGATTGTTTTCTTGATATTTTTGACATACTGTTGGATTTGGTTAGCTAGTATTTTGTTGAGGATTTTTACATTTATGGTAATCAGGGATATTGGGCTGTAGTTTTCTGTTTTTTGTTGTTATGTCCTTTCCCAGTATTAGGGTGGTAACTAGCTTCATCGAATAATTTAGGGAGACTTTCCTCTTTCTCTATCTTGTGGAATAGTATCAATAGGATTGGTACCAGTTCTCCTTTGAATTTCTGATAGAATTTAACTGTGAACCCGCCTAGTCCTGGACTTTTTTTTTTGGCATTTTTTAAATACCATTTCAATATAACTGCTTGTTACTGGTCTTTTTCAAAGTGTCTAATTCTTCCTGATTTAAACTAGGAGGGTTATGTTTTTCCAGGAATTGATCCATCTCCCCTAAGTTTTCTAGTTTATGTGAATAAAGGTGTTCATAGTAGCCTTGAATGATATTTTGTATTTCTGTGGTGTTGGTTCTAACATCTTCTGTTTCATTTCTTACTGAGTTTCTTTGGATTTTCTCTCTTGGATTTTCTCTCTTCTTTTCTTGGTTAATCTTGCTAATGGTCTAACAATTTTATTTATCTTTTCAAAGAACCAGGTTTTTGTTTCATTTATCTTTTGTAATTTTTTTTTGTTTGTTTGTTTCAAATTCATTTACTTCTGATTTGTTCTTGGTTATTTGTTTTCTTCTGCTGGGTTTGGGTTTGGTTTGTTCTTGTTTCTCCAGTTCCTTGAAGTGTGACTTTAGATGGTCTATTTGTGCTTTTTTAAACTTTTTGATGTAGGTATTTAAGGCTATGAACTTTCCTCTTAGCACCACCTTTGCCCTATCCCACAGGTTTTGATAGGTTGTGTCAATAATGTCGTTAAGCTCAAAGAACTTTTAAATTTCCATCTTGATTTCATTGTTGACCCAATGATCATTCAAGAGCAGGTTATTTAATTTCCATCTATTTACATGGTTTTGAAGGTTGCTTTAGGAGTTGATTTTCAATTTTATTCCACTGTGGTCTGAGAGCATACTGGATGTAATTTCAATTTGCATAAATTTATTGAGACTTATTTTGTGGCCCGTTATGTGCTCTATCTTGGAGAAAGTTTCATGTGCTGATGAATAAAATGTATATTCTGCAGTTGTTGAGTAGAATGTTCTGTAAATATTGTTAAGTCCATTTATTCTAGAGAATAGTTTAAATCCATTGTTTCTTTGTTGACTTTCTGTCTTGATGACTTATCTAGGACTGTCAGTGGAGTATTAAAGTCCCCACTATTATTGTATTGCTGTCTATCTCATGTCTTACATCTAACAGTAATTGTTTTATAAATTTGGGAACTCAAGGGTTAGGTGCATATATATTTGGGACTGTGATGTTTTCCTCTTGGACAAGGTCTTTTATCATTATGTTATGTTCCTCTTTGTCTCTTTTAACTGTTGTTGCTTTAAAGTTTGTTTTGTCTGATATAAGAATAGCTACTCCTGCTTGCTTTTCGTATCCATTTGCATGAAATGTCTTTTTCCACACTTTTACCTTAAGTTTGTGAGTCCTTCTGTGTTAGGTGAGTTTTTCGAAGGCAACAGATACTTGCTTGGTGAATTCTTATCCATTCTGAAATTCTGTATCTTTTAAGTGGAGCACTTAGACCATTTACATTCAACGTTAGTATTGACATGTGAGGAACTATTCCATTCATCATGTTATTTGTTGCCTGTATACCTTGGCTACTTATTTATTGTATTTTTGTGTTATAGGTCCTGTGAGATTTACACTTTAAAGAGGTTCTGTTTGACGTGTTTCCCGGGTTTATTTCAAGATTTAGAGCTCTTTTTAGCAGTTCCTGTAATGTTGGCTTGGTAGTGGTGAATTCTCTCAGCACTTGTTTTTCTGAAAAAGACTTTATCTTTTCTTCATTTATAAAGCTTAGTTTCACTGGATACAAAATTCTTGGCTGATAATTTTTTTGTTTAAGGAGGCTGAAGATAGGACCCCAATCCCTTCTTGCTTGTAGGGTTTCTGCTGAGAAATCCGCTGTTAATCTGATAGGTTTTCCTTAATAGGTTACCTGGTGCTTTTGCCTCACAACTTTGAAGATTATTTCCTTCATCTTGACTTTAGATAACCTGATGATAATGTGCCTAGGCAATGATCTTTTTGCAATGAATTTCCCGGGTATTCTTTGAGCTTTTTGTAGTTGAATGTCTAGGTCTCTAGCAAGGCCAGAGAAGTTTTCCTTGATTATTCCCGTGAATATGTTTTCCAAACTTTTAGAATGCTCTTCTTCCTCAGGAATACCGATTATTCTTAGGTTTGGTCATTTAACATATTCCCAATCTTCTTGGATGCTTTGTTCATTTATTTAAAATTCTTTTTCTTTGTCTTTATTGGATTGTGTTAATTCGAAAACCTTGTCTTTGAGCTCTAAAATTCTTTCTTCTGCTTGTTTGATTTTATTGCTGAGACTTTCCTGTACATTTTGCATTCTCTAAGTGTGTCCTGTATTTCTTGAAGTTGTGATTGATTTTTATTTATGCTATCTATTTCACTGAAGATTTCTCCCCTCATATGTTGTATCTTTTTTTAGATTATCTTAAGGTGGACTTCACATTTCTCTGGTGCCTCCTTGCTTAGCTTAATACTCAATCTTCTGAATTCTTTTTTGGACAATTCAGGAATTTCTTCTTGGTTTGGATCCATTGCTGGTGAGCTAGTGTGATTTTTGGGGGATTGTTAAAAAACCTTGTTTCTTTATTTTACCAGAATTGTTTTTCTGGTTTCTTCTCATTTGGGTAGCCTATGTCAGAGGGAAGATCTCATTGGGTAGGCTATGTCAGAGGGAAGATCTGGGGCTCAAGGCTTCTGTTCAGATTTTTTGTCCCATGGGGTGTTCCCTTGATGTAGTACTCTCTTCCTTTTCCTAGGGATGTGGCTTCCTGAGAGCCAAATTGTAGTGATTGTTATTTCTCTTCTGGATCTAGCTACCCATCAGAGCTACCAGGCTTGGAGGTGGTACTGGTGCCTGCACAGAATCCTGTGATATGAAGCATCTTCAGAACTCTCAGCCAGGTATACCAGTACCTGCTCCAGTGGAGGTGGCAGGGGAGTGAAATAGACTCTGTAAGGGTCCTGTAGATGTTTGATGTGCTAGTTTTGTGGTGATTGACCTCCTGTCAGAAGGTGGTGCTTTCAAGAGGGCATCACCTGTGGTAGTATAGGGAGAATCAGGCAGTGGGCAGGGCCCTAGAACTCCCAAGAGAATATGACCTTTGTCTTCAGCTCCCAGGGTGGGTAAGGAAGAATCATCAGGTGGAGGTAGGGTTGGGCGTGTCTGAGCTCAGACTTTCATTGGGCAGGGATTGCTGCAGCTGCTGTGGGGGATGCAGTTATGGTTCCCAAGTCAATGGAGTAATGTTCCCAGGAGAATTATGGCTGCCTCTGCTGTGTCATGCAGCTTGTCTCACTCCCACCATGCCCCCCGCACGCCACCTAATAGCATGGAATTTGCTTCCAGACAGTGGGTTAATGAGGCTAAGAACTTGCCCCAGGCCACCAGACTCCCAGCTGAGAAAGCAAGCCAGGCTTTTGCACCTCCATGCCTGTTGAGTCTGCACACTGGATTTGTGCCCTCCCCAGAGTTCTGACTACGAGAGGTCACATTTGGTTGGAATTGTTACAAAGTTTAGCTGGATGTTTCCTTCTCACTGTGGTCTTTTCCCAATTCTCCTGGCAGCCCTCCCCAAGGACCCCTGTGAGACAAATCAGCAATGGCTTCCCTGGGGCCCAAAGAGCTGACAGGGCTTTTCCTGCTGCTTCCTCTACCCCTGTATTTCACTCAGCTTTCTAAATTGACACAGTTCCAGGTAAGGTCAGAATCTTCTCATGTGATCCAGACCTTCAGGTTCCCCAGTGAGAGTGTGGATGATCTCCATTTCCCATTTTCACATTTTGGGCACTCATAGTATTTGAGCTGCTTTCTGGGTCCTGCAGGAGCAATCCACTTCCTTCAGAGGGCCTGTGGATTCTCTCAGCTTTCCTGGTATGTTTCTGCAGTAGTTCTTGGCGCAAACATTCATGATGCGTGTCTCCACACGCTGCTCTCTCTGTCCCAGTGGGAGCTGCAACTTAACCCTGCCTCTTATCCACAATTTTCACTCCTCCAAGGTTTTAAAAAACACTTTTAATGGGAGAAACAATTGTAAGATTCATGGAGAGGGGCCCAATAGAACTGAGCAGAGAAACTCTATACACCCTTCATGCGGTGTCCCCAGTACCCTGAGGATCAGGGATTCATCAGAGGGACTAATAAGACTTTGAAATTGTCATATTCATGGTTGTAGTTTATGACAGGAAAATAATGGAGGTCGAAATTAGCAAAGGGAAAAGGCATATGGTGGGCATGGGGTGGAGTCTGGAGGAAATCAGGTCAAAGCTTTCAGGTGCTCCTTCCAAGGAGAGAAGCACGGGATGTGCTTAAGACTTCCAACAATGATGTGAGACAACACATGCAAAATTCTGCCAACCAGGGAGGCTCAGGTGAGCCTTAGTGTTTAGGGTTTTCATTGAGAGTTAGCTTTACAGGGATATAGCACCTGTGTGATTGACTTCAGTTACTTGAGCTTCAAACCCCTATAGAAAAAGCAGATGTTCATCCTAAATCACATTTTTTCCATAATTTATCTGGACAAAAGGGAAGAGTGTGATTCAAGGTTTCAGGCATGCCAAAACACTCTTATCAGACAGGATTTTCCAACAGCTTGGTCCCTTGGAGCCAACCAAAATCCAGTTCAGAAAACAAGGCTTTCTTAAAAGTGTTTAGGGTTTGAGCATCTAGACCTGCCCAGTTTACTCTTTCCTGCACACTCTACAATCTAGGTTTTCCTATTCCATTCTAAGTTCTTACCCCATGCACATAAGTTTTCTTCTTTTCCTTGTAAAATCTTTCATTTTATAATGTTTGTCTTGCCATTGGCATAGCCAAAAATATAAATATTCAAAAAGCTTCGGCACTATGCAAGCCCTAGATTTGAATCAACTTTTCATAAAGTCCTTGTCCATTTTCCCAATGCAAATGGACATTCTGCATCAGTAATATCTTTTTCTCTGAAACATTAAAAACTGTACTCAGCAGAAAATACATTATAAAAAGATGATACTTTGTCATTATCAGAATTGAGAAAAACTTGACTTAAAAGAGCAAACTACAGTGTGTGCCAAATAGTGCTGGGAAAAAATTGAGTTTGTACAAAATCTACTTGTACCTCAAGCTGCAACTTTGTATGATTCCTCCTTATTTGAAAACCAATCCAGAGCTGCCACACTCTGGATTGCTTTATATGAATATTATTTTTAAGTTTGACTGGCATAAAACTCCTGTGCCTGGTAACTTTTATTTATTGTGTTTGGACTTAGGAGCCTAAGATTTAAATTGTCTATTGGGAATTTAAAGGCTTCGGCTTTTAGCTCATATTTAAATCCACACCCACACTCACTAGGATGGAACAATTTAAGATACTTTTAAGATATTCTAATATAAAAAATAAAACAAATGACTTCTCAGTTAAATAATTACCATACTATTCATCAGCCTCTATATGGACTTGAGATGGGCAATAAATTCTGAAATACATTGAAATATGTGTTTGATAGTCTATAACCTAAAATGCCAATCAAGATTTCCTAGAGAATAAATATCATTTTTTGCTTCTCATTAAAGTTCTCACAAAAGTAGTTCAACTGATATGTAAAATCCTTAATTTCATATGTAAATAAGCAGTCATAGTTTTTAAGAATATCTTCAATTAGGCCACAATATGTTCTACTTGGGGTTGGGGCTTTATGACATCTTTAATTATTGAAAATTTTATCAACCTTTTTCTAGTCCTAATATTAACTATGTAAGATAGATCTATCTACACACATATATGTATATATGCACATATAGGTATGTATATATATGTGAACATGTATGCATATTAAACATACACTTTTCCTAGATTGCTCCTATCACTCCAACAGAGAATTCTTCTTTAATAATTGGCAATTTAGCATTTTTAGTTTAGAAGTTCTTGGTGCATGTTTTCCCACTGCCAATAAAATACCCAAATTTCAACAAATAGACAAACTAAAATATTAGTGTCTCAGTACATAGCAATACTGAATATACAATAATCAGAGTTTAAAATATAAACACCTTTACTTTCTTTAAAAAAAATTTATAATGTGTTACAAGACAAAAGAAAGAATTTTTCTTCAAGAAATTTCATGCCCTGCCATATTCTTGTAATTCACATACCAATTTATATAAGGTTCTGTCTTAACTATAAGAAAATAAAAAGCGCAAATTTGTTTCATGGTTTATAAGAAGGAGTCACCTGTGTTCCCATTAGTCAGTCATATTCAATTTCTTCTAGGGACACATGTCTCTTCTCCCAGGCCAGGAGAGTTGTGAGGCAAGGCAGGGCAGAATTACTGTTCAGCTACAGAGTATCAAAAATGAATAAATCCTCCACTGCTGCTTTTCTTACCTCTGCTCCTCCTCAGCTGTCTTCCCTGTGGTATTAACTCTGAAATGAGCTGGGCTCACCTCAGACCCAGGAGAAGGAAGAGGGAGTTTCATGATTTTAAGGAAAATGTCAGAAGAAAATATGTTCTTACTTAGATGTGGAAGTATAATGTGCATATGAATAGGGAAAGAGCATTTCATGTAAACATGAATTTTTTTAAGAATGTAACATTTTCTTAAGGTTAATCAGGAAATTGACATATAAGCTAATACAATTTTGAGAGATAGAGTTTAGAGTAGCTTTCGAAGCAACCAACACTCAAGAAACACACACAGGCACACAGAGAAAAAAAAATAGTACCATATTTGGCTTCATGCACATTTGAGGAAGGGAAAAGGGTGTTAAATTCATTTAATATAATATCATGCATCCATTACAAATGACCACATGAGTCTAGGTTGTCATGGAAATATATTCACAGAATTACATCTGTGGTAAGAATGTTTCAAAAGAGATGCCTATTATGATTTCATTTTACTGAATATATATATATATATTTATATATTTATACGTGAATACTTACTATTTTGGTCCACTCTTGCTATAAAGAAATACAAGGATTTATAAGAAAGGTGATTAATTGGCTCATAGTTCTGCAGGCTGTACAAGAAGCATGGCAGCATCTGCTTCTGGGGAGGCCTCAGGGAGCTTCTACTCATGGCAGAAGGCAAAGGGAGAGCAGGTGTCTCACATGGAAAGAGCAGGACCAAGAGAGAGATGGGAGGTACCACACACTTTTAAATAACCAGACGTCATGAAAACCTTATCACAAGAGCAGCAGAAAGGGGATAGCGCCAAACTATCAGAAAGCACCCCCAAGATCCAATCACCTCCTGCCAGGCCCCACCTCCAACACTGGGGATTACAATTCAACATGAGATTTGTGCGGGGACCCGGATCCAAACCATTTCACTTACAAGAGAACTCAGGAAGGATTTCACAGTGAAATTATTCATGGATTGTAGGATTGTGAGATGGTTAATACTGAGTGTCAACTTGATTGGATTGAAGGATGCAAAGTATTGATCCTGGGTGTATCTTTGAGGGTGTTGCCAAAGGAGTTTAACATTTGAGTCAGTGGGCTGGGAAAGGCAGACCCTTAATCTGGGTGGGCACAATCTAATCAGCTGCCAGCATGGCCAGAATATAAAGCAGGCAGAAAAACATGAAGAGACTAGACTGGCCTAGCCTCACAGGCTACATCTTTCTCCCATGCTGGATGCTTCCTGCTCTCAAACATTGGACTCCAAGTCCTTCAGCTTTGGGACTTTGACTGGGTTCCTTGCTCCTCAGCTTGCGGACGGCCTATTGTGAGACCTTGGGATCATGTGAGTTAATACTCCTTAATAAACTCATGTTTACTTATATATCTGTCCTATTAGTTCTGTCTCTCTAGAGAACCCTGACTAATACAGACTATATGGATTATTTATTTAGTTTGTAAATTTATTAATCTGATTAATGTTTTATTTACAAAAATGTAATTTATTAGATTACTGAAACAATAATCTGGAAGTAACAGCTAGTTTTTAAAGAGAGAGAAAAGTGTTAGCATGAAAATAGAGGTCAAAGAATGAGTGGCATATTAATATTCACATGTGTGTTATTTATGAAGATAGTATAAAATCCAATCTATCTATGAACTATTTACCATCTATCTATCTACACCTATATAACTAACCATGACCTTTTACTGCACAGTGGTAGAACACATATTCTTTTGGGTGCACAAGGTAATTATTAATTTTAACCAAATATGGGCCATATAAAGCAAATATCAATAAACTTCAAAGAATTGCATGACTTCTCAGTATTTTATTTAACCATAGAGAGATTAAGATATAATTTAATAGCAAAGGTGAGTAGAAAATCCTGACATATTTCAACGTTATTTGACACATTCATATTTGCAAATAACTTCTGGTATAATTTTTCAGTGCTATTTGCTCAGCTTCACACCTAGTATAAAGTTCCAGCACGCTACATACTTGCTCTGCTCAAGCTTGAGGATAAGGAAGACTGCTGCAGCTGAGGAATCTTTTCATCAAGCCACATGTGCAAATGATTACCTTTTATATAGTCAAGGGAAAGGCTCTATTGAAACTTGTAAGTAATGTTTAAAAAAAGAAAAAAAAACGCTTGCTACCCATGATTTTTTCTTTAAATGTCTGTCCCTTGTTGTGTAGAATATTTTAGTTTGTACTAGCCAAAATATGTCAGGGAAATAATATTCCTCCATACAGCACATAAATATATACTTTCTGTATGTATCGAGGAATTGCATGGATAACACATAGATGTTTATTTTACCAACAACAAAATTGTAGAATTTAG
Organism: Nomascus leucogenys; assembly: GCF_006542625.1. Taxonomy (NCBI): domain Eukaryota; kingdom Metazoa; phylum Chordata; class Mammalia; order Primates; family Hylobatidae; genus Nomascus; species Nomascus leucogenys. The sequence goes on along the minus strand of NC_044397.1, from coordinate 52,220,012 downwards.
CTGGGACATCAATAAATAAGTCGACCCAAGGTTATATTTGTATGTATGCAATGGACCTTGAAGTTATGTCTGCAAATGAAGACTTTAGAAGTACTACAGAAAATTGTCAGTCAATTTTTTTTACTTAAATCGAGATAACATTATTCAATTTTTTATGGGATAAATAACACATATATTACATGAAAACATAATATCATAGAATAATATTCAAATACTACCCATACCTGACTTTTATACATATACGCAAGATTCATAGAATCAAAGGGTTATCAAATTTCACTTCCAAAGGAGGAGCGACATCAGACATGTAGTTTAAGTGACATGTTTTATAGCTAGAAAACATATGGTTTATGAAACAAATACCTCGCCAATGTCTCACATTTATATTCTGATTGTAAAGAAAGTCTCACCTAAAAAGGCTTTGTTACCTTCAGTTTGGTATTTGAGGAAAGTCCTCTTTTAAGGCCTTTTGTAAAAGTTCTTTCTCATTTATAATGCACCTGCAGAACGTCATCTGTGGTTGTAACATAGCTATGACATGTCTCAACTTATTTAAAAAAGGATATGGTGATTCACTGGCCAGTAGTATAAAAAATTGGCCTACCAATTAAATTCAAGATAGCTTTAAGTCTATTTAATAGACACAGTATAAATGAATTACTACCAAAATCTTAGAATATTATACCTTAAGTATGCACTGACTAACCGTGCCAGGCAAAATTAATTCTTATGTAATTGAAGCCAACAGGAGTAAAACATTGGCTAAAAGTCAATTTGTGTGATAAAGAGGAAGCTAGGCAGTCCCAAACAGCTTTTAGTGAATGCTTTTTCGCTTTTTTTCTATCGTTGCTGAAGCTAAATGAGCAAGAGATAAAAGTCAAATACGTGCAGATTATATTCTCCATGTCATTCTATTCTTTTTCTGAAACTAATAAATTGGACCGTGAGGAGTGTTGCTGAGGCTGTATCTTTACTCCTCAGAATAAATGAAAGAAAAGACAGAAAAGCCCCTGAGTTCAGGTCGATTTGCACAGCCAAAAAAAAGTGTTTCCTTTTACTGTATTAATGATTAAAATTGCCTCTACTGATTAATTATATTGATTAACTTTATAGAAATTCATCTATCAAATTCACAATAGGTTGTGAATTAAAATGGAAAACTCTTGGAATAATGTAAATGGACTGGATGGACATGGGGCAACTTTAAATGTATGTATCTATTACTATATGCATCTAGATTAGGGCTTCTTAACCTCAGTACTGTGGATATTTTTTTGCCAGATAATTCTCTGCTGTACAGTCCTGTACTCTGTCGCACAGTCTGATGAACTATGGATGTTTAGCAGCACCCCACTAAATTCTAGTAGCATCTTCTTCCCTCAGTTGTGACATCCGAAGTGTCTCCATACATGCCCTGGGGTGGAGTGACAAAATTGTCCTATTTGAGAACTATTGCGTACGTCTTCTTTCTGAGTCAGTACAACCTGGATTTGTGATATTTCTAGCTATGTCCAATTCCTGTTCTTTTAATTGTTTTTATCATAATTATTATTTTAATGGGATTGAGTTTAGAGTTATCCAAATTATAAGACTTCTTTCCACGCCCAGCTTGTCCTTTGACCAACTTAGCTTCCTTCATGTATAATTTTTCTTCAGCCAAATTCACACTGTCTGCACACTTGTGTCTGCATGCCTCAGTTCTCCCACCAAAGGTCTGATTTTTTAAACATGTCACCAATTCTGATGGCCTGTGTGGCTGGGCTTTGCGAAGGACCCACATCACTGTATGTCTTGTGTGCAGGGCCTTCCAGACAAAGTGGGGCAGCCTCAATTATCTCCCAAACTCACTGCACGACCACGCGCTGGCCATGTTCTGCCACATTTCCCTGTGCGGGGGTAGGGGGTCTGATGTGTAGACTGCTGGTTCTCACACTTTAGAGTCAATCAAAATCAGATAGAGGCCTTGATAAAACATGGATTCCTGTGCCCCAAGCCTAGATTTTACAATTCTCTATGTGCTGGGTGGGACTGAAAATGTGCATCTCTTCTCACCACCTGGGGGATGTAGATGCTTGTCAAGAGCCCCCGGTTTGGAAAAACCCGTCTGAGTTAGGCGGGTGGATTGTTCCTGTTCCTAGAGAATATGTCTAGCACTTTTAACACTTAAACTCTTCAGTGACTAGCATTAGAACAGAAGTTAAATGTGAAATGTCATAGCTCAACTAATCTCTGTGAGGCAACACTGGGATTTAGATTTAAGTAAACAATTTTAGATTATTTATTTTTGAAGAATTAGGGAATTAGATAATAGGCATTATATTAGCACTTAGTACAGATACCTTATTCTGAAATCTGGGGTCTGTGTCCTAGCATATTCCTTGCTGAGCCTGGAAGTGTGAGTAAAACATCTATAGTGTCCCCTTCTCATGAGGCAGCATTGCCCATGTAGGCCAATTAACATCTGTTGAAGTGCTGTGATTCCCCAAAAAGCTTGCTGCTCTTGTTACTGTAACTATAACTGATGCTACTTGGGATCACTGCAAAGCTGATACTATTCACTATTCGTACAACTTATATTTAAAGAACATGGCCGGGCGCAGTGGCTCATGCCTGTAATCCCAGCACTTTGGGAGGCCGAGGCAGGCAGATCACCTGAGGTCAGGAGTTCAAGACCAGCCTGGCCAACATGGCGAAACCCTGTCTCTACAAAAATACAAAAATTAGCCAGGCATGATGGTGTGTGCCTGTAATCCCAGGTACTCGGAAGGCTGATGTGGGAGAACCACTTGAATCCGGGAGGCGGAAGTTGCAGTCAGCTGAGATCGCGCCATTGCACTCCAGCCTCCGCGACAGAGCGAGAGGCCCTCTCGGGAAAAAAAAAAAAGCACTTACTGGGTGCCAGGTGCTTAGCATTTAGCTATTTTAGCAACAGAATGTGATAGATACTATTATTACTATTACAATTTCATTTTGAAAAAAAAAATGAATCTAGGTTCGAGAGGTCCAGCTTCAGACCCAACAACTCTGGTCATTAACTTAATTTCAAAAACGGAGAATTAATTTCCTCTTTAGTTGTTATGTAAATGATACTATATTTTAGGGGACTGTTCTATTTAGAAATCGGCACTACCAAGGTTTATCTAGTCTCTGAAGCTCAAAGTAGAATAGAAGCTGTCAGTATACTCTACGCTCATCTTATTTTTCATGAAATCAGTGCAAGATTAGTAAGAATAAAGTAACATTCTTGGAGAACATTTTAAGCTACTTATTTTTCCAGGTATGAAAAAAAGTTACCTACTTTTCCTCATATGAAAACATCTAGAGAAGACATAAACTAAAATTGGCAGGTCCACGCGCAGATTTTCATGTCTCTTTTTATATTGAAACAGAAAAAAAATCAAAAGAAAAATAATTTTGAGAGAGAGTAACATGGGTAGTGATTTTTGTTCCACAGTCAACCTCAGGTAACACTGTCTTCTTTTCTATTGCCCCTCCCTGAAGATAACACCAGCAGCAGTTGCTTTTCTGCCAGTAATGATCCTGCTCTTTCCCGCTACGTCCCCAAATAGAGCATAAAACCCATGTATTACTCCTGGAGTCAAAGACTAACAATATGTAGTTTATTTCTGTGACATCTTTAAATCTATGTCTAATGCCATGACAAGCGGGTGCGAGGGAAGAGGTATTCTTGTATCCCTTATGATATTTAGTCCTGGTTATGACATCTTGACAAAGAAGTGAGTTGCAAATGCTTTATTTTGATTATTGCTCTAGTCTGGGTATTGCTGATGTTCTAGCACATTCCAAATATTGGAAAGATGCAGGAAATCCTGTGTGGTGGCCTCACGACGTGTCACACTATAAAGTAACCTGAGCAGCCTAGAATCCCATTTCAATCTGTAATGTCCTTTGATTCTTCTTCTCCTTACTTCTTTCCCTATCCACCATGGCTTCTACCTTTAAGGAGTTCCCAGTCTGGCAGGACTTCCAGCAGGCTGATGTTCCAAGCAGAGCCAACCGGTCGGCCTGCTCACACCCCTACTTGCTGAGCTTCATCAATATTCTGGGCTGACAGTTTTCAAAGTGTACCTGGATCTTCAAGATGTTTCAGGAAGTCTGCTATGCAGAACTATTTTCAAAATACTATTTTATTTCTTTGTCTTTTTCATTCTCTCATAAGTGGACAGTTTCATTGTCTCTTAAGTGGGAAGTAGTAGTTTACCAGAGACTACACATAGTATTACAACAGATTGACTGCAGAAACTTATTTGGCAATAAAGCTATCTTGCATTAAAGCCATATTTGCAAAGTGTAAAGCAATGCAACTCTTCTCAATATATATATTTTTACTTAAAATATAGTTATTTATCATAAAACATTTATACTAACTTTTAACGAGTTTATTTTAAAATAAATCATTTAATGCATACATTTTAAATTTCTCAGTTTAATTTCTAATATGGTTAACAGTGATACATGCATCTGTGAATTTTAAGATAGCAAAGGATTTCTCACATCAAAATGTCCAAGAAGAACTAACATTAGGCATCTACGTATAGATAAAGATTTTCATTATTGATTTTCAGTGTGTAGGCCATTTTCCTATTTCTTTTTCTTTTTTCTTTTTTTTTTTTTTTTTTTTTTTGAGACAGAGTCTCACTCTGTCGCCCAGGCTGGAGTGCAGTGGCATGATCTCGGCTCACTGCAAGCTCTGCCTCCCGGGTTCATGCCATTCTCCTGCCTCAGCCTCCCGAGTAGATGGGACTATAGTCCCCTGCCATCACACCCGGCTAATTCTTTGTATTTTTAGTAGAGACGGGGTTTCACCATCTTAGCCAAGATGGTCTTGATCTCCTGACCTTGTGATCCACCCGCCTCAGCCTCCCAAAGTGCCGGGATTACAGGCATGAGCCACCGTGCCTGGAGCCATTTTCCCATTTCTAAAATAAGCATGTTAATTTGCAGACATTGACAATCCTGGCAGCTGCTAATCCCAAAAAGCTAATTCCAAGTATTCATTGCTTTGCAGGCAGATAAATGAGACTTTTTTGCTCACCTGGAACTTAAAAAAGTGCTTACCAGAGACTGTCTCCTCACTGCTATTTCTTATACACAAATTTCTTGTTGGCTTCCTGACTCAATACTTCAATTTATAGTTATCTGGTAATTCCTCTTAAGAAACTCTCTGCATGTTGGTAACAACTGTCTATCCAATTCACTCAGTCCAAACAGCAGAGAGCAGCTGTTGTCATGAGGAAAGCAATAAGCTCACATAAGCCTTCACCTTATACCTCCTGAACAAAGTACTTCTGGCTTCCAGAAAATACTATGATTTCAGAGATGTCTTCTTAGAAATAACAGATACAGAAATGGAGGAAGTCCATTCTATTGCATTGCCAACCAATTGCTGCATTATAGATCTCACTAAAGCTCAAAGCAACCCTATGAAACCAATTTTGTCATCCCTAGGGAGAATGAATAATGAAACTGTGAGAAGTGAAATAAATCGGGTAACTTTTCTCTCCAAGTAAATTGTGAAGCTAGACTGCATATCTAGTTCTGATGCACTTCTAAATCCACCTTCTTTTCATTATGCAATGATTTAATTATATTCAGGAATGAAACCAACTAACTCATGAGAAAATATTTCTCCAATAGTAGCTAAACAAATAATGTTTTATAACAATAAAGAGCATAGAGAGTTTGTTAATAATTATAAAGTGTTTACTCATGTAATCACAGAGGTCGGGGCAGAATTTTAATAGTACAGAATATTTTCATAAGTCCCACCTCAATCCCAAATGCTTCCCTCACTCCAAAGTAATGGTCACTCTGTCTGCTTCTTTCATGATCACATTATTTCTCCTCTTTATAATTTCACCATCCATATATTATGGTTAATTTATTTGACTTTTGCTTTTTTCACCCAACCTCTGGCATTTTTGTCATCATTTTGTAGTATACTATTTTATGAATAAACTACAATTTATTCTATCCAATTGTTAATGAATATTAAATTTTATGTAATTTTCATTGATTACAAAGAATATTATTATTAACATTTATGTTCACTATTGCTATTAATATCTATCCTGTTGCACAACTGCATGCGGTTTTCTTTTTTCTTCTTCTTTTTTTTTTTTTTTTGAGATGGAGTCTCGCTCTGTCGCCCAGGCTGGAGTGCAGTGGCGGGATCTTGGCTCACTGCAAGCTCCACCTCCTGGGTTCACGCCATTCTCTTGCCTCAGCCTCCCGAGTAGCTGGGACTACAGGCATCCCCCACCATGCCTGGCTAATTTTTTGTATTTTTAGTAAAGCTTGGGTTTCACTGTCTTAGCCAGGATGGTCTTGATCTCCTGACCTCATGATCCACCTGCCTCGGCCTCCCAAAGAGCTAGGATTACAGGCTGCATGAGCTTTTCTAATTTTTGTCTCAAACTTTTTTGTAATTTAAAAATTATTGAAGACCTCAAAGAGCGTCTGTTTATTTAAATTCAATCTTACCAATTTTTGCATATTAGAAATGAAAAATTATCATTAAAATTGTTAGTACATTTAAAATAATAAATCTACTTATGTTGGTATAAGTATGTTTTTTTAAGAGCTAAGTTCACTCCACATTCATTGTTGTATTATTCACAATAGGCAAGATATGTAGTCAACTCCAGCATTCATCAATTGTACGAATGGAGAAAGAAAATGTGGTAGATATACAAAATAGAGCGCTATTCAGTTTAAAAGAGAAGGAAATCCTGTCATTTGCAACAATGTGGAAGAACCTGGAGGAAATTGTGTTGACAGTGAAATTAGCCATGTGGTATTTTCTATAGAGAAATACCACAAGATCACACTTGTATATGGAATCTTAAAAAGTAGAGCACACAAAAGTAGAGTAAAATGTGATTGCCAGGGACTAGAAAATGGGGAGAGATGTTGGTCAAAGGATACTAAATATCAGTTAGAAAAGAGGAATAAACGAAAGAGATTTATTATATAATATGGTGACTATATTGTATTCCGGAAAATTGATAAGAAAGTAGGGCTTAAGCGTTCTCACTATAAAAAAAGTATGTGCATTATAGAGTATGTTAATTAGCTATATGTAGCTATTTCACAATGTATACATATTTCAAAACATGTACACAATAAATATATAGATTTATTATTGATCCATTTAAAAACATTATTGGTATATATCACAATCAATGTCATTTTATAAATATAAAACCATATAATGGGCCAAATAGAAATCTGAAACTATTAATATCAACATATTATGTTTTTTGCTGCATAGTATTTATGTATTATTTTACTTTGCCAAATAAAACAATTTGGCTTAAATCAACCAATTAATTAATATCACTTTTAATGAAAACTATGACTATATTCCCCAAAAAAAAGCAAAATTACTGAGTAAATTAGAATTGGCTTACATTTTTATAAATTCTTTAATGTTTAACTTAATTGAAGGCAACTGAAATCTAATAGCTACTTATTCATTAAATTTGTTGGGACATACACAGATATGTAGCTGAAAAGTGGAAGACAGTTTTAAAATCCTTTTTAGATTATTATGGATATTCTTATTTGATAATACATTAAACTTAGCAATTGATAATTTTTTAAAATTTACTTGCAATGTGGGATTAGCAACTATTTCAATCTCTGTAACATTAAAATCTGCTGCTCTATCTTGAACTTTGAATTGACCTTTTACTCATCCATGACCTTGTAACTTCAGACACTGGTCATTTGGAAAATATTGGTTCACCAACTTATGTGGCTCTTCCAAGTGGTAATACCTTCAATGAAAAATTTTAAAACATCAAATTGGAGTTTACATTTTCACGAAAATCAAATTTGATCTCACATAGTATGAGAGAAGTGTCACTGCTCCTTTCATAAGAAAAGTCTTTAAGATAGGGAAACTATCAAGCTCCTGATGATAGATGGACACATGTTTTTAAAAATTTTAATTATCACTTGAATGCTCACATTTTATCACAGGCAACAAAGGCCATCAAATGTTTTCCTTGGAGTTACTGGCTCCCTGTTAATTTTTATGAAAATATCTGCTAAAGCATTAGTTTTCCTGCCAGTCTTACAAGTAAAGTAATATTTCATTAAAAAGTGGTTAGTTCAGCTTGCAACTTAGATATTATTAAGCAAATAATAAAAAGTGCTAGTACAGTTTGATGATGCTGTGTGTCCTCATGTGTCTTCATGGGGACATTTTTAACAGAACTCCAGCAGTGTGAATCACATAGCATTTGCAACATCAGCACAAATGTCAACACAGTGAAAGAACTAAAGTAAAACATCTTAGTGCAGACGTGAAAATAGCTTTGAATTAATTGACCTCATTAAAATTCTTGAAGATTCTCAGAGGTGCAAAGGCCAGACTTTGAGAACCACTGCTTTAGGATATCCACTTGTAATTGTCCCTGATGCTTCCTAGGGTATATATAATTTAAAATTTACAAGATTGTGCCAAGTTACTTGTTTCAAACTTATTACATACTAATGTATATTATCTTCATTGTCCACATGGAGGAGCATAATAAATTCCTAGTAGGGGTTTTTACTGGTTCAAAATATATATCCATTTCTACCTTTGTTAAATATTGTCAAAAGTATCCTGATAAACTACATTTCCAATACAAATTTTTATCAATAATTTATGAATGACTGGTTCTCCACATCCTCTTCAATGCTATTTGTAATTAATCTTTTTAAAAAATTGACTATGTTAGTCAATTTTCACATTGCTATAAAGAAATAGCCAAGATTGGGTAATTTATAAAGCAAAGAGGTTTAATTGTTTCGAAGTTCCACATGGCTGGGGAGGCCTCAGGAAACGCAGTCCTGGTGGAAATCAAAGGGGAAGCAAGGCATGTCTTACATGACAGCAGGAGAGAGAGAGCAGGAAAACCGCCAGACACTATCAAACAACCAGATCTTGTGAGAACTCACTCACTATCAGGAGAAAAGTAATGGGGAAATGCACCGGCATAGTCCAATCACTTCCCACCAGGTCCCCCCTCCACATGTGGGGATTACAATTCAAGATGAGATTTAGGTGGGGACACATAGCCAAACCATGTCACGGATTAAGTAAAAACACCCCAATTTCTCATCATTTTAAAACCCATTGCCTTGATCAGTGGAGCGGTAAGTTATCAATCCTCCGTTATTGTTTATATTTTCTTTCTGTGAATTGCATGGCTGGGTCCCTTGCCCACTGTTTCCTTGGTTAATTTTTTTTTACTAATATCTAAGGCTTTCTTGAATATTTTGTGTGTTGATTATTTCCATGTTTCCTCCTACTGCATATTTTTTCTCCTAATATTGTAAATTGGTTAACAAGTTCTTCTAACATAATTTAAATTCATCAATAATTCTGCTGTTTCTCTTCAGCTTTGTCCCTGGCTTCAGAAAGCTCTATGCATCCATAGATTTATTTTAAAATGTTCATATTTTCAACTAATACTTTTATAGGTTTTTTATTCTTTTATATTTCATCTACCTGATACTTATTTTTAAGTATTGTAGAGTATCTTTAAAGGGTAGACTGTCACACTTTTTGTTGAAACATCTTCGTTATTCATTTTTCACATAACATTTTATATAGTTACATTTTATCTTAATAGAAAAGGGAAAAGTAGTATGAAACTAGAAACATCGAAAATGACTTAGTTAACTTGCAATGCTGAGTTTAAGTTTCCTTCTACCATTGTATAATTTGAATTGAGGTGGCAATGAATAAAGAAGCACCAGCCTATTTACCAAGGAGACCTGCTTCTTTTAGTGGAGTGTGATATTTAGAAATTAAGACAAGAAATAGAGGCTTTAGGCATGTTCAAAGGTAGATGATGACTCATCTTTGAGTTTCTTTTAGTGAGCAGTGCAAGAAAATACATACTAAAAATCATGAGTTCATATTTACATGTGTAGTTTAAATTTACTATTACGTGTTTTGCCTAACCTTTTGATTTTATATTTTTTAACTTTTTTTCTTATGATGAGATCTTGGTTTCTAACAATAATAGTACATTGACTTATGTGCTTTATCCTTCAATATGCATATTTCACAATACTAATATAACTCTTATCAATAAACTTTCTGAATGGAGTTTAAAATTCATTTGAAGTTCTTTTTATGCTTGAAATGTATCTGCTAAGAATAAACATTATATTGTTTCATTTATTTGAATTAATTTATCTCTTGGGTACATATACTGCTGAGTTGATAAAATATTAGGCCCATGTGTTTCTGTTTATTTCAGGATTTGCTGTTTGATGATTTGAATGTGTCATAAAATCACAAAGTTCAAAAGGCAAAATTCTAGTAAGTGGAATACTCAGAGAAGTATGGCTTCTAGGTCTGTCACCTCTAATTCATCTCTTCCTCCCCCAAGTGTGTAATCATAACCTTTAGTTTTTACAAAATTTTCATTACTTTAAGTAAAAATAAGCAAATGTATACAAGAACATTTTTATTTCTGTTTCTTATATAAAGGTAAATTAGTATCGACCGGACCTGGTGGCTCAGGCCTATAATCGCAACACTTTGGGAGGCTGATGTGGGTGGATTACTTGAGATGAGGAGTTCAAGACCAGCCTGGTCAACATGGTGAAACCCTGTCGATAAAAAAATTAGCCATATGTGGTGGTGGACGCCTGTAATCCCAGCTACTCTGGAGGCTGAGGCACAATAATTGCTTGAACCCAAGAGGCAGAGGTTGCAGTGGTCCACCAGTGCACTCCAGTCTGGGCTACAGAGCAAGACTCTGTCTCCCCCCAATGCCCCCAGAAAAGGTAAATTACTATTTACTCTTTACCCTCATCCTATTTTACACTTTGTCTAATTCACTTAATGAAATATCCTGCATGGAAGTCTTCCTCATATTTTTGAAGACTGTAGAGTATTCCATGGTAAAGATGCACTTGCTTCATTCAATGGTCTTTTATTGGATGGCTTCATGGGTTGTTTTAAAATATCAACTATTACAAACAATTCTGCAATGGAAAACACTGCATGTTTTGTTTCACAGATAACCAGTATCCTAGGTTCCTTGGTTCTTTCAATCTCACACACATGCCACTGTTTTCCATGTGTTGTGCCACAGTAAGAGTGTCTTTATTCAACAATAAGACTATTGGCCCTATGGCTGAAAATTTAGTTTGAATCATCTCTATTTTTTAATTTATCATTAAAGGTATTTTGAATCAAAAATAGACACTGGATATCTACTATATCTTCTTAATTCTTAATTGAAAAAAATGAACATTCTTCCTGACTCACAGGAAACTTCTGAGTGGAGTTCATTTTGATATTCCAAATCTGTACTCCTGGGTTAAAATCATTTAATCATGTACTTAGAAAGTGTTTCTTATAAAGTTTTACATTTATAAATCATATCAGTTATCACTATAACTTTCTCAGATAGTGTACACACATTTATTGCTCATTTACTCTTTACAACGTGTTTATCCTCATTCATTTGAAATGGATTTACATTGGGTTAAGATATGCATATTGACCTATCCAACCATAGCAATTCTATGAAAATGTAAATGTCCTCCTGATTATGAAAACTGTGTGTTAGTCCCTTGCTATTTCCACTACAGATTCATTTAAAAATGTTGCATCGTTAGTGTGTGTCTCAAAAATATGCCATATTTTCATACCTTTCTGTAAAGCGTTTTCTCATTTGTAAATGTTAAGAATTATCCTAGGAGACTAGAGGTAGATTCTTAAGAACTCCTGCTGGGAATGGAAATTTCATTTTGTAGCTGTCTTTTGTTCCATTTAGCTTTTATTTACTAACAATGATATATATTGCAAGAATAACATATTCACTCTTTTTTCACTCATTAGAGAAAAATGTGAAAAATGAAATAGTATTTGTGACAAGTCATTTTCTCAGAGTACATTTTTACAATTTCCTCCAAGCAAGTGTTGCCCCAAATTATATTTCAAAAAACGCTGTTACTCAAAAACCAAAAAAAAATTAATTTATTGTTAAAAAAATATGTGAAATTCTAATGCTGACAGGTTTATAATACCCTGATTGGTAATTCTAGAGGTCCTCCAATGAAAGCTTTTACTTAACTTTATTTAAGATAGCCTTTCTTAAAGTGTTGTGAACACAGAGTGCTTCCTTTCAAAGCACAACTATGTGGAGCCTTTAGTTAGTTATTTGAAATCCACTTATTGAGTATTGATTATCAACACATTCTCTACCAGGGTCCTGGAAAATCCATAGTAAGCTGAAAATGAGTTTTAGGTCTCAATTTCTAAGAGTTTCACTTCCTTCTCGCTCCCCTATTTTTCTATCTCAAAATACAAATGTTTCTTCATGTCAGTGTGATATTTCATACAAAAACTCATAATACAAGCAAAAATAAACATGAAAATAGAAAAAGTTTCCCAATTATTTGACCTTAAAATTAGAAGGCCAAAGTATTAATTGAAATTTTAATTAATATAAGAGTTTATAATTAGTGTCAGCATTTTCATCAACAAAGAGGTTGGCTTTTATCAACTGCATTTGCCAAAAAGCCATTATATTTGACTGATCATGAGGTAGAGTTTCGTGAACCTTATGATACTTTCTCCAAGGGCTATAAATATTTCTTTTAGTTTCTGTGACATTAAATTTTGGCTGAGAGTTGAAGGAACTCTTTCTCTTGATTCCTGGAATCAGATTTTCCTCTTCTGTATTGCAAGAGACAAAATATTGAAATATTCAAAGATCCTCCATGCTTCAAAGCTTTGAAGAGGTGAGATATTCCAAGCTGACAGCTGTGAATTACCATATCAAAAATATTAAAAAACAAATTGTAGAATTATTTTTCTCCTGCCTGAGGATAGAGAAGAAACTTTAAAGTGAAGCCTTAAATATTGTGATTTTTACTGATTATTATTGATAAATCCTATTGAGTTAACTTTAGTCACAGTTACAAAAGAAAAAAAAGGAGGAAAAGAAAAAGAAATAATAAGTGAAAAAAGTGGGTACATGGTTCATAGTTATAACTCAATTATGCAGCAGGATACATTTATCTCTGTAACCAGAATGATTGTCATGAACTTCCATTTTGTATTAGTCCTAAAATTGTACTTAGTCTTTTCTAAGTAAATTGATTCAAACTCGGATTCCTCTGCTATTTTGATCATCAGAGGACATTTTCCTGCACCTCCCCACTCTCCAGGTGCGTGGCTGCATGCCACCTCCTCATTTGTAGGATTGATCTCGTCCTTCCCTGTGTATGATCTCTTAATCCTCTGCTACCTTATTCCTCCATGTAGAACTTGTCCTATATGGTCATTACATGTATCACCAGGATCTCTTGAGAGATAATTGAGTAACTGAAGTAATCTATAATATCCTTCCTTGCCCATGTCAACAGACCATGTACACAACTGTGTCCTGTGACTTTGCCAATCTTGGAGTTAGAAGCCAAAGGAAGGAAGCTTCCAATATCTTACTGCACTAACTCTTGGCCACAACTAAATGAGCTGGCTGCCTCCAGGCCTCACACTCTGTCTGAAAGGCCGTATGCACAAGTAATGTCCTCTCTTGCCTGTTCATCTCGGGGAATCCAGGGAGTAAGGCTTCTCACACATCCCGAAAATCAGAGCCATTTCTGGGGTGCCTGGCATCAGTACTCACCATGAAAGCTAGCAAATGCCCAGGATCTCATTCTGCTAGTACATTGAGCTTCTTTTCTCATATTCTCCTGCTTCCTTCCCTAGTAGACACAGTCTTCGTTTTGTTCAAATAATTTGAAAGAGAATGATTGACTTCTCTCATTTGCTGTCACTGCTAGTTATTAAATTGCTTCACTTTACTAATAACATCATAGTTTGGAGCTTCAAACATAAAAACCTGCTGCCTTTTTCTCCTGCCACATTATTCTATCTCCCACTGCACAGTAAGTGGTGGCCCAATATCCTATAACCCACATTGGCTATGAGTTCAAATAATGTAGGTAGGAGAAAAAAAATTTGCTATCTCAAATCATTGAAGTCATATAATCTGATATTAGAAAGTTCTGTATTTTATACTTGACTCTTCAGTTTTCTAATGTTAACCTTTAGTGGTTTACTTGCTATCGGCTTTCAAATTTATCACGCATATAATAATAATATTAACTGAGACTGTTTGTATGTATTGTGTTTGTTCTCTTCTTTACATCATTTAATCCTGTCAAAAACTCAGTGAGATGAGTTTGATGGCCCTCATTTTTTAGTATTTATGACGTAATTCCCATTAACTGCATTATTGGCATAGAATAGAAGGCATAAATACTAGTACTATTCATAAGATGGTTGGAAAATAAACATGACTGGAGATCAACCTGACTCTTAAAACACATTCATGGGGACAATATATATTCACATAGACAAATTCTAAAGGGATATTATCTATTAAAGTATATAACTATTTTCTGGGTCTGATCATATCTACGAATATATGAAAACATAGTTTGTCTTTTATTCTTTATTCCTTTAGATAATTGTAATTAAGCATCCATTAATATTAATGTATAGAATAAGGAAAATTCTATTTAAACCACTAATTATTGTATTTCTCTTCTGCAATTTATATTGGGAAATTTATTTTGCCTAAGCTTTTCTGGTGAGGAACAAACTTATTTTTATATTTTCAAAATATTTCCCTGAGCATGAAACCGTAAAAGTTTCTTCATAAAGTATTCTTCTCCCATCTGCTTGTGTTGAGATTAATAAAAATATTTAGGTTTGGCACACATGGGATGTTCTAAATCTGGAAGCAGTCGTTTTTCCAGAGACTGGGCCATTTAATAATGCTGTTATGAAGGCCTGAACGCATTAGACAGGATGGTGGAGCAGTGGCTGGCTAAGGTATCATCTACATAATTGTTCTAACCTGTTTTGAGTGCTGAAAGAGATGTCAGGGGGCTGCATTATGCATTAAACCAATGCCATGTGTTTTATCTGCAAATCAGAAGATTCAGTGGAAACCAAAGAGGACTGGATAAAGTCACAGCAATATTTTTGTATTGAAGAGGTAGCTTTCACATTTCTTTTAAGGGTTCTCTTCTGATTACTGGTACAACCAGTATGATGTTTGGGAGAAGATCAGAAAATCCAAAAATCAGTGGCTAAGAGGAGAAAGGAATCTGTCCTTTTATGATCTGCTACTCTGGTCCGGCAGTTTTGTGTGCATTACCTACATTTCCTTTTGCATTTTGTGACTGGCCTTGAGGAAAATAAAGGGTGTAACAAAAAGTGAACACATTTAACACTAATTTTTCTTCTTGATTTTTCTACTTGCTTTGTCTTAGTGACTGAGTCTCTCCAAGCCTCACTGAGTAGTTTTGTTTGCCAACTATTATTCTCACATGGCAATGTTGTGAGGTTTTCATGGAAACAAAGTTAATGAAGTCAGCCCCTTGTGCAGGTACTTTGTAATGATTTCATTAGCATCCATACAAAAACCCCCTAGCAAGTCATATTTGCGATATAATTTCCCAGTGCAGACTAAGCATCTTCCAAACTAACAGCACAAAGTGTAAAAGAGCAGTGTGCTGCCTTAGTGTCAGAGTTTGACTGAACTGGAGATATATCATAGTTTTACTTTCTTCTCTTCTATATGGTGTCACACACCAGCACGGAATAATGCTAATGGCACTGCCACAATCAATTGTAAAAGATAGGTTTGTACCTAGTGATGTTTTTAGATATTTCAGTCTATACATTTAATGCCTATGGAAAAATTGTTCAGATTTCAGATGTGAACTTTACTAACAATCTGCTTTATTTTGTAGCAATGTTATTTATTTGATGCCTGCTTAAAAGTAGCACCAACTAGAACCTCCTTTTTTTGTATGTTTGCATGTAGGTGGAGCATGTACGTAGAGGAGCTAATGTATCTCTGAAATCAATTTCTGTATATGTCTTGGTGAGGACACACAAGTTGGTGTTTTGAAATAGCCAGTGTTTAATTGACAGCTGTAACTGTGAAAGTTCCGATTATATAAACAAGACAAATACACAGATATAAAATTAAGGTTGACTTATTTTACAGTGTTTCTTCAAGCTAGAGAAGATGTTAGAAGAAGGCAGGCATTATGTAGTATATTGCATTTTACTATTTTCACACTCTACTGTAAGAGGAAGAAAAAAAAAACAGGTAAAAAAAAACAAATTAAAAAGAAATAATCAGGCAGGCAGTTTTAGAAATATTTACCATTAGGTAGACATGGTTCAGCCACAAGCCTAAAATTTTAAAATAGAAGTTGGTTCTTTCAAGGTAACAATAAAGTCAATAAATGAAGTAGTAAGTACTTGTATCTTTTAAAGATTCTCAACGTCCTAGATGAAAACAATAAAGAATCAATTAGATTTTCTTTTAAGCAATATGGTCACAGGTTAAAGGTAAAACTGGCTAAAATTTGAGAAGCTTGGGCATTTAATATATGCTCCTAAAATGAGAAGCCACCCATCTGCCAGTAAAGTCAAGGCATGCTGTAGAGGCAGTTTGGGGCCTTCATGCATAAATAAGTGCAACAGTGACCTTGGCTGTCAAGAAAGAAAAATCAACAAGCAAATAGTTGAATGGATATGACAGATGTGAGTTAACAATGTGATTTTACTGTTATTAGTCACTGAAGAGAATGTTTGCTGATGTTGGAAACATGGGTTTTAACTCCATATATGAAAACTAAGCTACAGAGCAGCAAAATTTGTTAATAAGAAGTTTGATTTGGTTATGATAAATTAAACTACGGCTTTTTATCTCCTAAAAGACTAATGATAACTAAGCCAATACATTATCATGTTCAAACCCCAGATCGAAAAATCAGCTTAGATGCTCTTGTCTTAATGTGTGTAAACGACACATATAACCTTTAAAGGGAAAGTGTTATGTAACTCTCACATCGAGAGACATAAAATATACCCAATAAATAAGTTAAGTTGAATTGCATAGTATGCACTGATGAAGGCAGTTGTAATTTCATAATTAATTGTATTTTATAATCTACCTAGTGAAAGAACCAACCGTTAGTGTATCCAGACAGATTTTCATATCACTGGGTTTTCTAGTTTATATAAGATTATCTGCGGGTAATTATGACTGTTTATCGAACTACACGTTTCTCTTTTACATTAAATAGTTAACTTGTCACATAGTGATTCATCAGATAACAATCAAAATAATTATAAATGATTTCATATTACCATGATATATGATTATATTAGTGTTGAGAGTAAATAATGGGCATATTCTTCAATGGCTTTTAATTTATCCTCTAATGCAACTTTTCTAAAATGTGAGCCTGCTCTTTTTATTAAACTTACTTTACCCTTGTTTGCTGAGTGAGGGTGCCTATAAGATGGAATAGCATGCCAACAATAGTTAGTCATGAGTTAGTATTATAGTTTTTTTCATTTCTTAATTATAATAAGCACATGTATTTTTTTAATTTATTTTATTTTATTTTTATCTCCTCGCATTTGTTTTAGCAATATAATGAGCACATTTAGAAAACAAAGAGAACAGAAGCACATATATTTCAGTGTAGCACTTGGGATGGTGTCTTCGGATTAAAAAAAAAATCACATGTTGTCCCAAAAATAAGCCTTAGAAGAAGAGCTTTAAACATTATCTAAAAGACTGTTTATAGCCCACATTGCATTAGTTCATCAAGCTGGGTGCAGCAGGGATCACTACCATGTCTGAGTTTCTAATTTGTTAATAGTATCTTGGATGAAGAGTAAGACGCATGTTAATAAAATATGTCAGTGCTTTACAAATTGAAAAGAGGCATGATATCACCCAGTCATGGCTTATGGAGAACTCACGTGCTCCTCATGGACCTGAGTGACAAACTGCAGTGCCTGAAGTCTCAACAGTTCCTGTGAGAATATGCCGTCCACTTTCAGCAACACAATTCTGAGAGGTTCATGACTTTCAACTTTCCTAAGCCTGATAAATCTGAGAATCTAAGGTCCTGTCAATTTGATCTTTGCCCCTGTATTAGTCCCACAGAAACATTGATTTTCTCTGCTGCTCTTCATTCTTTTGGTATTTCTGACCTGAGCAGGTTAATCAAAGGTTTTTCTGAAGTGAACATTTTCCTCAGGGAGCGAATCGCAGGCCATTCGTGTGACAGCAGAAGACCAGGATCAGCCCAGAAGTTATGCCTTAGAGCAAAAGGTCTCAAAGACTTTGTCTGTTACATTCTTGCAAGAAACAAATTTAACTTTAATAAATACAAAAAAAGTAGATCCCACAAAGCTTATGTAACACTCTCAAAACAGGTATCATTCTCATTTCTGAAAACTTATTTTTTCCATCTCCTTACTTGTTGATAAAATAAATTCTCATCAGGTTCTAATTTTATTTCTCTATCTAGTGGAAGTCTCCTGAAAAAGGAATTCTGAATCTGAATTACAAGCATCTTGCTATTAAAAAAACAAACAGCCCTCTTTGGGTCTTCTCCACAATAGTAGGGGTTATGGAATGTGAAAATAAGAAATTTCAGTTGTAACTATTTACTACATACTAGTACAGTGAACAGTTATTAGAAAAAAATCACTCAAAATCAGGCACAAGAACTCTGACACATGATTTTTTAAAGCGTCCATTTATCTAAATGGGTTACATGAAATTATTCATTTTAAATTGTTCAAATACTAACATCATTCTACTTTTCTTATTTTTAAGGCATTCTAGGGAAGTAAGTTATCAGTTGTAATGAAGAGATGGACAATTTTACCTGAAACTTTATTTTAATGACACACACACACACATATATATATATATATATGTAAAAAGTTTCTGAATTACAGTCATACGACATTTTTTCTTCAGCATTTACAATCTCTATGACCTTGAATAAGCCAAATATTCCTTACTTTCTTAATTTTGTAACACATTAAACTAATAGTGATAGAAGATTAGATTTAGGAGTGACCACAACAGTCATCTCGCTGGTTCTAACATATAATCCCTTACGAAAAAATCATCTCTCATTTCTTTCTCCAAAAAATTCCTATCCTCACAGTATTACAGAATATGTAATATAGGTAATTTTAAAAACTTATTTAATAATTTGTTTGGAAAATGGAATAAAAACTTAGAAAATCATAAATTAATTACTCTATTATCCATGAAAGCCAAAATGAATTAGAGATAATGTACAAGGTTGGATTTATAAATAAAGCAAATAAAGAAACCCTAAGTTATTAAATATTTTCTCTAATACTTATATAGCCTGTCTAATATCATGAGAGGGCATTTTAAGACTAAGATTTGTAGTCCGTAACAAATATAAAATTAAAGTTTTATTTTTCAAACAATAGGCAAAAGTTAAAGGCAAGATATCCAGTTTTGTAGAAATTGAAAAACTAATACTGGAAATGCTGTGGAAATAAAAAATAGCTAAGAATGGTTAAGTAAATCTTGAGGAAGAAATTTAGAGGACTTATACATTTTTTATCATAGCTATTGAAATGGAATGTAATTAAAACAATGAGGTATTGGTATGAAATAAAATTAAATAGAGATTTTAGAAATAAGCTTACACATATGATTTCACCTAATTTAATAAACAATAACGACAGAAAAAACATGCGGGAGTTTCACTTCATTACAGTGAGAATAAATGTTCAGAAGATGTGCTGGAACAGTCAGCTATCCAGAGGAAAATGAAAAGTGAGTATTGACCCCTACCTCACACTACACGTAACATTCACGTGAGATGGATCATAGGATTAAGTTTGACAGTTTCAAGACACAGGATTGAAGAAGACATTTGCAATACAGGTATTTGTCAAATGACTCAAATTCGGAATGTGTAGCTACCCTTTTCACATGAATAAGAGAAAGGCAAAGGATCCAACAGAAGAAGAAAAAGAAGATATCCGAGTGGCAGATAAACAAAGGCAGATGTTTTCAACAGCTCTAGTTACTCATGGAAACCCAAACTTAAATTAGCAGCTGATACGGCTATCTACCCATGTAGAAGGCTAGAAACGTAAACACCAGTCTTAGTGAGGGTCTGGAGGAAGGAGTTTTATGTTAGTGAGAGTTCGAATTGATACAACTACTTTGAAAAACTGTTCTGCAGTGTCTACTGAAGCTTAGTATGTGCATATACTCTCCAGCCCAGAAATCCTACTCCTAAGTACACACCCTAGAAATGCATGTATGTTTTCACCAGAAAACCTGGACAAATATTGTAATAGCATCACTGTTTGTAATATAGCCATAAGCTGGAAACAAGCTCAGCACAGTCAACATATCGCCAATACCCCCTGCACTGTGATGTTGCTGTTTACATATCTGCTTCTGCCCAGAGGAACACTTCACGTGATCCATCCAACACTGACAGTTTCTCCCTCAAACCTTCACCCTTTCCTTTTATTAATCACTGCTATTTAAATGACTTAGCCTTGTTCTTTCAATATCTTAAAAATTAGTGCAATACATTTTGCATATTATCACATCTCTTTCAATCCTCTCTTTAAAAGTAAGGCTTCATTCACTTGCAATGCTCCAAGAAAACCTCAGAGAGGGAGCTTCTTACACAGATCCTTTGTGATGAAAACAAACATGTTTGCTGAGTAGAAGTGTTTTCTCAAGGGAATAACTAGCTGATTGATCACCACATCATTAAACAGAGTCTTGGAAGTCCAGCCCAGCAGTCCACCTGATGTCAATGTACAGATGCAATGCATAAGCTCAAATCATTTTTTGTATACTTACAAAAGGAAAATAGCAAATGGGGCCAGCCACTGTGGCTCATGCATATAATCCCAGCACTTTGGGAGGCCAAGGCGGGAGGGTCACTAGAAGCCAGGAGTTCAAGACGAGACTGGGCAACCTGGCAAGACCCCATCTCCATAAGAAATAATAACAAAAATATAATTAGCTAACTGCAGGGACATGTGCCTGTAGTCCCAGCTACTCAGGAGGGTGAGGTGGGAGGATCATTTGAGTCCAGATGTTGGAGGCTATAGTGAGTTAGGATCACACCACTGCACTCCAGCCTGGGCAACAAAGCAAGATCTCCTTTCCAAAAATGTTTTTAAAGAATTAAAGTAGCACATAATCATTATATATGCAGTTTAAGAATCAAGAGCATATTTGAACATGTTTTGATGAAAAGTATTTAGTAATCACGAGTTAATTTCATATGTATAATTTACACATTTGTCTATTGGAGTTGTTATCTATATAAATGAGATATAAGTACAATAAATATCTTCAGAGGATTTTTATAGTATTTGCCAATATTATCTTCCCAGCAAATATCTTTGCTTTCTGTTCGAGTGTGACTATTTCTTTGCTCATTCTTTTAGTCTGGTCTTGCCTGGCCATTATGTTTCAGTTATCAAGTAGTTTAGTTTAAATGCTTATTCATTGAACTATACAGGCAAAGGTTTTGAAATTCTCTGTGGCATTAACATAATGAGCAGACAAATCAGAGTACGCTGGCATGTCCCTTAATATTTAATAAGAAACATAATGAAGAGAAGTACAAAAAAAGCACTAGGAGAAGAAAAATAAAGTCCTCTGAGTTTGAAACCATCATTTAATCTGAGGGGAAGTCCTAGCTCATTTTGTGTTACTCAAATGCAATACTCAGTGTTTGTTGATTTTTGATAGCATTGTCATCAGAGAACTAATTGCAGCATTAGCTGATATGGGGACTGAATAGCTGGGCAGTTTCATTCCACAGATACCAGCTATAGCAGTGAACTGTAAAGGAAAGGAAATAGGAGAATTGGAATAAGGCAAAGAAGGCAATGCTTCTTATTGCACCATGGTCGGATGGAAGAGCTGTGAACCAGCCGCAGAACTTAACCTGAGTAAGCTGGCCTGGATCAGAGGCTCTCAGATGGAGATGGAGCCCTGCACGAGGTGGATAATTGCCTTGTCCCCGGCCACATTGTGAATTAGAGCCAGGGTGAAAGACACAATTTCTAAACCCAAAACCAATGGACTTTTTTGTTTTTTTGTAATTTATTCACTTCCTATTAAGTTGGTGCAAAAGTAATTGCGGTTTTTGCCATTACTTTTAATTGATAATAGATCACTCTAAAATCACCTCAATTGCCCTAGAAAAAAAAAATTTGAGAAATTAAAGTATTAACTACAGACTTTCAGTGTTTTAAGCTGAAATGACTCTACTCTCCCCAACACAACCCTGCAGACATTTAAAAGTTTTAGTTTACAGAAATTGCTTATTGTCTTTTCATGACCATGTTTATTTCTTTATTATTATTTCACTAACTGGTATTTAATTTAAAAAGTATTAGATAATATTTAGCCTGCAATTATGACATTTAAAAAAATAATGATGAAAATATAAGTTTCATTAGCATCAAAAATATCATACACAGGCACAACTCAAAGATACTATGGGCTTGGTTTGAGACCACGGCCATAAAACAACTACCACAATAAAGCAGGTCACACAATGTTTTGGGTTTCCAATGTATAAAAGATACGTTTACACTATATTCTATGAAGCCTAAAAAATCCCCAATGTACACACCTTAATTGAAAAACAATTTATTGCTAGAAAATACTAACGATCATCTGAACCTCTAGCAAGTTGTAATGTTTTGCCGATGGAGGGTCTTGCTTGGTGTTTAGGACTGCTGACAGATTAGGATAATGGCTGCGGAAGATTAGAGTGTCCACGGCAACTTTTAAAAATTAGACAACAGTATAATTTGCTGCATCAATTGACTGTTTCTTTCACAGAATATTTCTCTGTGGCATGAGATATTGTTTGATAGCACTTGACCCACAGAACTTCTTTCAAAGATGGAGTCAATCTTATCCCTGCTGCTGCTTTATCAATTCAGTTTATAAAATAGTCTAAATCATTTGTTATCATTTGAACAATGATCATAGTCTCTTCACTCAGAGTAGATTCCATCTCAATAATTCGTTTTCTTTGCTCATTTATAAGAAGCAACTCCTTATCCATTCAAGTTCTATCATAGATTGCAGCAATTCAGTCACATCTTCAGGATCCGCTTCTATTTCTGGTGGTCTAGATACTTCCACCACTGAAGTCTTGAGCCCCATCAAGTCATCTATGAAGGTTAGAATCAACATCATCCAGTCTCCTGTTAATGTTGATATTCTGACTTTCTCTTATGAATCACAAGTGTACTTAAGGGCCTCTAGAATGGTGAATCCTTTCCAGAAGATTTTCAATTTACTTTCTTCAGATCCATCAAAGAAATCACTGTCTATGACAGCTATAGCCTCATGAAATGTATGTCTTAAATAATAAATGTATGTCTTAATAAGACTTTAAAGTTAAAGTGACTCCTTAATCAATGGGCTGTAGAATGGACATTTCGTTAGCAGGCATGAAAATAACAATAATCTTCTTATAAATCTCCATCAGAGCTCTTGGGTGACCAGGTGCATTGTCAATAAGAAATAATATTTTGGAAGAAATTTTTTTCTGAGCAGTAAGTGTCAGCAGTTGTCTTAAAATAATCAGCACATCACGCTATAAGTTTGTCCTCTGAAGCCCTGAAGTCAGGCATTGGCTTTTCCTCTCTAGCTGTGAAAGCTCCACATGTCAACGTCTTCCATTATAGGCCATTACACCTACATTCACACTCTCTTATCTAGTGTAGCTGCCACCATCAATGATCTTAGCTAGAGCTTCTAGTTAACTTGCTGCACCTTCTACATCACCATTTGCTGCTTCACTTTGCACATTTATGTTACAAAGATGTCTTCTTTCCTTAAAAACCTCATCAACCAACCTCTGCTAGCTTCCAACTTTTCTTCTGCAGCTTTCTATCCTCTCTCAGCCTTCACATAATTGAAGAGAGTTGGGACCTTGCTCTGGATTAGTTTTTGGCTTAAGGTGATGTTGTGGCTGGTTTTTCTATCCAGACTACTAAAATTTTCTCCTTATCAGCAATAAGGCTGTTTTGCTTTCTTATCATCCATGTCTTCTTTAGTGCAGCACTTTTAATTTCCTTCAAGAACTTTTCCTTTGCCTTCACAACTTAGCTAACTATCTGATACACGATGCTAAGTGTTTGGCCAATCTGAGCTTTCAACATGCCTTCTCATTAAGCTTAATCATTTCTAGCTTTTGATTTAAAGTAAGAGATGTTGGACTCTTCCTTTCACTTGAATACTTAGAGGTCATCAGTTGGCCTAATTGCAATATTATTGTGTCTCAGGGAATAGGGAGGCCCAAGGAGAGGGAGAGATGGGAGAACAGATGGCTGGTGAGGCAGTCAGAACACACATGACATTAATGTATTAAGTTAACTGTCCTATGTGGGTGTGGGTCATGACCCCCCTAAACTATTAAAATTAACATCAACGAATACTGATCACAGAATGCCATAATATATATAGTAATCATGAAAAAGTAACAAAATATTGCAAGAATAACCAAAATTAACAGAGAAATAAAGTGAGCTCATGCTGTTGGGAAAATGGTGCCAATACAGTTGCTCAACACAGGTTGACACAAACCTTCAATTTGTAAACAAATACAGTATCTCAGATGCACAATAAAATGCCTGTAATGAAAATATTTGATGGCAGATCTGTTATCCTTTGTGTAAAGAAAACTTGATGTTTAAAAAATTATTTTAATGTTTTCCAACCTTGCCTTCCCAAATTGCAAAACTCTGGAATAAAACTCTAGAGTTCTAAAAATCTTTGTTTTGAAAAAAATTCATCTGTCCTGATTTTCAATACTCAATGTCTGGCAAAGGACAAAAAACTTGCCCTTCACTGCTCCCCTCTCATGCCAGGATAAGGTCACAGAACACCTGTGAGGCTCATCTGCAGTTAGAAAGCCAAACTTTCAGCTTTTTCCTGCCTTCACAACCCACACTGTTTTCCATAACCAGGCATCCGTGAATTTCATCCTGAATTCTAACTCTGTGATCTCCTAACTGATAAGACAAGACATTTCGAAATCTGTCTACAGAGCACACCAACTTGGATGGGAGGTGAGAGGAAGTCTCTTCACAGGAAGATGAGGAGCAGGCTGTCGGTGGTATACGGAGTGTGCACGTGCTCTCGCTCAGCGAGGCCAATGAGGCTTTTGGCAGAGCCATGCAAGTCCTCTCTGTCAGTCACACTTGTGGACTTTGAAATGACTTCAAGCGCTCACACACACTGCTAAAAGTAGAGCCTTGGACTTTGAGGGACCAGATCTTTCTGGGGGAATGGATGCTTACTGTATACAGGGTTTTTTTTGGTTGTTTTTCTTTTGGTTTCTTTTTTTTTTTTTTTTTCAGGCACCTTGGAGATCTCAGTAGAGCTAGTGTTTTCGATTGAGAGCTCTGAAATCCCTTTGCTTGTATGAAATCTCATTGCACGTCCCGCCACTTGCAGTCTAGTGAGCTCATCAGCAAAACCGGTATAAAATAGACGTCGTTAAGGTGAATACCTGGTTTAAGTCCCACTGGTCTGAAGGATAGACTTGCTTGCTCTGTGGAAGCCCTGCTGATTGAGGTCTCTGAGTAAGGAGTGGCAGAAGGCATTATGGTACATGGCTGTACCTGTAGCCACTACAAAAGAGAAAATGTGTGCCCTGTATGTCAGAAGGCCTTAAACAAGTAAATTGTACTATAGGTAAATCTTATTATAGGTTAAACAAAGTAACCATGACCTAGAAAGATTAATTCATGTTAGATTAGCTAAATAGCTAGGAAGAGTCAAATTAGGACACTTGCTTTGTAATCAATATCTCTTCAATGATAGTGTAGTAACCTACTTTTTATTAATTACAGACAAGCATCTTCTGTCTCTGATTGGATCAGAATTTCCCTAGGCACATGGGGTATTGAGCTGTGCCTTCGAACCACACTATATTCACGACACACCTTCCTGGGGTGCCCAATGCACTGCATGATAAATTATTATACTTAAAAATGGTTATATGGTAGAATCATAAACAATCTCTGAAACAAGATAAATTAAAAGGCTTGAAATTATTTCTCTCTTGGGGATACGAGCATGTATTTTAAAATAACCATCTGCCTTTATCTACTGAAGTTTCAGTAAGGAAAAGAAAATATATTGAAATTTACTGTTCTCCCTCCTACATAATTGCACTGGCTTCAGATGTATACTGCATCAAAGCCAGGTGTCAAAATCATGAAGAGTCTGAGCTTAACTGAGAACCTGACTTTCTTAGTTATGACATATATTTAGAAACATTGAGGTTGACTCAAGTGTTTCTTCAATCCTGGGTTTAAATACCATCTTGGAGGAAAACGGTTTTCTTTTTTTTTTTTTTATTATATTTATTCTTTAGGGTTTTAGGGTACATGTGCACAATGTGCAGGTTTGTTACATATGTATCCATGTGCAATGTTGATTTCCTGCACCCATTAACTCGTCATTTAGCATTAGGTGTATCTCCTAATGCTGTCCCTCCCCCCTCCCCCCACCCCACAACAGTCCCCGGAGTGTGATGTTCCCCTTCCTGTGTCCATGAGTTCTCATTGTTCAATTCCCACCTATGAGTGAGAACATGCGGTGTTTGGTTTTTTGTCCTTGCGATAGTTTACTGAGAATGATGTTTTCCAGTTTCATCCATGTCCCTACAAATGACACAAACTCATCATTTTTTATGGCTGCATAGTATTCCATGGTGTATATGTGCCACATTTTCTTAATCCAGTCTATCGTTGTTGGACATTTGGGTTGGTTCCAACTCTTTGCTATTGTGAATAGTGCCGCAATAAACATACGTGTGCATGTGTCTTTATAGCAGCATGATTTATAGTCCTTTGGGTATATACCCAGTAATGGGATGGCTGGGTCAAATGGTATTTCTAGTTCGAGATCCCTGAGGAATCGCCACACTGACTTCCACAATGGTTGAACTAGTTTACAGTCCCACCAACAGTGTAAAAGTGTTCCTATTTCTCCACATCCTCTCCAGCACCTGTTGTTTCCTGATTTTTTAATGATGGCCATTCTAACTGGTGTGAGATGGTATCTCACTGTGGTTTTGATTTGCATTTCTCTGATGGCCAGTGATGATGAGCATTTCTTCATGTGTTTTCTGGCTGCATAAATGTCTTCTTTTGAGAAGTGTCTGTTCATGTCCTCTGCCCACTTTTTGATGGGGTTGTTAGTTTTTTTCTTGTAAATTTGTTTGAGTTCATTATAGATTCTGGATATTAGCCCTTTGTCAGATGAGTAGGTTGCAAAAATTTTCTCCCATTCTGTAGGTTGCCTGTTAATTCTGATGATAGTTTCTTTTGCTGTGCAGAAGCTCTTTAGTTTAATGAGATCCCATTTGTCGATTTTGGCTTTTGTTGCCATTGCTTTTGGTGTTTTAGACATGAAGTCCTTGCCCACGCCTATGTCCTGAATGGTATTGCCTAGGTTTTCTTGTAGGATTTTAATGGTTTTAGGTCTAACATATAAGTCTTTAATCCATCTTGAATTAATTTTTGTATAAGGTGTAAGGAAGGGATCCAGTTGCAGCTTTCTACATATGGCTAGCCAGTTTTCCCAGCACCATTTATTAAATAGGGAATCCTTTCCCCATTTCTTGTTTTTGTCAGGTTTGTCAAAGATCAGATAGTTGTAGCTATGCGGCATCATTTCTGAGGGCTCTGTTCTGTTCCATTGATCTATGTCTCTGTTGTGGTACCAGTACCATGCTGTTTTGGTTACTGTAGCCTTGTAGTATAGTTTAAAGTCAGGTAGCGTGATGCCTCCAGCTTTGTTCTTTTGGCTTAGGATTGACTTGGCGATGCGGGCTCTTTTTTGGTTCCATATGAACTTTAAAGTAGTTTTTTCCAATTCTGTGAAGAAAGTCATTGGTAGCTTGATGGGGATGGCATTGAATCTATAAATTACCTTGGGCAGTATGGCCATTTTCACGATATTGATTCTTCCAACCCATGAGCATGGAATGTTCTTCCATTTGTTTGTATCCTCTTTTATTTCATTGAGCAGTGGTTTGTAGTTCTCCTTGAAGAGGTCCTTCACATCCCTTGTAAGTTGGATTCCTAGGTATTTTATTCTCTTTGAAGCAATTGTGAATGGGAGTTCACTCATGATTTGGCTCTCTGTTTGTCTGTTATTGGTGTACAAGAATGCTTGTGATTTTTGTACATTAATTTTGTATCCTGAGACTTCGCTGAAGTTGCTAATCAGCTTAAGGAGATTTTGGGCTGAGACAATGGGGTTTTCTAGATATACAATCATGTCATCTGCAAACAGGGACAATTTGACTTCCTCTTTTCCTAATTGAATACCTTTTATTTCCTTCTCCTGCCTGATTGCTCTGGCCAGAACTTCCAGCCCTATGTTGAACAGGAGCGGTGAGAGAGGGCATCCCTGTCTTGTGCCAGTTTTCAGAGGGAATGCTTCCAGTTTTTGCCCATTCAGTATGATATTGGCTGTGGGTTTGTCGTAGATAGCTCTTATTATTTTGAGATACGTCCCATCAATACCTAATTTATTGAGAGTTTTTAGCATGAAGGGTTGTTGAATTTTGTCAAAGGCCTTTTCTGCATCTATTGAGATAATCATGTGGTTTTTGTCTTTGGTTCTGTTTATATGTTGGATTACATTTATTGATTTGCGTATGTTGAACCAGCCTTGCATCCCAGGGATGAAGCCCACTTGATCATGGTGGATAAGCTTTTTGATGTGCTGCTGGATTCGGTTTGCCAGTATTTTATTGAGGATTTTTGCATCAATGTTCATCAAGGATATTGGTCTGAAATTCTCTTTTTTGGTTATGTCTCTGCCAGGTTTTGGTATCAGGACGATGCTGGCTTCATAAAATGTGTTAGGGAGGATTCCCTCTTTTTCTATCGATTGGAATAGTTTCAGAAGGAATGGTACCAGTTCCTCCTTGTACCTCTGGTAGAATTCGGCTGTGAATCCATCAGGTCCTGGACTCTTTTTGGTTGGTAAGCTATTGATTATTGCCACAATTTCAGAACCTGTTATTGGTCTATTCAGAGATTCAACTTCTTCCTGGTTTAGTCTTGGGAGGGTGTATTTGTCGAGGAATTTATCCATTTCTTCTAGATTTTCTAGTTTATTTGCATAGAGGTGTTTGTAGTATTCTCTGATGGTAGATTGTATTTCTGTGGGATCGGTGGTGATATCCCCTTTTTCGTTTTTTATTGCATCTATTTGATTCTTCTCTCTTTTCTTCTTTATTAGTCTTGCTAGCGGTCCATCAATTTTGTTGATCTTTTCAAAAAACCAGCTCCTGGATTCATTAATTTTTTGAAGGGTTTTTTGTGTCTCTATTTCCTTCAGTTCTGCTCTGATTTTAGTTATTTCTAGCCTTCTGCTAGCTTTTGAATGTGTTTGCTCTTGCTTTTCTAGTTCTTTTAATTGTGATGTTAGGGAGTCAATTTTGGATCTTTCCTGCTTTCTCTTGTGGGCATTTAGTGCTATAAATTTCCCTCTACACACTGCTTTGAATGTGTCCCAGAGATTCTGGTATGTTGTGTCTTTGTTCTCGTTGGTTTCAAAGAACATCTTTATTTCTGCCTTCATTTCATTATGTACCCAATAGTCATTCAGGAGCAGGTTGTTCAGTTTCCATGTAGTAGAGCGGTTTTGAGTGAGTTTCTTAATCCTGAGTTCTAGTTTGATTGCACTGTGGTCTGAGAGACAGTTTGTTATAATTTCTGTTCTTTTACATTTGCTGAGGAGAGCTTTACTTCCAACTATGTGGTCAATTTTGGAATAGGTGTGGTGTGGTGCTGAAAAAAATGTATATTCTGTTGACTTGGGGTGGAGAGTTCTGTAGATGTCTATTAGGTCCACTTTATGTAGAGCTGAGTTCAATTCCTGGATATCCTTGTTAACTTTCTGTCTCGTTGATCTGTCTAATGCTGACAGTGGGGTGTTAAAATCTCCCATTATTATTGTGTGGGAGTTTAAGTCCCTTAGTAGGTCACTCAGGACTTGCTTTATGAATCTGGGTGCTCCTGTGTTGGGTGCATATATATTTAGGAGAGTTAGCTCTTCTTGATGAATTGATCCCTTTACCATTATGTAATGGCCTTCTTTGTCTCTTTTGATCTTTGTTGGTTTAAAGTCTATTTTATCAGAGACTAGGATTGCAACCCCTGCCTTTTTTTGTTTTCCAGTTGCTTGATAGATCTTCCTCCATCCCTTTATTTTGAGTCTATGTGTGTCTCTGCATGTGAGATGGGTTTCCTGAATACAGCACACTGATGGGTCCTGACTCCTTATCCAGTTTGCCAGTCTGTGTCTTTTGAATGGAGCATTTAGCCCATTTACATTTAACGTTAATATTGTTATGTGTGAATCTGATCCTGTCATTATGATGTTAGTTGGTTATTTTGCTCGTTAGTTGCTATAGTTTCTTCCTAGTCTCGATGGTCTTTACAATTTGGCATGTTTTTGCAGTGGCTGGTACCGGTTGTTCCTTTCCATGTTTAGTGCTTCCTTCAGGAGCTCTTTTAGGGCAGGCCTGGTGGTGACAAAATCACTCAGCGTTTGCTTGTCTGTAAAGTGTTTTATTTCTCCTTCACTTATGAAGCTTAGTTTGGCGGGATAGGAGATTCTGGGTTGAAAATTCTTTTCTTTAAGAATGTTGAATATCGGCCCCCACTCTCTTCTGGCTTGTAGAGTTTCTGCTGAGAGATCAGCTGTTAGTCTGATGGGCTTCCCTTTGTGGGTAACCCGACCTTTCTCTCTGGCTGCCCTTAACATTTTTTCTTTCATTTCAACTTTGGTGAATCTGACAATAATGTGTCTTGGAGTTGCCCTTCTCGAAGAGTATCTTTGTGGCGTTCTCTGTATTTCCTGAATCTGAATGTTGGCCTGCCTTGCTAGATTGGGGAAGTTCTCCTGGATAATATCTTGCAGAGTGTTTTCCAACTTGGTTCCATTCTCCCCATCATTTTCAGGTACACCAATCAGACGTAGGTTTGGTCTTTTCACATAGTCCCAAATTTCTTGGAGGCTTTGTTCATTTCTTTTTATCCTTTTTTCTCTAAACTTCCCTTCTCTTTTCATTTCATTCATTTCATCTTCCATCAGCGATACCCTTTCTTCCAATTGATCGCATCTGCTACTGAGGCTTCTGCAATCTTCGCGTAGTTCTCGAAACTTGGCTTTCAGCTCCATCGGCTCCTTGAAGCCCTTCTCTCCATTGGTTATTCTAGTTATCCATTCTTCTAATTTTTTTTCAAAGTTTTTAACTTCTTTGCTGTTGTTTTGAATTTCCTCTCGTAGCTCAGAGTAGTTTGATCGTCTGAAGCCTTCTTCTCTCAACTCATCAAAGTCATCCTCCATCCAGCTTTGTTCCGTTGCTGGTGAGGAACTGCGTTCCTTTGGAGGAGGAGAGGTGCTCTGATTTTTAGAGTTTCCAGTTTTTTTGGTCTGTTTTTTCCCCATCTTTGTGGTTTTATCTACTTTTTGTCTTTGATGATGGTGATGTACAGATGAGTTTTTGGTGTGGATGTCCTTTCTGTTTGTTAGTTTTCCTTCTACCAGACAGGACCCTCAGCTGCAGGTCTGTTGGAGTTTACTAGAGGTGCACTCCAGACCCTGTTTGGCTGGGTGTCAGCAGCGGTGGCTGCAGAACAGCAGATTTTCGTGAGACCACAAATTCAGCTGTCTGATAGTTCCTCTGAAAGTTTTGTCTCAGAGAAGTACCGGGTTGAATGAGGTGTCAGTCTGTCCCTACTGGGGGGGTGCCTCCCAGTTAGGCTGCTCAGGGGTGAGGGACCCACTTTAGGAGGCAGTCTGACTGTTCTCAGATCTCCAGCTGCGTGCTGGGAGAACCACTACTCTCTTCAAAGCTGTCAGTCAGACAGGGACATTTAAGTCTGTGGAAGTTCTTGCAGAGTTTTTGTTTGTCTGTGCCCTGCCCCCAGAGGTGGAGCCTACAGAGGCAGGGAGGCCTCCTTGAGCTGTGGTGGGCTCCACCCAGTTCGAGCTTCCTGGCTGCTTTGTTTACCTAAGCAAGCCTGGGCAATGGCGGGCGCCCCTCCCCCAGCCTCGCTGCCGCCTCGCAGCTTGATCTCAGACTGCTGTGCTAGCAATTAGCGAGACTCCGTGGGCATAGGACCCTCCGAGCCAGGTGCGGGACACAATCTCCTAGTGTGCCGTTTTCCAGGCCCGTTGGAAAAGCGCAGTTAGGGTGGGACTGACCCAATATTCCAGGTGCCGTCTGCTTCCCCTTTCTTTGACTAGGAAAGGGAACTCCCTGACCCCTTGCGCTTCCCGAGTGAGTCAATGCCTCGCCCTGCTGCCCTGCTTCGGCTCGCGCACAGTGCGCTTCACCGACTGTCCTGCACCCACTGTTAGGCACTCCCTAGTGAGATGAAACCAGTACCTCAAGCAGAAATGCAGAAATCACCGGTCTTCTGTGTCGCTGGGGCTGGGAGCTGGAGACCCGAGCTGTTCCTATTCGGCCATCTTGGCTCCACCCCCAGGAAAACGGTTTTCTATTCAAAGCACCATTCAGCTCCTCTCTCTTCTGCAGACAAAAGTGAACAAAATATTCTTATTGGCTTTGTATATGTCTGACATGTGTTCTGTTCTTTCTTTTAAAGACTTATTTTTACTTGGTGATTCCCCCGGTCCTTTTCTTCTCAACCTGCGTGAGCTATGATGGTAGGTTCTAGCTCTTCCAACTCCATTTGCACCAACATTTTAGGTCTCTTAAGGTTTTTCCTCCTGTTTTACTCAGTTTTGAGTTCTACTCTTTTGGCTACTTATTGGAGCCATCCTTGCCTTCATTCTATCTCTGTCACACACACACACACAAACACATACATACACACACACATATGCACACACACACACACACACACATCTTCTTATAACCTTTCTAGCTAAACATTTTCCATATTTCACTTTTTATTGTCCAGAGAAAAAGTGAATATATTTACCAGATACTACTCTGATTGAGCATGAACACATTGTTCTTTATGGATTCTTGAAATTTTATAGCATTGAGTTTTGGGCCACAGTGGGCCAAGATTCAAGGATTGCTCTTGAAAATTTTAAATCTGCTTTTCAGGAATTAGCGCAAAATTCCTCTCCCCTCCTTGCTCCTGGTGCAGCTCCTACCTGCAAACATTTTACTTTTGATATCACCTGCAATGTTGAGTAAGGTGCGCCTTCACGGAATCCCTGCAAACCACCTGTAACCAGCAGTTTTAGATTCATACAATTTTGATTTGTTTCATCCATTCCTGAACATAATCTTATAGGAATTCATTAAATTTTGACTCTAAAATATAGTTGACATACGAATTCTTCCTTCAGACTAATCTTGTGAGGCAAGCATCACATCCTTTTATTCTTGACTGCCATTCTGCTAATATAGAAACGTAGAAGTCAGTAGTGATATATGTACACATGACAAAATTGGACTCAGGTCAAATGAGCGACTTTTTCTCTGTTGCTGATTTACTTCGCCCAAAGCGAAATCATCTGTGCTCTGCTATCACTTCATTGAGATAGAAAAGATTCTTGTAAGCCATTTTTTAAATGTCTGGTGTGTATTCTCTTCATTTCACAGTTTTTCCATCTCACAGACTGTTTAACAGATTGTATTCTGAGCCACATGTTGAGTACAATATTTATTACATTGGAACGCTGTAAAATCTTGCTGAATTTTAGCAAGAAAAAGAAGAGTACATATAATTCACCTAAACAGTAGAATAAAAATGACATTTATTTTTAAATAAAGCTCATTTTATGCAAAAGCAAACACCATCAACATGATACATTTCTTGAATTTCTCAAATTAGAATATAAAAAGCAGTATTTTCATTTGCAATTTTTATTGTTGCTATTCAGTTACAAATCCTTAGAATGTTAATCTGTGATGCAAGTAGAAAGCCTCTTAACTTTAAACAGCCACTGGCATAATATAATTTCATCTATAAATCTATAGTAAATATTTTGCCTAACCCTCCTCTGATGTAGACAAAACTCCGAGTTTTGATGCTTAAATGTTTTAAATACAAAATAGGATGTGCTCTGATTCATTTAAGAATGACATCTGCTAGTATACACATAGTCTCCAGGCTGATTTCTGAGAAAATAGATATCAAAGAACAGAGCAAATACGAGCTTCTCCCTGAACCTGAGAGCAGACAGTTCTCAGCAGCTGCACTGAAAGGAGACACCCGGCAGCTGATGGGATTATGCAATTTCTGAGTTTACAAAAAATAAAGTTATTGATTCCAATGTTATTTCCACCAGCATTATCTGGGTGTTTTCTGTCATGCTGCTGTGGGTTTTTATTTGTAATTTCCTATTGAGTAAAGAGTGTTGCAGATTCAGGGCATGTTATGTTCTGGGGGGATATCCTGACAATCGAAATGTTCATTTGTGTATAAATGGGAGGAACTCAAGAAAGAAGATCCCACCAGCAATACAAAATTAAATGTTCTGCATCTCTCAATTCTTCAGAAAGTGCAGACACTTGATTCTTTTTCATCTAATTTATATAGATCCTTATTCCATTAACTGACTTCATTAGCTAAGGTTCTATAAATTAGCCTATATCTCTTGGCCAGAGATGCTTAAACCCAAACCTGAGGCAAGATAAGGACACAAAAATGCAACTATTGTCTTTTAATTGATTTGACATCATTTCTTTTGTCATGTTTCATTCAGCAATACCGAAGCGAGAACATAAGCCCACACGACAGATGTCTTTCCCTGTGAAATGGCCCTTTTCACAGGAAGTAGAAGGGGTCCTGGAGGATGAATTAAAAAAAGCTCAAGATTGATGCCAATTAATTGTGTCATTGATTTACTTTGTCACTATGTATTTAGCAAATATGGACAAAACGTTCCAAAGGAAATAAACGTTGCCAGAAAGGAGGAGATCCGCAGACCCAGGGCTATTAATACTACTCTCCATTTCTCATTTCAGAATGAACATAAGAGAGGGTGTGGGGAAATCTAATGAGTTAAAAGTGGAAAGACATGGAGGAAATTAGTTCTAAATATTTGAGTAATTAACTATCATTGTCTATACCTCATAAGTAGTCAAATCACCCCAAGTCAGCACATTCTATTTTCTCTGCGTTATATGTTTATTTTACTATATTTTTCTTATTTTGGCCAATAAAAATGTATTTCAGACACAAAGATAAGTTCACAGGGTATACAGAGACTAAAGATATCATTGTATTAGTTTCATATTTAAAGCAAAAAGGGATCTGACTATGAAATTACAAGCACGTAGCTTATTTTGCTTAAGGCCACCATGGGGAAGCAACGTATCTGTACTTTAATTAGGCCATGGAAATCCATGAGGCTGCCTTCACTTGGCTTTCTGCTGTTTATTTTGCATCAGTAAAATCCATAGACTCTGAAGGAGAGCTCAATCATAATTAAAAGTGTTATT
Source organism: Nomascus leucogenys (assembly GCF_006542625.1). Classification (NCBI taxonomy): domain Eukaryota; kingdom Metazoa; phylum Chordata; class Mammalia; order Primates; family Hylobatidae; genus Nomascus; species Nomascus leucogenys. Next base: position 52,184,603 of record NC_044397.1, on the reverse strand, counting down.
GAACTAAACACAATTACCAGTGTTTACCACATTATATAATGCTATTGGCACCAGAAGCAAAGTTCAAACTAGTTTTCTTTTCTGCACTCTTGTTAGGCATGGTTTAAAAAATGTCTAATTAAATTTGGTAATGGCATGTGCCAAAATCGGATTTGGAAAATTTGCTAACTTACAGATCAAGGCATCAGGACGTTACTATTCACTTACCATTGCAACCAGGAAAACTCCTAGTTCAACACTAAAACATTGGTGCTCTTGGATGATATTTTCTTTAAGGATTATACTCCTGAAGCCTTATATTTGCACTGCAATCGCCTAATTAAAACCAAAAAGATTTACCATTTAATAGTACAATGAAATCAGTACTACAAAAAATTCTTGTTTGTGAATATAATTACTAGGCTAATAATAATTTCTTCAGAAAGCAAATATCTGAGTAAATAAAGATAATATCAAAAAAGGTTTTCTTACTTTTTATCAAACTAAATAAAATTTTAATGACGTCCTTAATATATCAGTTATCATGTATTTTAAACAGGGAAAGAAAGATTTTAGTAAGGATGAAATAATCGTGACTAGATTAAAGAACTGAAGTATACACATATGAATTTTGCTATGCTTTTCTCTAATATTCCCAAAAGTTCTTTAATCAGCATTTTTCATATTCTTTTCAAAACAAGCATGATGTACTAAGCAGTGCAGATTTATGTCTTATTCATTCAGAGTATAACAGGACATAATAATAAACAGAAAGTTCGCTCAAAACTAACAGTGCAAATGTCTGAAAATGAAGAAAGTGAATCTTCTTCCTGTCTTCTGAATTCTTTGGTGACTCTCTCAGATGCCATAATTGATGGGCAGACCACCTGGACAGTGTTGGTGGTTCCTGTTTCTGCCTTGACTTACTTACCCTACTTGTTTGCCTGGAATGCTGGACTGTCCAACACCCTCCACTACCACCCTCACATGTGCCGGGTGGATACCTGCTAACATTTTCGGTTAACGCTGCAACCTCAAAATTATCATCACTATAAAGGCTTCTCCTTTTAAAAAGGGTAGTCTTCAGAATTTTCTCTTAGGCTTTGCTGTTTTATTTACTTTTATCATTTTTCCTATGAAAATATACTTTACTTATTATTGCTTTTTAATTCACTTTTCCATTTATGTCTTGCACTACACTATGAGCCCCTTATGTTCCAAGACTGTGTATTATTTTTTGTACCTTGACACCTAGTACTTTCTCACAAACAGCAGATGTTTAAGACATATTTAGTGGCTGATGGCATGAAGCTAGACAAAGCTAAGGCTACTAAATTATAGTTCATTTATTAAATACTAAGTTAAAGGTCAGCATGAGTAATTAACAAAATTTTGGGCAGACAAGTAGTTGAGGAGTGCTGAGATGACGTTATGACATCATACAATTATATAATTTGACATTGATCTCCCTCTAGCCTCAAAATAAATGAAAATTTAAAAAGAGTCACAAGAAAGTAATCAATTTTGCTGTGTATGAGTCAATTTCACTCTATTAAAGGTCTTTGAAATTTTAAAAAATTATACGAAAATCACTGTTTTCTCAAGGGCTACTTCATTTTTAGTTGCCCAATCATTAAAGTTTGTATCCTAGTAAGACCAAATCTGGGTGAATTCTCATTCCAGAAAATTAGAACTTAATCTAAGATAATGCCAACATATTAAAGTTTAAAATAGGTTACTCTAAAAGCTCATTTCCTGTATATTAGTATAACTTTATACAAACGTGTACATTCTATGATCTTTCATTTTCTTAATCTAGAAAACATTAAAAATAATACCTATTTTATTTTTACTGTGAGTTACTTGAATTTAGCTTTATGTGAAAATTTCTGCTTTCTTAACATTCTTCTTGGTTCCTGTAATGTCAAATTTAGTATGTGTATCTTACGCTGGCCTTTCCATCTTACAAGTTTTATGTGTGGCCTAAATCTTTGTATTTCCAAGGTTCAGCCTCTGAGTTTACTGTCATCAATCTCTATCCCGATTGCGCAATCTATACTGAAGCCTAGATTTCTCTCCCAATATTCAGCCTCCAAAATAAGATTTCTAGGACGGGACACTCACCTGTCCCCCTTATAATCTGTCCCTATTTATATTCTTAGTTTTGGTTATCAGCACTACTATCCATGCAGCTGATGAGATTAATCTTTCATAACTTCCCCTACTTCTTCTCCTTGATACCTATATACAAACTGTCACCAAACCGAACCAATTATGCTCCCAGACTTTGCTTAAATTGAGTCCATTCACTTTTGCCCCAAGTATGACTGCATTCTTTCTCGCCTGGCATATTTCGGTCATACTGTCACTGCTACCTCTACCTCCACATCTTGCCCCACAAGGTCATTCTCTGAACCACCTCAGGGAGTGGTGTTCAAAATCCCTAATCTGACCAGGACTCTTAAAGTCTTTGAGATATGGATCTCCAGAACAGATGTCTCATGTGTCCTCTGATGACCAACTCGCTTGAGTCAACTTTTCTTGTCTGGTGCTGTTCTCCTTGGGGTATATTTTCTCATTCCTTGACTTGTTTCTCTCCACAACATGCGACTCAGTTGTTTTCTTACCCAATGAACCCTCCTCAACTCCTCTCACACAATCCTATGTATCTGCCTCTGCAATATTAATGTGTTATTAATCTCTCCACTGAACTCAGGGTCCTTGAGGGTAGAAAATGTGGGGTTCTCTGTCTCATCATCAGCACTGAAAATCTTTGCACATGGCAGGTACTTAATAAATATATTCTATATGGATAAATGTCCATACATACAAGAGCGTTAATTTAAATAGTTTAATTCAATAAACAGTAACCTGTTTATTGAATTGACCTAAACAGGATGTAGCTGACATCCTTCAAGGTACTGGTGAAACAGCAATGAACAAAACCTACAATAATCTCTGCCTTTGTGGTACTTAACATGAAACCCAAATTCAAAGTGATACATACAATGCTTACCATATATCTGATTAATCTAATTTTAAGTTATAAGACCAAGAATATTTTAAACAGCAATCTAGTATTGAAGATTCCACTGAAAATTCATTACATATTTAGTTAAGTAGCATATCTGTGATCCCTTTCTATGAGTATTTAAAATGAACGCATGTGTTACTTATTCATCTATTGAGGGATTTCCTTACCTAGGTTAGGACTTGTGCTACTGGTACTAGCTCCTGAATACAGCTTAACAGTTCTTTGGATCAAAATATGATTTATATTTGGAAATATTTAATCACTTGATGTAAGTCTCTATGGATTGTAAACATATAAAATTCAGAGTTTGAATACTCCATGGATTTTCTAAAACTTCACAAGCTGTTGTAATGTCGTTGAGCATTATTAATAAGGGCTGAGTAGTCCTTCATGCATGACTATAATTTGCCTTATGTGCAGTAAATTATACTATTGAATATGTTAGGCCAGAAATCAAAATGGATTTGACTTCCCTAGTTCCCCAAAGAACCAATATTTCATTAGACATATTTCATCTTTCTTTCTGCTTTTCACTGGTCTCACCATTTATTTTTCCTTCCAACCATAGCTACTGAGCATTTACTATATGGGTGTTACTGTGCTCACTGGTCTATCTGGTGAAGAAAACAAAATAACTTCAAACAAAAGAGGAAGATACTGAAAAAAATCCACAAGATACTGAGGTTATCATAGTAAATGGATAACTATACATTGAAATAAGATTTATGGGAGCACAAACGGAATTCTGATCAGTTTTGAGTGGTTTAGGGATGTTTTAAGGGTGGCTTCATTAAGGAAATGGCATAAGCTGAGGTACGAAATATTTATTAAAAGATGATAATGGTGCCATTAGAAAAAAGGAGGAATTCATAATGTCCATAACAGGTAGAAAAAACAAATAATTAAGGTAGCACATGAATAACCAAAAAAGACACACAGGCATGTGTCGAGTTAAGCTACATGTACATTTATAGCTAGACTGTAGAACTTGAAGCCTGCTGTGAATCATTTTGACCTCTACATTTAATCAACTGGTAAACCACCAGAAAGTTCTAAGGAGAATGCTCACAGGTATGTTGCTTAAAATTCACTTTTGCTTTGAGCAGATTGAAAGGCCAGAAATGGACGTGGAGAAAACTGTTGAGAGAGAATGGCAGTATCTGGGGTAGAGTCAGGGGCAATTTAGACTAGGATATGTAAGGAAGTAAGCAGAATTAAGAAATCGTGGTAAATAAAATCTAAAGGACTTGTTTAAATATGATGAGGGCAGGTAAGGAAGGGACAAGTAGCAAGGTGGAGCCCCAGAGATGAGCTTTCCACAATGAATGGATGATGGGACCTTTGCTGAGATAAGAATCACTGAATGAGAGCCAGACTTGAGTGGAAAATCATGGCTTTCTCTTTAGACATATAATTTTTAAAGTTTTTGAAATATGTTGTCAAAATGTTGAATAAACAATTAGAAGTGTATATATGTAGCACAGAAAAATTGGATGGGAAGATACAAATTTTGATGTCATAGGTATAAAGATGGTTTCAGTGTGTGTATGTGAGTGCGCGTGTGTTTCTGTGTGTGTGTTTCAAGCTGCATGCAGAGAAAATGCCCCAAATCTTAGCCTTAAGGGCAATCAGTGGAACTAACAAACCAGTAACTTGAGGAAATGGCACAATGTTTTTTGTATTTCAGTACATTAAAAATATGAATAAACTGTATTTTCAGCTTGACACTTCCCTACTCAAAAATGCCATGAGTGCCGCAAACCCCATAGTATAAAGTCATAATTCTTTATATTGTCAGTGAAAATCCCCTACAGACTGGTGGCAACCAATTTTTAACAATTTTAATCACTGTTAAACGCTTCTTCTCAGGTCTTGACACATTCACACTATGTCCTTTCTTTTTTCCACATCAAAACTCTACCTTAATGCCTCTCCATCACTCCTCTCCATCAATGCAAAGGCTGAATGCTAAGGGACCAGCTCAAGGGTATCTCTGTCCAGGGGCTCTTTTCCTAACTTTTTACACACTCCTACCCACCCCTGGTCTACGGAGATCATGGTCATCTCCAAATTCTCAAAATTCTGATTGATTTTATAACTTTTAAGTTATTTATAAGAACTTAATAGGAAGTTTTGAGCAGATATACACAAACATTTGTAAATCTTTTAGTTTTATGTAACACATACTCCCAGATAAAGCAAAAAGAAAATTAAGAAAAAGCACAATGTGTCCTAGCACAGCATCTCCATAATACAATCTATAAATATAGTAGTTTATATAAGCAATGTGTTATAAGTGTGGACAGTGATTTTTGAGGTGCTTTTAGAAGGCCGAGGTATCTCTACTGTAGTAATTTTGGTGATCTTAGAAGTAATTGTCCTCTTTTATATTTTGGGTCGGAGATGAGATGGCTGATGAAGCACGGTGAAGATCTGGCCTCAAATGGTTCTGTGGGAGATGTTTCTTGTGTTTATGTGGTTGTCATTTACCTTAAAGGGCAGATCTTCAGAGACGGACCAGGGGACTTCATAGCTTGGCCCTATATACATCACAGGACTATTTGGTGCATACCCTACAGAATTGTTTAGAGTAACAGAAGTTTTTTTTAATTCAACCCCACAGATCCTGGCAATTAACAAATCTTATAGTACACTGGGAATTTGCCATCAAGATCACAAAATATGATGTAAACGACTTTGACAGTTTTTGGATGAAATTTTAATAGATTTTGAATGTCATGAACTCCTAAAACAGCCTTTTATTATGATGAATCTGCATGAGACAACCTTTATCATTTAACAAAATTTTAATTAAAACTAGGCAGAGTTGTGACTGACATGATCAACTGTACAAGGTGCTGGCCTTCATTTTTCCTAAAACCCAGGAAAGAAATGCTCTTTGCATTCATGAAGTAGACAAACTATACAAGGTCAGCTTTCTTGTTTTTCATCTTCCCTACTGAGACTTCCAACAAAGTGACCAAATTGGAACATTCTGATGTAAGACTTTAAGCTCTCCATAATGACGAATGTAGTGTAGCTTAAATAATCCAATAATGTCATGAAAGGCATTAGTTTTATATGAAGTGGGAGATAGGAAAAGACCTTATTACGTTGTATAAATGTACTTCAAAGATGATGTAGAATGAAAAAACATTTTCTTAAGACTCTTAATCTCGTTTTGTTGTTTTGTTTTTGTTAAGTCACACTTAGACATTACTCTCTCCCCCATCCCACTCCAATGGGCTGATAGCTAGTAAACACCCCTTGTAAAGGCCATAGCAGTTAAAGTGTTGAAATAATGTCCTACTGAATAAGTGGTTGCTGAACTCTTCCCCAGCTATTTCCCTAAGACTACTCTGTGTCTTTTAAAGATGCAGCAACTCAAAAACTGACATGCTATGTTTTTCAGCCAGGATCCTGCAAGGACTTGCTTCTGCCATTGGGGCTTATGTCCATTCTGATAGAGGTGTGTTCATGCAATTCCAAGTAAGAGCATTTTGAATGTCACTGCTGCTCTTTCGAAAGGCTGCTGAAACTAAATTTTGAAATGACAGGTGTGGTTTGTTCACGTGATTCAATCACTTCAGATTATTCAATGGTATTTTGAATGGTAATCAGTCTTAAATTAGGCAATGATGAAGGAAGTGCATAACACAGTATAGGTCCTTCTTGTCACTAATTCCAAGATAGAATGTGTATGTTTTTCAAGAACTTTAAAGAGAAGAAAAATAATTGCCCTGCTGTGTTAAACCACAAATTTTAGACAAAGTAGATTAGCAGACAAAAATTAGTAAATCTTTGAAGGGTTAAATGATTGACAAATTGAATACATAAAGAATTAATCCATGAACCTATCTAAGGCAAGGATACATGCATCAGAAAGGTAGGAGATTGGTTAACTTTAGAATTTTGAAAAAAGCATTCTCTTGTGGGCATTTAGTGCTACAAATTTCCCTCTACACACTGCTTTGAATATGTCCCAGAGATTCTGGTATGTTGTGTCTTTGTTCCCATTGGATTCAGAGAACATCTTTATTTCTGCCTTCATTTCCTTATATACCAGTAGTCATTCAGGAGCAGGTTGTTCAGTTTCCATGTAGTTGAGCGGTTTTGAGTGAGTTTCTTAATCCTGAGTTCTAGTTTGATTGCACTGTCGTCTGAGAGACAGTTTGTTATAGTTTCTGTTCTTTTACATTTGCTGAGGAGAGCTTTACTTCCAACTATGTGGTCAATTTTGGAATAGGTGTGGTGTGGTGCTGAAAAGATGTATATTCTGTTGATTTGGGGTGGAGAGTCCTGTAGATGTCTATTAGGTCTGCCTGGTGCAGAGCTGAGTTCAATTCCTGGATATCCTTGTTAATTTTCTGTCTCGTTGATCTGTCTAATGTTGACAGCGGGGTGTTAAAGTCTCCCATTATTATTGTGTGGGAGTCTAAGAGAAAGCAGGAAAGATCTAAAATTGACACCCTAACATCACAATTAAAACAACTAGAGAAGCAAGAGCAAACACATTCAAAAGCTAGCAGAAGGCAAGAAATAACTAAGATCAGAGCAGAACTAAAGGAAATAGAGACACAGAAAACCCTTCAAAAAATCAATGAATCCAGGAGCTGCTTTTTGAAAAGATCAACAAAACTGATACTGATAGACTGCCAGCAAGACTAATAAAGAAGAAAAGAGAGAAGAATCAAATAGATGCAATAAAAAACGACAAAGGGGATATCACCACTGATCCCACAGAAATACAAACTACCATCAGAAAATACTATAAACACCTCTATGCAAATAAACTAGAAAATCTAGAAGAAATGGACAAATTCCTGAGCACATACACTCTCCCAAGACTAAACCAGGAAGAAGTTGAATTGCTGAATAGACCAATAACAGGTTCTGAAATTGAGGCAATAATTAATAGCTTACCAACCAAAAAAAGTCCAGGGCCAGATGGATTCACAGCCGAATTCTACCAGAGGTAAAAGGAGGAGCTGGTACCATTCCTTCTGAAACTATCCCAATTGATAGAAAAAGAGGGAATCCTCCCCAACACATTTTATGAGGCCAGCATCATCCTGATACCAAAGCCTGGCAGAGACACAACAAAAAAAGAGAATTTTAGACCAATATCCCTGATGAGCACCAATGCAAAAATCCTCAATAAAATACGGGCAAACCGAATCCAGCAACGCATCCAAAAGCTTAACCACCATGATCAAGTGGGCTTCATCCCTGGGAGGCAAGGCTGATTCAACATACTCAAATCAATAAATGTCATCCAGCATATAAACAGAACCAAAGAGAAAAACCACATGATTATCTCCATAGATGCAGAAAAGGCCTTTGACAAAATTCAACAACCCTTCATGCTAAAAACTCTCAATAAATTGGATATTGATGGGACATATCTCAAAATTATAAGATCTATCTATGACAAACCCACAGCCAATATCATACTGGATGCACAAAAACTGGAAGCATTCCCTTTGAAAACTGGCACAAGACAGGGATGCCCTCTCTCACCACTCCTATTCAACATAGTGTTGGAAGTTCTGGCCAGGGCAATCAGGCAGGAGAAGGAAATAAAGAGTATTCAATTAGGAAAAGAGGAAGTCAAATTGTCTCTGTTTGCAGATGACATGATTGTATATCTAGAAAACCCCACTGTCTCAGCCCAAAATCTCCTTAAGCTGATAAGCAACTTCAGCAATGTCTCAGGATACAAAATCAATGTGCAAAAACCACAAGCATTCTTATACACCAATAACAGACAAACAGAGAGCCAAATCATGAGTGAACTCCCATTCACAATTGCTTCAAAGAGAATAAAATACCTAGGAATCCAACTTACAAGGGATATGAAGGACCTCTTCAAGGAGAACTACAAACCACTGCTCAATGAAATAAAAGAGGATACAAACAAATGGAAGAACATTCCATGCTCATGGGTTGGAAGAATCAATATCGTGAAAATGGCCATACTGCCCAAGGTAATTTATAGATTCAATGCCATCCCCATCAAGCTACCAATGACTTTCTTCACAGAATTGGAAAAAACTACTTTAAAGTTCATATGGAACCAAAAAAGAGCCTGCATTGCCAAGTCAATCCTAAGCCAGAAGAGCAAAGCTGGAGGCATCACGCTACCTGACTTCAAATTATACTACAAGGCTACAGTAACCAAAACAGCATGGTATTGGTACCAAAACAGAGATATAGACCAATGGAACAGAACAGAGCCCTCAGAAATAATGCCACATATCTACAACTATCTGATCTTTGACAAACCTGACAAAAACAAGCAATGGGAAAAGGATTCCCTATTTAATAAATGGTGCTGGGAAAACTGGCTAGCCATATGTAGAAAGCTGAAACTGGATCCCTTCCTTACACTTTGTACAAAAATTAATTCAAGATGGATTAAAGACTTAAATCTGAGACCTAAAACCATAAAAACCCTAGAAGAAAACCTAGGCAATACCATTCAGGACATAGGCATGGGCAAGGACTTCATGTCTAAAACACCAAAGCAATGGCAACAGAAGCCAAAATTGACAAACGGGATCTAATTAAACTAAAGAGCTTCTGCACAGCAAAAGAAACTACCATCAGAGTGAACAGGCAACCTACAGAACGGGAGAACATTTTTGCAACCTACTCATCTGACAAAGGGCTAATACCCAGAATCTACAATGAACTCAAACAAATTTACAAGAAAAAAACAAACAACCCCATCAAAAAGTGGGCGAAGGACATGAACAGACACTTCTCAAAGAAGACATTTATGCAGCCAAAAAACACATGAAAAAATGCTCATCATCACTGGCCATTAGAGAAATGCAAATCAAAACCACAATGAGATACCACCTTACACCATTCAGAATGGCTGTCATTAAAAAGTCAGGAAACTACAGGTGCTGGAGAGGATGTGGAGAAATAGGAACACTTTTACACTCTTGGTGGTACTGTAAACTAGTTCAACCATTGTGGAAGTCAGTGTGGGGATTCCTCAGGGATCTAGAACTAGAAATACCATTTGACCCAGCCATCCCATTACTGGGTATATACCCAAAGGATTATAAATCATGCTGCTATAAAGACACATGCACACATATGTTTATTGCAGCACTATTCACAATAGCAAAGACTTGGAACCAACCCAAATGTCCAACAATGATAGACTGGATTAAGAAAATGTGGCACATATACACCATGGAATACTATGCAGCCATAAAAAATGATGAGTTCATGTCCTTTGTAGGGACATGGATGAAGCTGGAAACCATCATTCTCAGCAAACTATCGCAAGGACAAAAATCCAAACACCACATGTTCTCACTCATAGGTGGGAATTGAACAATGAGAACACTTGAACACAGGAAGGGGAACATCACACACTGGGGTCTTTTGTGGGGTGGGGGGAGGGGGGAGGGACAGCATTAGGAGATACACCTAATGCTAAATGACGAGTTAATGGGTGCAGCACACCAACATGGCACATGTATACATATGTAACAATCCTGCACGTTGTGCACGTGTATCCTAAAACTTAAAGTATACTAATAATAATAAAAAAAGAATTTTGAAAAACGCAAAAGGCAAAGATTAGAAGAAACAATCTGGTAGTGTCTATGTCCAGGGAAAAGTGAGTTTTGGCTATAAAAAGTATTCACCTCTCTATAGAATGAAAAGAAAAGGAATCCATTTATCTGAGGTCTTAGAACTATATGTTATACACATTCAAATTTTATATAATGAGATGATCACAAAACATATATATGGATATATATTCACCTAGAGCTCACTCGCCTTCCCATGGGAGGAGATAATTCACTGGTCATAAAAGCTTCACAGATATTTCTTATTGAAAATGAGTAAACTGTCATTTAACCTACCCTAAACCTTGGCTACAGGGAGAGAATGGCTTGATCTTGACAATGTGAATATCCTGGCTCTTTTATCAAGTAAATTTTTCATTGTAAATTAATAAATCAGTATAGCGGCCCACACAACTCTTTCGTGATCCACACTCAAACTGCTGACAACATAAGGCCTTTGTTCTTAGAGGTCTGAATTTTAAAATTTTTAAAACCTAATGAATGTTGCTATGTGAGGCCACTTGGGAGCAGCCTCCTCATCTTCCCAGGCGTGCACACGCAGCTCTGTGGCACGAGCACCGAACACTCTTCTCTTGCTATATTAAAATATTGTCATCTGGAAACCTCATTGGGATTCCAACATAGTGCACTGCGTGGAGCATTCAGAAGGTTCTTGTCTCTGTAATGGGTAAAAATTAGCCCTGAACTCAATGCCAAACTGAGCCTACCTGAAAATCTTAAAAGTAGACCCAAAAGGATAGAACTGTTTCTAATTTAACAGTGTTCTAGGACGAAAGTTTAAGAACATTCATAAAGAAACAAAATTGTACAGCACTAAAATGGTGAAATTTACAATGCTGCCATCAAATTACACATTACTAGGCCTGCAAAAGAGTAGGAACATATAACACATAAAAGAGAAGTTACTCAATCAAATCTGACACAAGTGTGAGACTGGGCAGAGAGGGACGTTCAAACCGTTATTATAAATATATATTTCAGAAAGCAAAAAAAGAAACTTGGAAGATAGAAGGGCCAATCAAACTTACAGAGAAGAAAACTACACCATCTGAGGTAAAAAATTATACTGGGTGAAATTAATGGCAGATTTACATGGCAGGAGACTCTAAAAGTGAGCCTGAGGCACATGGACAAACTATCAAAAAAAAGAAAAACAACAACAACAACTACAAAGAAACAGACCATAAACAAAATGAAAAGCTCTTTCCTGAGCTGTGAGATGACTTGAAAGGGTCCAATATTGTGGTGATTTGAATCTCTAGGGTTGGGGGGCAGGCAAATACTTTTATAAATTGTGAAGGAAAATTTTCCAAATTTTATTAAAACCATAAACCAAGACTTAAAAAGTTCCACAAAACCTAAGCCAAAGAAATACAAATACAACACAAAAGTGTATTATAATAAAAATGCACAAAAAGTGATGAGAAAAAAAATCTTAAAAGTAGCCAGGCTTTGAGGGGAGGGGAGCACATTACATATAGAGGAACAGAGGTACGCAAGAGAAAATAATTCTCATTGGAAAAAACACAGTGAGAAAAGTCGTCAGCATCATAAGTAAAACAGCTGTGAGCCTAGAACTCCACACATGAAGACATTATCTTTCAAAATGAAGATGAAATAAAGACTTTTCTAGGCATAAAATTGTAAAAGAATCTATGATCAGCACAACAGCACTACAAGAAACTCCTCAGGCAAAAGAAAAGAAAAAAGATTCCATCTGCCAGACGAAAGCAGAGAACTATGCAAAGAAATAAAGATTTAAAAAAGTATCCAAATTGGGAAATAAATAGATTCTTTCTAAAATTTAAATATTTTGATAAATGATTGATTGATTAAAATTATATATATGTTGTGGCATTTGTAACTTATAAGTAAATCATATAAAAATAACAACATGAAGCTTGGAATGGGAGAAATTGAAGTGCAGTATTGTTCAGTTCTCATACAATGCATGAAATGGATATATTGCTTGGATGAACACTAGCAAACATTCTTAAAAGAGCTACAGATAATTAGCAAAATAGAAAACTAAAATCATAAAAAAATTTAAATTAATCCAAAACAAAACAGAAAAGAGAACATTTGGTATGAAAAACACATAGAGAAAATATAAAGCTAATAAAAAGATAATAGAAAAACCTGATCATTCAATTAATGACATAAAATATAAATCACAGAATTGCCAGAATTACAAGATAGTCAGATTGGATAAAAAGTGAAGCCCAAATTGTCCTGCTTATGAAATGTAAGCTTATGAGACGTAATGTCTTTACATTTAATGTAAAGACACAAATGGGTTAAAATAAAAGGTTACAATAATATATACCATGTTAACACTCATAAAAAGAGAGCAGGTCATATCTATTAGGATGGCTATCATCCAAAAAAAAAAAAAAGAAAAAATAGCAAGTGTTTTTGGGGAGAGAAAAATATTGAAGTCTTTAAGCATTGCTGGTTATAATGTAAAATGATGGAGCCACTGTGAGAAACAGTAGGGCAATTCCTCAAAAAATTAAACAAAGCATTACTATATCATCCAGCAATTTTATTTCTGACTATATACCCAAATAAATATAAGCAGGGACTTGAACAGATATTCGTACACCCATGTTCGTAATAGTGTAAGGGAGGAAGAATAATTTTTCCTCTACCTTCTGAATTTTTAGTTGAGCTTCCTCTAACAAAGACAGATTTACAAGCGAAAAACAAACAAGTTAATTAACATATGAATCTCATATACGGGAGATACAGGAGATACCAAAGAAATGAGTAGTTCTCAAATAAGTGGCTTAGAACTCCGGTATATATGGCATTTTTAACAAAGAAGAATACATTTTCGATAAGGGACAAGACAAAGGAAAAAGACTTTGAGTCTCTAGAAGCAGCAAATTTTAGGGGGAGGTAAATATATGAGAATCTAATAGTACTTGAAAGATAGTAAAGTTTGTTACATAGATTCCTTTGGTGCTGCCTCCAGGCTGATATCAATGCATAACAATCTCCCCTGAAAGTTTTTCCTTCCCAGTAAACAGGGAAGGAGGGACAGCCTTGTAAATTTACGTCTTGCTTTTAGGCAAAGGTTGGAGAAAGGCCGGAGAGCTTATTTTGTATCTGCTTCTTCAATCGCCTTCAGCTTAAAATAATCCTTATGCTAAAGGGGATTTGGGGATAGCATATTTGACTACCTTCAGCACCATTATTTATAATAGTCAAAAGGGGGAAGCAACACAATGTCCATTGATGGATAAATCAACTAAATTTGTTATATACATTCCACGGAATATTAGCCTTGAAAATGAAGAAAACTGTAATATATGTAACAACATGGATAAACCCTGAAGATACGCTAAATGAAATAAACCAGTAAGACAAGGAAAAATATTGTATGATTTCACTTATATGATATCAAATAGTGCAATACACAATAATACAGTAGTCAAATTCATGAAGACAGAAATTATGGTGGTTGCCCAGTGTTGATGTCAGAGTGAAGTGGAAAGTTATTTTTAATGGGTAAAGAATCTCAGCTGGGGGAGATGGAGGTTTCTGGGAATGGAGGGAAGTGATGGTCACACAATGTGAATGTGATTCATGCCACAGAATTGCACATTTATAAATGCTTAAAATTGTGAATTCTATGTTATGAGTATTTTACCACAACAATAAAAAAGAAATCAGCAGTTGCTATATTAATATCAACCAAAATACTTTTAGGAAAACAGCAACCATCAGGAATAAGAAAGGGCATCTCATTATGACAAGGGGGCTTTTCATCAAGAAGACACTGTTTGTGTGCCTGATAACATTTTCAAAATATATGTGATAAAAACTGACAGAATTAAAAATAGAATTAGAGAAACCTATAATTGCAACCGGCAATTTTAATACCAGTCTCTCAGTAGTTAAAGGGGTGTGTATAATAGATTTTAAAAAATGAACATGGAAATAAAATACAACTATTTCGGTCCAATAGATATAACTAAAACATTTGATTCAAATCAGACCAAAATACTTTTTAAATATTATGAACATGAAATATTTACAAAGACAGAACAAATTCTATGCCATAAAATAGATATCATTAGCAAGCAAAGGAAACAATCAACAATGTGAAGAGGTAACCTATAAAATGGGAGAAAATATTTGAAATCTATTCATCTGACACAAAATTAATAACCAGAATATATAAGGAACTCAAACAACTCAATTCCAAAAATAAATATCTGATTTTAAAAATGGGCAAATGATCTGAATAGACCTTTATCAAAGGAAGACATAAAAATATCCAACAGGCATATTAAAAAATGCTCCACATCACTAATCATCAGGGAAATGCAAATCAAAACCACAATGATCAACTCACCCACCCTAGTTAAAATGGCTATTAGCAAAAAGACAGAAAATAAAAAATGCCAGAGAGGATGTGGAAAGACGGAACACTTGTGCACTGTCAGTGTGACAGTAAATTAGTACAGCTACTACTGAAAATGGTATGGAAGTTCCTCAAAAAATGGAAAATAGAACTACCATATGGGGCAGCAATCCCACTGTTGAAGATATACCCAAGAGAAAATAAATCACTATATTGAAGAGATATCTGCACTCCCATGTTTATTGCAGCACTATTCATAATAGCCAACATATGGCATCAGCCTTAGTGCCCATCAACGGATGAATGGATAAGGAAAATAGTATATACATTTATATTATATTTAATATTTATAATAGTTATATATTTATAATATAAATATCATATATCTATATATACAATAAAATACTATTCTGACATAAAATGGAATAAAATCCTGTCATCTGCAGCAACATGGATGGAGCTAGAAGTTAGGTTACGTGAAATAAACCTGGCATAGATAAACAGGTATCACATGTTCTCACTGATATGTGGGAGCTAAAAAAAGTGGAGGTAGAGATTAGATTGGTGGTTACCAGAGGCTGGGAAGGTTAGTGAGGAGGAGGGAATGAAGAGCAAATGGTTAATGTGCACAAAAATACAGTTAGCTAACAGGAAAAAATTCTAGTGTTTAATAGCACAGTGGGGCATGTATAGCTAACAATAATTTATTATATATTTCAAAATAGCTAGAAAAGAAGATTTGAAATGTTCCCAACACGAAGAAATGATAAATGTTTGAGATAGTGGATAAATATCCTTATTTAATTATTACACATTGTATGCATGCATACCAAAATATCACATGTATCCCATAACTAGGTACAAGTATTATTTATGAATAATACATATCTTTAAATTTAAATACATTTAAGTAATAGAAATGCATTCTTTGATCACAGTTGAATTAAATGAGAAATTTATAATTAAAAAATTTTGGCAAATCTTCAAATATTTGAAACTAAATAGGACACTCTTAAATAACTCTGGATAAAAGAAGACATCAAAGGTAATTAGGAAGTATTTCTAACTGAACTAAAATGAAAACAAAAATTACCATAATCTGTGGAATATGGCCAAAGCAGCATTTGGAGAACTTTGTAGCATTACTTGTGTAATTAGAAAGGAAGATATATTAATTCGACTAACTCAGATTCTACCTTAAGAAATTAATTTAGAAAAAGAATAAATTAAAACCAAAACAAATAGAAGAAATTAAGAAAAATTCAGAACAGCATAAAAAATAAGAACTGCTGCCTCAGTTCACCACATATTTTATGAACTGTACCCTTCCTGGTCTGGTGTTACAATTCTCCATGTGATTTCAGATTACCCTAGTTCAACCACTTCACAATAACTCATAAGCTGCAAACATTCTGATGATCACTTCCATGAGTAAATATCAGGTTTTTATCACAATAATGAGCATAGTTGTTGTAGCATTTATGTACTTCTTAACGTGTATAAAATTGTAGTTAACATGCATAAAAATTAAAATTTTTATTAGATTACCATTGTTTTAGTATATCTAAGATTGACGTTTTTGAGTTTTGGGAATTTGGCACCATTTATTTTATAAGCTATGTGGATTTCATCGAACAGTTTTGAATGTAATTGTAAACTATATGAAAAGGTCTATTGCATTGTTGCAGAATTTGCTATCCGTCCATAAAACAGAGCACCAGTCAGAAATAGAAAGAATTGACTCATGATACATGAGGGTCATCATGAGTGATATTGTGGTAATCAAGAGGATACTACAGGACTATTATAAACAACTCAATCCCCCCAAATTATATAACTTCTGTAACTCCATTTTTATTTTAAGATTAACAAGGCATATCTTTCACCATCCCTTTACTTTTAATATACTTGGGTGTTTATATCGAAAGTGGGTCTTTTGTAGACAACGTAGAGTTAGGTCGTGATTTTTTGTCAGCTCTGACAGTCTGTGTCTTATTTTTATTTGGGCCATTCACACATAAAGTGATTAAAAATGGATTGGTTTCTCTGATGTTTATAAATGTGGTGTATTTGCTGCAATTTTTTACTTTTTTCTTCTCTTTTTTCAGCCATATATATAATATAATGTATTTATATTATATATTTTCAGCCGTATCTCTATAATCTACTTAGATTCAGATTTAAATATTTTTTATTCCTCACTCTTATATGGTTTCTTTTTGGTTGTTTAAAAATACACATAACATAAAATTTACCATTTTAGCCATTTTTAAGTGCACAGTTCCTTGGTGTTAAGTACATTCCCACTGTTGACAGGCATCACCTCCATGCATCTCCAGGATTCTTTTCACTTTGAAATACTGAAACTTTTAACCTACCATACAATAATCTTCCCTGTGTTACTTGCCCCAGTCCCTGGCAATCACCATTCTACTTTCTGTCCCCATGAACGTGACAAATCTAAGTACCTCAAAGAGGTGAAATCACAAAATATTTGTCTGATTGCACTATATTATTTCACTTAGCATAAATTCCATGGTGTAGCATGTGTCAGAATTCCCTTCCTTTTTTAAGGTCAAATATTCCATTGTATGTATATATGCATTAGCTGGCTTTACTGGAGCATTTTATGTTTCTAGTTTTCATTTTTTCTTTAATATCAAATATATTTCTTTTTTTAAAAGTGTTTGTTTAGATGTTGCAATGTGCACTTAGAAAGAATCTAAATTGGCTGGGCGGGGTGGCTCACGACTGTAATCCCAGCACTTTGGGAGGCTGAGATGGGCAGATCACGAGGTCAGGAGATCGAGACCATCCTGGCTAACACAGTGAAACCTCGTCTCTACTAAAAATACAAAAAAAAATTAGCCAGGCGTGGTGGCGAGCTTCTGCAGTCCCGGCTACTCGGGAGGCTGGGGCAGGAGAATGGCGTGAAACTGGGAGGCAGAGCTTTTAGTGAGCCGAGGTCACACCACTGCACTCCAGCCTGGGCGACAGAACAAGACTCCGTCTAGGAAAAAAAAAAAAAAAAATCTAAATTTACTTTCTATACCCTTCATGTGTACAAAGCCGGTCAACCATGCCTGAGTTACCACTTGAGTCCTCTGCATCTTGGGTTGTGATGTCTACTACTCACCTAAGTCCTGTGAAACAGAGCACTCACACACACAACATGAAGTGGGTTTGGTACTTACAGATAGGTAACAAAGGACAGTAGAAGCCTACAGTTTAGTGTCAACCTGTCCCCTAAGGCTCAGTAAAGCTGCTCGGGGCAGATGGTATCTTTTCTATGCATGCCCCACTTGCGCTGATGCTGAGCCGCCTCAGGAAGCAGCCTTCCGTGACTTTTATACCCCAGAGGACACAGGACACACTGCACTAACTAAAGTGTTGAAAAACCTCCTTTTTCTAGAGGAGCCAAGAGCAGAGCCTAAGCTGTTCTGACCAGTCCCTCAACTCAGGATGTTGCATTCCCCGCACATTCTACAGTTATTCTTGAGAACTACAAGTGAGAAACGGGGAATACCTGAGTTAATCTAAGGCAACTGGGAGAACCGTTCTACACTACGTAATGTAGGTACCACATAACGGAATATCTCTCAGTCTTTCCTCCTATCACTTATGACACTGCTGTCATTCATTTAACTTATCTACGTGCTATAATCACCCAATATATTGCTGCTACTATTTTTCCCAGCTATTAGATTAATTAATTAAATCTTTCATTATTTATTTCTTCTCTGATTGTTTTTTCTTAATGTATAGCCAAGTTTATAATCTATGTCATTTTCTTTCTCTCTAAAGAAATTCTATTAACATATTTCTAAGGCAACAAATTCCCCCAGATTTTGTTCATCTGAGAAAGTGTTTATATATTTTATGCCTTTGAAAGATAATTTCACTGGAGGCAGAGCAGTGAGTTTGTTGTTGTTGTTGTTAAACTTTAAATGTCTGACTCCACTCATCCATTTACCATGGGTTTTTGAAGTCCAACATACAGACCAATGTCATTCTTTTCCTTGTTCCTCTAGAGGTAAGGTTTTCTGTTTTGGCTTTTTGCAGAATTTTCCTCACAACTTGCAAAACGTATGAGATGCAGCAAAAGCTCTTCTAAGAATGAAGTTTTTAGCAATAAATACCTACATCAAAAAGAAGGTCTCATATAAACAACATAACTTTATATCTCAAGAAACTAGAACGAAAAGAATGAACTAACCCCAAAGTTAGCAAAAGGAAGGCCATAAGAAAAATCAGAGAAGAAAAAGTGAAAAAAGAGAATATAAAAGATATTAAAAATGAATACAATTTTCTTAAAAATAAGAAAAATTGACAAATATTTAGCTATATTAAGAAGAAAAGAAAGAAGACTCAAATCAAAAATGAAATAGAACACTTTACAATGGATGCCTCAGAAATAAAGTGGAATATATGAGACTATTATAAACAATTATATGACAGTAAATTAGATAAACTACAGAAAATGAATAAATTTTTAGAAAAAACACAACCTACCAAAATTAAATAAAGATAAAACAGAAAGCCTGAACAGAGCAATAACAAATAAGATGATTGAAGTAGTAATTTGAAAACCTTTTGCCTGTAATCCCAGCACTTTGGGAGGCCAAGGCAGGTGGATCACGAGGTCAGGGGATGGAGACCATCCTGTCTAACATGGTGAAAACCCGTCTCTACTACAAACACAAAAAATTAGCCGGGTGTAATGGTGGGCGCCTGTAGTCCTAGCTACTCAGGAGTCTGAGGCAGGAGAATAGCTTGAACCCGGTTGGCAGAAGTTGCAGGGAGCCAAGATCGTGCCACTGCACTCCAGCCTGGGCGGCAGAGTGAGACTCCATCTCAAACAAACAAACAAACAAACAGACAAACAAACAAAACCTTTCAACGAAGAAAAGCCCAGGACCGGATTGCTTCATTGGTGAATTATACTAAATATTCAAAGAGAAACTGACACCAAACTTTCTTAATCTCCTCCAAAAAATAAAATTAGAACGAATACTTTCAAACTCATTTTATGAGGCCAGCATTACCCTGATACCAAAGCAAGACAAAGACACCACAGGAGGAGAAAACTTAAGGCCAACATCTCTGATAGAGGTAAGTGCAAAAACCTTCAATAAAATACTAGCAAACCTTATTCATCAAAAATATTACACACCATGACCAGGTAAAATATATACCCAGGATGCAAGGTTTGATTAGCATATGCAAATTGATTAATGTGATATACTATATTAACAGAATAAAAAACAAAAATTATATGAATATTTTATTAGCTAGAGAAAAGGCATCTGATCAAAGTTCAACATTCTTTTATAGTAAAATCTCTCAAAAATTGGTACAGAAATAAATTTTCTCAACATAATTTATTAAAAAGCACACAGCTAACCTCATAATCAACGAAGAAAAACAAAGTTTTTCTTCTAACATCTGGTACAAAGCAAACATATCCACTCTTGACACTTCTGTTAAAACATAGCACTGGAAGTACTAGCAAGAGAAATTAGATGAGAAAAGCAAATAAAAGACTCTAAATCAGAAAGGAAGATGTAAAATGACCCTGGTTGGCAGACATGATCTTAAAGACTACACACACACACACACACACACACACACACACAGGTAAATAAAAATACCTGTTAGAACTAATTAGTGAATTCAGTACACTTAGTTACAAGATACTAAATAAACATACAAAAATCAGTTGCGTTTCTTTGCACCAATAACAGTCTATTAAAAAAGAAATCAGGAAAGCAATCCCATTTACAGTAACTTCAAAAAGAATAAATATTTAGGAATAAATTTAACCAAGGACATGAAAGATCCATACACTGAAAATTGTGAAGCATTGATGAAAAAATTAAAGAAGAATAAATAGAAACATGTCCCATGTTTTATACATTGGAAGAATTAATGTCAAAATATCCATGCTACTCAAAAAGTTGTGTAAATTCAATACAATCTCTACCAAAATTACAATTATATTTTTCACAGAAATTTAAAAAAATTATAAAATCTATATGGAATTACAAAAGACCCCAAGTAGCCAAAGTACACTTTGGTCTTCTATGTTTAAATATATGACTACGTAGAATTATTTTTTGGTGTTTATCCTGTTTGATTTTCTCTGAGCGTCCTGGATCGGTGGTTAAATTGCCTATCTGTTCTTGTGTGTTGTCTATTTTTTGCATTAGAGCATTTAATATATTAATCATAGTAATTTTAATTTCCCTATCTGATCATGTTTGAATCCATTTATGATATATCCTTTGTTACTTCAGACTGTTTTTTTTTTTCCTGGCTGTTGCATTCTTTGTAATTCTTTTTTGAAAGTACCTATGATGTATCAGGAAATTTGGTCTTAGGTATGTAGAATTATAGTGAAAGGTTTTATGTTAATCTGGCTGGGAGTTTCGTTGTTTAACATTTGCTGTAATTCCAGATACCAGAGGCTTTAGGTTATCCCAGTTTCCTGGTTTTATTTGTTTTTTTCTCCAGTGTTGTCTTTGGATTTTTCTATGAACTACATCTTAAATAGAGTCTGTGTCTTGCAGCTCTCTTAGCTACAGCTAAGGGACTCTATTTAAGAAGTAGCAGACACTGGCCAGGTGCGGCGGCTCACGCCTGTAATCCCAGCACTTTGGGAGGCCGAGGCGGGTGGATCATGAGGTCAGGAGATCGAGACCATCCTGGCTAACATGGTGAAACCCCGTCTCTACTAAAAATACAAAAATTAGCCAGGCATGGCAGCATGTGCCTGTAGTCCCGGCTGCTGGGGAGGCTGAGGCAGGAGAATGGCGGGAACCCAGGAGGCGGAGCTTGCAGTGAGCCAAGATTGCACCACTGCCCTCCAGCCTGGGTGACAGAGCAAGACTCCGTCCCAAAAAAAAAAAAAAAAAGAAGTGGTAGATACAGTAGTAGGAGTAGGTAGAAGTAGTAGGCACAGACTCTATTTAAGAAGTAGTTCATAGGGAAACGCAAAGACAACACTGTTATTGTGCAATAGCCAATTCGATGTGGTGGTAAGGTGCTGCAAGAGGAAGTGTTTTATAAGATCATCATTATTATTATTATTACTATTATTTTTTGATATGGAGTCTCACTGTGTCACCCACAGATTAAATCACATTTTTAAAGTGGGCCTCAGTCCCTGGGGCTGTGACTTTTAAAAACATTTCTTAGCCATTTTTTTTCTCTTCTTATATGAGACTAAAAGACTAGAAGGATTGAATTTATAGAATTTATTGTTATTTGTATTCACAGCAGAAAATGTTCTGGTAGAGAATGGTTTTCTCTAGAGGATGGTGCTGTGTTATGAAGAAAGCCCTGGGAATAATTCTAATGGTTATCTTCCTCCTACTACTTCCTAGAAGAGCAGGGGATTTTTTTCTGATTTTTACCATGAGAATCTAATGGAACCCTTGGAGGTAAAACCCATGAAAGTGTGTCCCTCTCCAACACTGAACTCTCAAGAAATAGTAATTATCAAACTAGCCCACACTCAGCCTCCAGCATTTATCAAAATTGCCACTTAAGTATTCTTAGCAGTCAGTAGCTCCAGTAGCTTCTGCTCCTGGCAAGCTGAGATTACAGCTGTGATTCTTTGCATTTAACTGTATCTTGAATTTTGCAAGTGGCAACTTGCCCAGTGACTTTAATTATCTAATGGAACTAAGGGAAGCTGTTGACTTTTTTCTGTTTTTTGTTGTTGTTGTTGATGTTGTGAAGATAAGAGATACAACTTCCAAACTCTAAATGTTTAGGCTGAAAATGCCATTCTTTCATTTAATTTTTATTGTATGAATTAAGCGTTACTCCACTTGGCTGCCCATCCATCTTACCCTTAACTGCACCATGTTTTATTAAATATCCCTGTACTTTTCTTGAGGTCAGCAACCCCTGGCTGTCACTCAGACCTTGTCATTCACTATGGTAATTGCTTCCACCTTGCTACCTACAGTTAAGCTCTGCACCCTGGCCCCTATTATTTCAAGGTGTTGTTGTGCCTAACTTTATAGAGAGCCGAGTCCTGTAATACTATCTCCCTCCATTATACCAGCCTAAGGAAATCAGTAACAATGAAACCTCTCAAAATGAATGGTACTGTTCTAAGCACAGCATTTCTTACAAACAGTATGTTCTCTAGAATCTCCCATGGAGCATAGTCAACTGGTAGGATTTTCAAACTTATGTAATAAAGATTATCTAGCAGGGAAATCTCCCTAAGTCTTTTGATTCTTTTCCTCTGCATTTTTTCTTGGAAGTTCTTAACATTTCCACTTCATTTAAGTAGAGTTCTTATTTGTACAAGATTCCAAGAGCCACCCTAGCACATACGAATACCTAGGATTCTTGGTAAAGATGTTAACGAATCATATTTGTCCTCCTTCTCTTTCAATAAATTCTCCTTCATCTAAATGTGTATTGTCTGCTTTCGTTACACCATCATCAAGATCGAGTTGCATAATTGTGCGACTATTGATGGTACGTATTAGCTGGATCCTGTCTCCTATAGTGTACAAACGCTTTTTATTCCCTTAGCAAACACAACACTTCCCTGGCTGAATTAGTTATTGATCTAATGGGCAGAAGCTGAGTTGGCAGTAGATGCTGCATGGGATACTTGATGTCTTGTAAGGCAGAAGTCTCATTGTCTGCAAGGAAGCAGAAGCACCAGCATTTAATGGAGAGGAGTGGGCTATTTCTTCAGGACCTACAATTTCAGAGCATATTGAGAATTTGAAAGTCTTCAAGTATATCAATCTGGATACCACGCTCACAATTGTTGGGTCATATTCCTTTCAGCTCACCGCCTTCAATTCCACGTAGGGAATTTGCTGGGGTGAGAATTCAATCTTCTTTTGAGCTCACCTACCCTTTTAATTAAGTCCTGCATTTGACATTCTGCTTATTTTTTATTCTTGCTGAAGATAAAAATGCCTTTTTAAGATTCCAAGGAGGACTTAAATTGTGACCAATTACCCTCAGCCTTATTCATTTCTCCCATGTCAATAGGACACAACAACAGATATCTGATTCCATATTTACAACAACTACTTCCCCGAGTTTCTCAAATGCCTGTGATATTATACCAGCCACAGGCATCTTATCACATGGTTCAACACCAGTGACCATCTCATCAATTGTGCTATTGCAACATCTCAAGGGCTATCAGTACTTTGTCTACTACCGGCAAGGAGGACCAGTTAGAAAGTGGGTGATACAACTCTCAAATCTTATTTTGGAGTTTTATTCCTATGGCTGCTCTTGGAACTAAATATTTTAGAATCATCACCTGGAACTAGACTCTGAGACAGAGGGTGGCATACAGGAGGTTCATTGGGAGAGCTCTCCGGGAAACAACCTTATGTGGGTGGAGGAAAGCAGCACTGAGCAGAGGAATAAATAAAAGTGGGATTATGCTGCAAAGGAGGAAACAGCTGATTATATGGAAAATTCTGTGACAGGAATCACACTTCAAATATGTCCAGGACTGAGGTGCAAGGACCAGACGTCATACCCCACATTGACTAGTCACTGGAGAATAAGTGACTTAGAAGCAAGTCAAATTATTAGGCAAGTTCCCAGAGAGGAAGGCAGCTGTAACCTTGGAGTTTATCTGTCCGGCAGCAGTAGGTCAAAGAACGTTGATCATTCAGAGGGTGCCTGTGTGGCCAAGCACAGCATCCATCTACTAATCCACACCAGATGCATTTGCTCGTCTTCTAAAACTGAACTTTACAAACAGACATTAATAAGTAACAGCACTTAATTTTAACAACATATAGTAATTGCATGATGATTCATATTTTTTTCAAAGCCCTTTTCCATATCACATTTCAGATTTTTTTTTTTTTTTTGGTCAACTTCTGCCCAGCTTTGAGGTTCCTTAAAGGTGACTCCGGGGCCGGGCATGGTGGCTCACTGTAATCCTAGCACTTTGGGAGGCTGAGGAGGGCAGATCACAAGGTCAGGAGATAGAGACCATCCTGGTTAACACGGTGAAACCCCGTCTCTACTAAAAAAAAAATACAAAAAAATTAGCCGGGCATGGTGGCAGGCGCCTGCAGTCCCAGCTACTGGAGAGGCTGAGGCAGGAGAATGGCGTGAACCCGGGAGACGGAGATTGCAGTGAGCCGAGATTGCGCCACAGCACCCCAGCCTGGGTGACAGAGCGAGACTCTGTCTCCAAAAAAAAAAAAGGTGACTCCAAGGTCACTACCGAGGGAGTACTGCAGGACCAAGAGGGAGATGTTGTGCATTCCCACCCCAGAAAATGTTCTTAAAATGTTGTCTAATTTGTTATTTTTTGCTAAACAAACTTTAACACACTGAATTATCTGATTTTCTAAACAATCCCCATTTGACAGAGCACCAGATGAATACAAGGAGGTTAAATATATTTTCTCAATTATATAGGCTAAGAGGCCACAGGGTAGGAGTTGAAAGCCCGTCATTCTAAATTCAAATACAGTGTTGTTGTTATCACACAGCTTTTAGTGATGTTGAAAGAAGTCATTTATTTGAATTCCCTTACTAATAAAAGTAATTAATTAAATTAGTTAATTTGTTATTCCACCATTGCAATCCTAAGTGGCTTCTCTATTCGTCCAAGAACTCCAGAAACACACATTTTCTATTTTCTATTGTATGATGGAGAGGTTTGCTGAACTACCCATACCATTTCCTTCATTAGATCTGTGCTTTGCAGCATCACTTTACTTTTACAGAGTATACTATATAACATTCTAATTAAATACAAAACTATTAAGTATTAAAATACTCTGTTTTCCATCAGCGGAGATGTACACCACTTTGCTTTCTGTGTAAGTGCCTGCAGAACAGCATTACTGTCAATTTTAATTTCAAGTTGTTTCCATGGAAAAGATAAATGAGACTCTGAGCAGATGGTTGTCATCACATAATACAATTTAAAACCCTGTAAAGGGACACAGCACTTGCTACTGCACTTAAAACCTATGCATGCATCTCAGGCAAACAAAATAAAATGAAGACAAGAAAGAACTAAGAGTTTGCTAATTTGCTGTTAAAGATTAAAACATAATGTAAGATTAGGAACATCCAGTTAAAGTTAAGCTCATTAAATAGAAGGGAACTGAAGACGCTAGAGAAATTAGCATACTTTAAATTCATGTCATCTCCCCTGATGGCTTCTTGGTTGTACTGGGGGACATGGGTTAATCCAGTTGGGAGTATGTATATCCAAAAGATTGTAAATCAAACTTGCTTATTCGTAGGTTCCATTCTTATCTGTGCTACTGTGTTGCAAATGAAAAGTAATGAATATATTTGCAGTAAGCAAGTAAAGTTATGTACCTTTGGTCTATGGGAAAATTGGAAAATTGTAGTTTACCTTATATATATTTTATTTCTGTTGGTC
This sequence comes from Nomascus leucogenys, assembly GCF_006542625.1. NCBI lineage: Eukaryota > Metazoa > Chordata > Mammalia > Primates > Hylobatidae > Nomascus > Nomascus leucogenys. Next base: position 52,158,186 of record NC_044397.1, on the reverse strand, counting down.
TATGGGAAAATTGGAAAATTGCAGTTTACCTTATATATACTTTATTTCTGTTTTGCAAAATCTGCTTTCATTAAGTAACTGTTTTACAAATAAAAATATTCTACATGTGCAGTGTAGGCTTCTAAGAACTTTTATGTTGATAATGACCTAACATTCCAATTGTTATTAATAAAATACGGTTGATACAATTGACTCATTCTCTCCACATGCCCCAGCAAGAAAAAAGAATGGTGCTTTGCTAACAAATGCATCGATTAAGATTGGCACCACAGAAACAGTTTTATCTGTGACATTAATTCTGCAGGCTTATTTGTTATTTTTCCCAGATTTCTTTCTTCTTATATATCATTTAAAATATTTTTCTTCTAACTTATTCTAAATCAATCATAACCAATCTCCTGCAGTTTTTTTCCCTAGCTGCTGAAGGTTACTTATTTTCTCCTGGAGTTCCTTCAATTATGTTTACATTGTGTTTTGAATTAGCAGCAAACAGCAATAAACAATCAAAGATACTTAATGACAAATAAATGTTAAGCATAAATTGAAAGATGTATTAAAGTAATTCCAAAAATAGTTTACTTCATTCTATGATATTCAATGAAGGTGTTATATGAGTTTTTTCCAATTTCCCCTCCAAGTTCCAAGCTTCTCTTGCACTAGGAAATGCTAATGAGTTTCCAGTTCTGTGGTGTAAGTATAGGCCACTGTTTCCCTACATCTGACTAAGGATGGGAGGCAGAGGCAAGCTGTAACTGACATTCCCATCTGGTCTGCCTCCAATTGCCAGCAACCTACGGCAAGCAAAGCCCATCCATGGGCACCTCAGCTTCTAAGACATTTCTGTCTCTTGCTAGTTGTGACCTGAGATGACAAACCCTGACCACTGTTATCTCAACAGTCAACTGAGTTTGGGCAAGTTGGGACAGCCCATTTATTGGCATGAACATGTGTAAATAGATGTCCACTCTTTGGATATTTTGCATGGCAACTATTCCCAAGAACTGTTAGCTGCCTGGAAAAAAAAAAAAAAAAAAAAAAAAAACAGATCTCTGTATATACCTCTACACAATCAACTCCAGCTTGTCTTCTTCATGATAGAAGCTCCTCTTTTTAACGTATCTTGCATTATTTCTCCTTAACATTTCTCATAGTTGAAGTGATATGAGCAAAGGGGATAATGATATAAGCTGAGATTGAAAATGCAGGAGGACAATCGTATGCAGGGTTTGCTATGTATTCCTAAAGTGCCAAAATTTAATTAAAGTGCACAGAAAAAGAAGTCATTGAAATATCTTAAATAAATGTGGCATGACCCATCTAATTTTAAAGATCACTCTTGCTTCTGCATAGAGAGGAGAAAATCAGTGGGAACCAGAAGATCAGCAGTCCAAAAGAAAGATGATTGTGTCTATACTAACAAGATGGCAATAGAGATGGAGATAAAATGATAGATGAGGGATATTTTATAGATAAAATTGCTTCAAGAGGAAAGTAACAGAGAAAAGGAATAATAGAGGGATGAAGTATTCAGCATGGCTGGCAAATTCTGGTAGCAGTGGTGCCATTTAATGAGATGGGGTGACAGGGAGCAGAGAAGGGGCGTATCTTTGTGGGTCAAGAGTTGAAGTTTAGCCCAGGAAGTGATGTTTGAGCTTTCTAGTCACATAGATCCATCAACCTTCTTCTAATGGCTCACAAATACTTGAAAAATACAAATGTGTCAAGTGGCAAGTCGGATGTTTGGAAATCTTTAAAGTCAAGATTAATACTCATCAGGTCAATATCACCTTTATTTGGCAAGCACTGTCAATGTTAAAGCTCTCTAGGATTTTCCATTTATCTGCTATTTTCACTCACTAAAAATAATTTATTCCACCAATTTTCTTATTTAATTGAAACTTTGGAAAACACGGAAACAGAGAGCAAAAGAAAATCTCGTATTCATACCAGTAAAAGACATAATTTATGTAATTTTGATATATATTCTTCAATATTTTCTTCTTATTTTTGTATGACAAGCATGATACAGTGTATGCAATTCTACAAACTGTGGATCAACATAACAGAAATCTGTGTTTCATAGGTTATTATCACCAGACATCCCCTCTAACTTGGCATTCTAACCATATTTCTTACCAAGTTGTCTAAAAACAATCCTATGAAGTGTTCACTAGAGACCTATTGATAGCAGAAGAAATGAAGCACTGTTTTCTTCTGCTTACTTCATGATTTATATAGGCTCTTAGCTTCTACACTGGCAAAAAGTGTCCAGGTTGGCATAAGCTTTACACCTCTGTTTTATGTAAATGTGCTCCTGTTCAGCAGAGCAGTGACAGAGAAGTGCTCTCATCCTTAATGGGAGTCTACTAGGCCCCCTGAACATGAGTAAGATGGCCCCACCTGCCTGGAACACTCCATTCTCCTCATTTAGGCCAAGAAGCCACTCTTCTAAGTGGTCACTTGGATGGCTCATTATCACTCAGTTATCATTCATGGATATGGTCTTGTGAAATTCTA